>NC_063332.1:162308135-162383135 GCF_021869965.1 Rhincodon typus | reverse complement strand
TGCAGAATACAGGGTTAATGGCAGGATTCTTGGCAGTGTGGAGGAACAGAGTGATCTTGGGGTCCACGTCCATAGATCCCTCAAAGTTGTCACCCAAGTTGATAGGGTTGTAAAGAAGGCGTATGGTATGTTGGCTTTCATTGACAGGGGAATTGAGTTTAAGAACAGCGAAGCTATACTGCAGCTCTATAAAACACTGGTTAGACCACACTTGGAATGTTGTGTTCAGTTCTGGTCGCCTCATTACTGGGAAAGATGTGGAAGCTTTAGAGAGGGTGCAGAGCCAGGATGCTGCCTGAACTGGAGGGCTGGTCTAATGAGGAAAGGTTGAGGGAGCGAAGAAAGATGAGAGGTGACTAGATAGAGGTGTACAAGATGATGAGAGGCATAGATACAGTGGATAGGCAGAGACTTTTTCCCAGGGTGGAAATGACTATTACGAGGGGGCATAATTTTAAGGTGATTGGAGAAAGATATAGGGGAGATGTCAGAGGTAGGTTCTTTACATAGAGAGTGGTGGGCGTGTGGAATGTGCTGCTGGCAGTGGTAGTGGACTCAGACACTTTAGAGACTTTTAAGCGACTCTTGGATAGGCACATGGAGGATAGTAAAATGCAGGGTAGTTTGATCTTAGTAGGATTATAGGTTGGCACAACATTGTGGGCCGAAGGGCCTGTACTGTTCTGTGTTCGAGTTACAGCTGACCAAATTGAAAATGTCCTATATCTACTCGCACTCTGTCAAATGCTTTATATGAATTAGAGTACCTTTGACAGGCTAAGTACAACTTTTGAGGTTCAACCCGGCACATAGGTTTTTAATCAGGAGACAGTGAAGTCTTGAGGAGATCCTTGATGTCTTTAAATTCTGCATTGTAGAGTAAAACAGAATTCGGTTTACCTTATAAGAGTTGTCAGTGTTTTCAGAAAGTTGTCTACACAAGTAAAGCTGAAAAATAGTGGTTTAGATTATGTGCTAATGTTATTTCTTGTCATAAAAGTATTATGTATCATTGAGAGTTACTGTATCGACAACAAAATTCCTCATTTAAAATCTTAAAAGTCTTCAAGAAGCACGCTTCTCTTTTCTGCATGGATAGATTGTTTGTTTGTTTGTTTGTTTGTTTGTTTCTTCAAAAAGCCTATGCAGATCCAGAGCTGCAGATGTAACCCCTTCTATAATACTCCCAATTCCTTGAGTTTATGTATATTGGAAAAAACTTCCTTATTATAATTTAATTGTGCATTAGATATTTGTGCTCCAGATAGGTAGCAAAATCTCACCTTTAATTTATTTTTCAGAACAAATACAAACTATTATGATGATGGAGGAGTCTGTTCAGCATGTTGTCATGGCAGCCATTCAAGAGGTAGGTTGTATATGCATATACCCTACTTCTAAGTTACCATTTGAGTACTTCATTTTGCTATACTCCATAGTTCTTTTCCAACTATACAGATGCTGTATTGCTACTTGCCGAGCAGTAGGGGAAGCGACAACCCAGTAGTATTATCACTAGACCGTTAATCCAGAGACCCAAGTAATGTTCTGGCAACCTGGGTTCAAATCCTGATGGAATTAGAATTCAATCAAAATCTGGAATTAAGAGTCTAAGAGCAGTAACACTTAAAAATTACTTCAAGCTATGATGTGATTTTTGCATGTTGCGAAAATCACAACAGTTTGTAATGAGTGCATTGTCAATGTATTCCTTCAGCCACTTTTTTTAAATAAAAAAGCAAACTATATTGATATATTTTACACCAATTCAGTTTTTCAAACTGCCTTGTTCAAATTTTACTCAGTAATGTTATGGAACAGAGAAACATTTGATCTCTAATTTTAACTTCTTTAAATTTCATTGTGACTTGTGACTTTTTTATTTGTGTTTTCTTGTATTATGTTCATTTTCTAAGTTAATAGCATATTTATGCCTGCTATTTGGAGTTTTGTTTTTCACTTGTATTTGATCAACTTTTTCATACGGATTAATTTGCTCTGTGTTTGCAGCTTATGAGTAAAGAAACTCCAGCATCAGTTGGAAATGATGCTTATCTGGATCTTGATCGTCAGGTAGGAGCCTAGCCAAATAAGTAGTCAATTCAACTCCTGTTGAGCCTGTTTTGCAGTAAACTCCCATTATAAGTACACATCTGGTCACTGTATTGGCGGAAGAATGTATTCATATTAGAGTGACTACTTAGAGGTATTTATAAGGATGTCGCAGGAATATGATAGGTGCTTTTTAAAAAAAAATTGAATGAAGAGCAGGCTAAAGGGGGATTTAATTGATGTATGTAAAATAGATAGGAACTTCCTACTGACTCTGTTTCCATTATCAGAGATGTGAATAATTAGGAGACGTAGATGTAAGGTGGAAGGATTTGGTGGTGGGGTGGGGGGTTGCCTCAGCTGTGTATTTTCTTTTCACCCAGAGAGTGGTCAGGATATTGAACTGGCTTCCTCAATGTACTTTTTAAAAAAACTCATTTAGATATGTACAAGAGCTGGAAGTTGGGATTAAATTGGGTAACTCTACTTAAACTGCTATGGACACAGTAAGATGAGTAGTTTCCTCAATGCCAGAAACTTTCCTATTCTATAACAAGCCTAAGGCCAAAAAGATGGAATCTTGTGCATGGCAAAGTTGTAAGGCGAAGATTTCTAATAATTTTAGATGTAAGAAATCTCATCAATTTATCGTCTGTACACGAGCTATCAATCTCTGCATCATGGTATTTAAACAAGGCTACTTTTCTTTTGTATTCTTTATTAGTTGAAGAAAACTACTGAAGAGCTAAATGAAGCATTAGCTGCCAAGGAGGAAATTTCACAAAGATGCCATGAACTGGACATGCAGGTACACTTACATCGTTCAATTAATTGTCAAATTTGACTTTGCTCCACAGTTAGTTTCTTAAATGGACGGCATTTGATACCCATTTTAACACTACCTAAGTAAACGCTTAGTTCTCAAGACCTGCAACAGTTCAAGAAGATGTCCCACCAAAATGTTTCAGGGTATTTAGGGATGGACAATATATGTATGGCCTAGCTGGTGTCACCCAAAATTTAAATTAGAAAAAAACATTTCGGAGTAGCAAAATAAAGTAGTATGCAAAATTTCTCATACTGCTATCTGAATATAACACAGGCAATGAATGGTGCTCCAAACTTGCTTGAAAGTAGAGGTTATTGACAAGTTTCATACTATTTTGCTTTTTTTGCTCTGAAGGGTATGCTGAAAAGAAATGTTGGTAGTTTTTGCAGGAAGATTATGAAGGAATTAGTTTGGATTTAGCATGGGTCCAGTGCTGAAACAGCAAAAACAAGCAGGTGGTTGAGAATTTTTTCTGATTAGTTGAGTGCAGAGTTGCAGAAATGTTGAATGCATGGATTGGCAGAATTAGGATCTAGGCTAATAACTGGTGTGACATGCTAGTTCTGAGAATCCTGGATTTGCAAAGTGTTGAGGTGAAGCATGTCTTGAGTATCGGACAGATGCTTGAGCTGAGATCTTGGATCAGCAAGTCACATTCCACAAAATATATGGGTTATTAAAACTGTAGCAATGATATAATGTTGGTTCAACAGAGTGATCTTAAAATGGAAAGCTGTAGTTTATTTTCTGATTTCACTCAGTGAGGAAAAAGGATGAGAGAAAATTCATTCAAAGTTATTTGAGTGTGGAATAGTATGTCCAATTAAATGGCTGAATCACTGACAGGTTTATTTTTTAATGGAATATTGGATAGAGATTTGGAGTAGGAAGATAGGTGATGGATAAAACTATAGATGTTGGCAGAACAGAGAATTACATTTTGCTAATTTGTGTCATTCAATGCACAAAAATAGAAGAATTAACTTTGGGCAACAGAAATTATATTAGTAAAGGAACATAAAATGGGAAGATCCTTAATACAGTGGAAGATTGTGATGAAGAGTAGCAATGCTCTTTGTCTAAATGAATCTTTACTTTTCCACATTTACAGACTGAAAAAGCTACAAGGAAAAATGATATTTTGGATTTTAAGATTGAGCAATTAAATTTCAAAGGAAAATATTAAATCTATAGAGGTATTGGTTAGGTCATATTTTATGTGCTGCATACAGTTCTGTGCATTCTTTTAAAGCAAGGTGATTGGCCATAGAACTGTCACCAAATTATGGCAAAAGGATTCAAAAATGAACACTTTTTTTAAAAATTGGGAAATTAAATATGGAATTAATAGAGGTTTTCAAAATTTATGAAAAGTTTGGAGAGTTGAATGTTGATTTCAAAAATTGATGAATCAATTTTGTAGATTAGCATTATCACTGGAAGAACCGTGGTGAAAATTAAAAGTTTACTTCCTATTGGTTTATTAATGAAAGGATTGCTTTATCATAAACAAGTAATGTATAGATTACAAATAGTTTAAAAGAGAATTAAATAGAACTTTGAAGACGAAGAATATAGCAGGAAACATGGAGCGGTCCGGAAACTGGGACTTCAAGTAAACAGCTGTACATGAACAGAAAGCGTTTGTTCAGGCATAATGGGACAAATTGATTTATGCTACAATTTTCATGATTCTCATTTGTTGAAATAATACATTATCTGGGCGTAGTTGTCATTCTACTTTAATTACAATCTAATTTGCACATACAAAGCTGTGTTCGTACGCAAAAGAGCGTTATCTAAGTTGCAACAGAGGCCTGTGTTCTAGAATGCGGTGCACAAAAGGCATTGGTTGAGGGCAGATCAGTAACAAAGCAGGGGAAAGAACACGGGTATGGAACAAGTATAGAGTGCACAGGGACACATTTCCTTATTAGTTCTTACATTGGATAAAATCCCTGGATTCAGACGTTGTCACCTCATGCATTAAAAGCATCAAGAGTCATCTTTTGTTATTCTGTGGGTTTTGCCAAGCAATAAACTTCTGCGAGCTAAATACAGATTGAGCATGGTTTAACTCATCTGGCAGTCTGCATTAAAAGAGAAATGCATTTCATTTGTTAGATTGGATCTTAAATAGGGTCTATAAAGTGAATAGAAAATATAAGATTCCAACATCTCACCAAGTCTCATTCCTCCTTGAATGAAGGAGAGACAGAAAATGCAAAGTCTGTTGTAGAGTTGTGCATATTGATCTTCATTAACTTGAGAATAAAGTTTGTAATAGTTAGCATGTATCTTTCTTGTAGGGAAACTTAAAACAAATATCATTGAAGAGCATCCGTGGGCTCTGTTTTGTTTCTCCTGTCTTATCCCTTTTCATTCTTTCGTCAATCTCCCCTTTCTCTTCATGCTTGAGCTGCATGACAGAGTTTGCTGAATATATTAGAAGTCTGTTTTATGATGTAACAAGTTGCCATTATTTGGCTTCGCCTACTTCCAGGAACTTAGTGTTAGCACATTTTAGCTTGGATATCAAGGATGTACGTTTTTGCATGTTTTATGAACCATTATGACCCACAAATTTCACAATCCTATTTGCTTAAGTGAAATTTTGGTTTTCCTCTAGTTTGCATAAAGAATACTTTCGAGTAAAGTTGCCATAGTCTTACTTGACCATATGGCTGGTGTCTCATTAGAGAAAGATGACTGGCGGTTTAACCTGAGGGTCACTCCTCAGGTGACGGGAGAGCCTGAGAAGGAGAATCCTTCATAGTAGTCTCAGTTGATGTAGGAATTTAACCCATGCGGTTGGCGTCACTCTGCGTCACAAACCAGCCATCCAGCCAACTGAGCTAAAGCGACCAGCTGTAGAGTAGATAAGTACTGAATAAATTAAAATTGAGAGAAAATGAGCTATAAGTAGATGGGAAGTACTAAAGGTGTTAGGCTCGAACAACAAAGTAGTAAGACTTCATGGAGTATATTTAAAGCTGCTGAGGGAAATGGAGTAATTTCTACAAGCTATATTTCATCAGGTTATGAAAGTGACTAGGTGCTGGAGTACTGTCATTTGGTTAAGGTGCTACATGTTTTCAAAGAGAAAGCCACAGCTACCCTAGATGATTACAGACCAATCACTTTCACATGATGAAAATTTTGAAAATGCCTAGATACATAACAATGAGAAAAGTAATTAGAAGTATGTTATGTTATTTTTAGGAAGCAACATGCCTGAGAAGGCATAGTGGATAGGGGAAATGCAGTTCATAAAGTGTACACAGTTTCAGAAATCCTCTACCACGGAATTAGGAGGGTAGAAAATTTGATCAAAAACTATTTACAAAATAATTAGGAACTGAGGGCAGTTCGAGTAATTGAGAGGGCCTGACATGATTTTGCTTGGGGACCACCAGTATTTAGTGTGTATCAATGATTTGAATATTGGATGAGAGAGATTGGTGTCCAGATTTGTTGAAAATATTAAAAGCTGCAACAAAATAATTTTGCAGATCAATAGGAGGTGTACAGAGAATTTGATAAGATGTGTAATGACTGAAAACTCCCAGGTGGAATTCAGTCCACAAATGTTAAAAATATCACATTGTGATAGGCGTAGAGTATAAAAAATGAGATGCTATGGTGTATTTCAAAACTTTACTTGAAGCATTATGCATCATTTTGTGCTTCATGGTATTAGAAGGAAGTTGAGTCAAACAGAGAGTACAGCCTGGATCACCTAGGATCCTCCTGAAATACTAAATGATTTGGAAAAATAGATAGGAAGTGTCTCTTGCCAGTGATGGAAGAGTCTAGAACAAAGTAACATAGATGCAGCATTAAGGCAAAGATTTAAGGCACAACACTAGAACTATTTATTGCACAGAAAATTGTAGGATAGTGGGATGCACTACCAGAATTAATGATTGACATGGAAACTACAAAAGCATTTTAAGACCTTATAAAACATGCAGAGTTTTAGAAATCCTTCAATAAAGTGTCAGATTTAAATGGAACAAATTGGATTTTAAAAAGTAGTTAGGAAGTTGAGGGCTGTTTTTGAGTAGTTGACATGTTCCCACAGGCTTGGCTTTGGAACCACTTGTGTTTCCTGTGTACTGTGGTAAACAAAAATACAATAAAGCGTATGAGATTGGTGTAAATATATAAGCTAAAAATTTGTGCTCATTTGGATGATTGACATTGACACAGACTGTTGGGGCCTAACAACCTTTTTCTGTCCTATAACCTCCATGTAATTCTATATGTCAGTTTGAAAGTTATTGAAAAGTAAGTGTGAAAGCATTTATTGTGGAGGATTATCTTCAGTCTGACTGATAGTCATGGTGTCCCAACAATTCTTTTGATAAATGTATTTTCATATTCAGTTGTTTACTTCTATTGAATTTTCATTATATAACGTAGCAAAATTCACTATTACTGTAGTGACTGAAGTAATGCATCTTGTCCCAACATCAAAGTAATCCACACTTTGTTTCAGTAGATCTGTTACTTAATTTAAAATTGTAATAAGTAAGAATAGATTTTTAATGTAGACAATAGTGAATAGGTATATGAGCTTTACGCAGTACATTAATCTGCAAGTTCAGCTTACATTTATAAACTAAGCTTCCTTCTTGTATTTCTCCTTTCAACAGCACAACTGCAGATACAATGATGCTTTCTTGTCGAAGTGCATAATGACAAAGGGAGCTTTCACATAACTCTAATTTTCCTTGATTTCAGCAAGGTTTGGATGCTTTGTCCCTAAATCATCTATCATGTACAGTTTTACTTGTTTGCTCATTTTTCCTCTTTTCTGTGTCCTGTTTGAAATTAAATTTTAACATCCTTGAACTTTTTGCCTTGCTTTGAAGGCATACCTTTCTCGAGATGTGATTGCTAGACTGAAATTAGAATGCAATGAACTAGAAGAAAGGGTAAATCTATTCTTTATCTTGTTGATTTGTAGCATGCAGCTGGAGCAATGTGTTAATACTACCCTTATTGGATTGCTAACTAATACTGCTTTGGTTGTCTGTGTGTTTGCGTTTTGCCTTTCCCAGAAATGATAGGGTGTGACTTTAACAATTGATGGCAGTTTATAAGATTAGCTGCTTAGAATTATAGGCCCCATATTTGCAATGTTGCAGGGAGGTTGCAAGATGGTATGGGTAACTCACTAACATCAGGGTTGAAGAGGTGCTGCCCAATTTAACTTGATTATGAGAGATAGCGGGAACTGCAGATGCTGGAGAATCTGAGATAACAAGGTGTAGAGCTGGATGAACACAGCAGGCCGACCAGGAGGGCTGGCGTTTCGGGCCTCGACCCTTCTTCAGAAGAAGGGTTGAGGCCTGAAACGCCAGCCTTCCTGCTCCTCTGCTGCTTGGCCTGCTGTGTTCATTCAGCTCTACAACTTGTTATCTCTTAACTTGATTAAAGTTTGTTTTGTTCATTTCTCACCCAGCAGACAACCAAACTGATAGGTTAACAAGCAAGCAAACCAGTAACGTGAATGTAGGATAGGGATTCTGGGGATATTGTCCAGCGATTAAAAGGTGGGGGAGAGACGTGAAGATCAGGGCTTGGGAGGTGGACCATTGCAGGGGAAAGATTGGGACTAGAGAGGTTGCCATTGTAAGAAATTTGGCAGTTAAATGTGGGGGACGTCACGGATTGTGAGGAGGAAAATAGTGGCCACATTGGCAAAAATGAGGCTTAAAGATTCTGTGAAGGATTGGGAGAAGCATGCCTGCTCCAAAACTGGCATCTTGCATGACACGCAGCTTGCCTTTGTAAAATGGTAATGGCTGTGTATATGATGAATTTCGAAATTGTTCCCTATTAAATATTGTGTAAACTCCTCCCCCTGACCCTCTGCTGCTTATTGAGAGAAGCTTAACATCAAGGCCTTTGAGTTTTGGAGTAAAGGAGGCATTTTAGTTCACTACACACAGCTTTCTGATATGCTTATATGTAATCCCAATCCCCAGCCATTTTCGTATATCAGAAATTAACACAAACTGAAGATTTTTTAAGTGGGGCAGAATAATGATAGATGAAATTTAACATGTGGTTTATAAAATAATGTGCACAGGAAGGAAAATTAAATTGAAAGGACAGTCGACAATAATGTTGAACTACATGGTTAAAGAAGTGAAATGACAAGGACAAGAACAACAACTTGCATTTATATAGTTTCTTTAACTAGCAATAAAGCATTCCAAGGTATTTATTGCAATTTTTGCAAGATAATTTTCCTATGGAGCCACATAGGCAATATTACACTGATGACCAAATGTTTGTCAAATGTTTGTTGAAGAGCTGTCTTAAAGTACGGAGAGGAGATTGAGATTTAGGATGGTAATTCCATGGTTTAGGGACTAAGCAGCTGAAGTGACAGCTGCCATTGGTGAATGGTGGAGGCGATGTAAATTGAGGATGTGCAAGAGGTCACATTGGACATTTGAGTGCTAGAGGAGATTACAAAGATAAGTGGGAACAAAACAATGGAGAAATTTGATGTCTGGGATGGCTATTTTGAACTTAAGGCATTTCTAGACTCAAAACCAGTGTGGGTTAGTGACCTTGGGGTTCTGGGTGATTGGGACTTCCTATGAATGTAGGTATGACAGCTGAGTTTTGGATGAGCTTAAGTGTATGGAAATGAGGAAACTGGTCAGGAAAGCTTTAAAAAGTTGAGCTTGTAGCCCACAAGAATCATAGATGTGTCTTTCAGCTGGAGATGACCTGAAGCAAGTGCAGTAATACCATCTTTTTGGTGGTTACGTTGTTGAATTGGCAACTCTGTTCATTATCACAGCCTGGTTCAGTTTGTGGTTGATAGGAGAACAGTGGATAATGATGTAACTGAAATTGTTTCCTCATCATGACTAAGGAGAATAGTTTGTCATGCAAAATCAATGTACAAGTTGCACAGTGGACTGTAGGACAATATTTGCTGTTCCAGTCATGGCAGGTATTATCCATTGAGTCAAATAAGTGTCCTTCCCACCATTTGCTGTTAATTAAACACCGCCCTTCAACTGGACCAAGAGTAATCTATCCGAATTTGCTGATGATGGAAAGTTAATTAGGGGCATAAGCCAGGAGGAGGCTACAAAGAGATCCAGTGATATATAAGCAAGTTGACAATTCAGTGGAGTATAATGTGGGGAAGTATGAAATTAACTTTTGTAATATGAGCAGAAAAATGTGGTCTTTTAAATGTTGATGTTCGGAGAGACATGGGAGTTCAAGGAAAGCAGAAAATTAGCATGCAAGTTCAGCAGCTAATTAAGCAACTAATAGCTTGTCATTGTTTATTGCGAGTGGACTTGTGTACCAGCGCTAGGCCTTACTACAATTTCATCAGACTTCAGTAAAACAGTTCGTAAATGCAGTGCACAGTTTTGCACATCCAGGAAGAATGCAAAACTAAAAATACTGCAGATACTAGAGGAAGTCAGCAGATCTGGAGCATCTGTGGAGAGAGAAACCACATTAATGTTTAGAGTCCAGTGACTCTTCTGAAAAGAGGTGACAGTCACCGATTTTATTCTGTTTAAAAAGTGGGGATGAGCAAGTGGAACAAAGGGCAGATCACAAAGTTTAAGGGAGATCAGAGTTCAATGGTGTCGTATAACAAAACACAAAGAAAATGGAGAAGGTCTGAAACCAAAACCATGAAAAACAGGATCCAGACACTTCTTTTGCAGGAGTGCTGCGGGGCTGAGGCATGGGAGGAATTAGTATATTATGATGTGGAGGAGTGTTCATAGTCTGAACCTGTTGAACTCCAGGTTGAGTCCAAATAGTTGTGAAATGCCTAAATGGAAACTAGTTTGTGTTGGAATTCTGCAGTAGACCTAGGACAGAAATATGAGCATGAGATCAGAATGGTATAATGCTGTCAACTAGATTGAAGAAAATACGTATAAATCGCTACTTCACCTGGAAGGAATGTTTGGAGCACTGGAAGAGTGAGATGGCAGGAGGTAAAGGAGCACATGCCACTCCTTTGTCAATTGAATGGGGAAGTGCTGGGAAGGTTTGGGAAATGAGGTGTTAGGGTTGATGGAGGAGTGGGTCTCGGTGCCTTTGAAATGCTAACAGATTAGGGGAGGTGATGACCCAGTGGTGGTATTGCTGAACCATTAATGCAGAGCACCAAGGTAGAATTATTGGTACCTGGGTTCAAAACCTCCCATGGCAGATAGTGGAATTGAAACTCAAAAAATCTGGAAGTAAGAGTCTAATGATGACCATTATGGATTGCTGGGGGGAAAAAAAAAAACTTGGTTCACTAATGTCTTTTAGGGAAGGAAACTGCCATCCTTATCTGGCTGGCCTACATGTGACTCCAGATCCATGAGACCATAAAATATAGGAGCAGAATTAGGCCATTCAGCCCAACAAGTCTCCTCTGTGTGATCATGGCTGATATGTTTCTCAATCCCATTCTCCTGCCTGCTACCGGTAACCCTTGATCTCCTTGCTAAACAAGATCCTATCTATTTTTATCTTAAATACATTCAATGACATGGCCTTCGCAGCCCTCAATGAGTTCCACAGATTAACCACCCTGTGGCTGCAGAAATTCCTCCGCATCTCCATTGTAAAGGGTTGTCCCTTAACTCTGAGGCTGTGCTTTTGGGTCCTAGTCTGTCCTAGTGGAAACATCTTATCCAGGCCCCTCAATATTCTTAAGTTTTTTTTTTTTTAATCAGATTCCCCCCCCTCATCCTTCTAAACTCCATTGAATACAGACCCACAGTCCTCAACTGCTGCTCATATGACAAGCTCTTCATCCCTGGGATTGTTCTTGTAAACCGCCTTTGGATTCCCTCCAATGTCAGTGCATCCTTCCTTTGGATATAGGGCCCAGAATTGCTCACAGTAATCTGAATGTGGTCTTACTAGATCCTTATGCAGCCTCAGCAGTAAGTCTCTGCTCTTGTATTCTAGCCCACTTGAAATGAATGGTAACTGCCAACTAAACCTGCATGTCAACCTTAAGAGTCCAGGCCTGGTGCGGACTTGAGGCTAGGTGCCAGCATGGACTGGGGTGGAAGACCTTTGTTCTCAACTATTTTTTTCTTTCTCCATTTTCTATTTTTTTCCCCTAAAATCTATTTTTCTAAGAACTGTAACTGAAGAAGCTGTACTTTGGGACTTTTGTACATAAGATGGTGCCTTAAGCAGCGACTTGTACAATTTTCACTGTATGCATTTGAGTACATGTGACAATAAAGCTAATTCAAGAGAATCCTAAATTAGGTCTCCCAAGTCACTTTGTATGCCAGATTTCCAAAGCCTTTCCCCATTTAGAAAATAGTTTACGCCTATATTCCTATAAAAGTACGTAACCTCATACTTTCCCATATTGTATTCCATCTACTACTTTTTTGCTAGCCTATCTAAGTCCTTCCAAGGCTCGCCACTTCCTCAACACTACTGGTCCTTTCAACTATCTTTGTGTCATCTGCAAAATTAGCAACAAAGCCCTCAGTTCCTTTATCTGGAACGTTAATGGACAATGTGAATAGTTGTGGTCCCAACACGGATCCGTGCCGATTTCAGTTAGTCACTGGCTGTCTTTCTCAAAGAACCCTTTATCCCTATTCCCTGTCTTCTGCCAGTCAGTCAATCCTTTATCCACGCCAGTACCTTATCCCTAACAGCATGGGCTTATATCTAATTTAGCAGCCTCCTTGTCGAAGGCCTTCTGGAAATCCAAACAGATCATTTCTACTCTATCTCCATTGTCTAACTTGCTTGTTACCTGTAAAGAATTCTGACGGATATGTCTGGGATGACCTCCCCTTTGATAAAGCCATGCTGACTGTTATACCATGCACTTCTAAGTACACTGCAACCTCACCCTTAATAATGGATTATAAAATTTTACTAATGACTGAGGTCAACCTAACCAGCCTATGACTTCCCACCTTCTGCCTCTTCCCTTCTTAAAACAGAGGTGTTACATTAGCCATTTTCCAGTCCTCTGGGATCCTCCCTGACTCCAGTGATTCATGGAAGATTACCACCAATGCCTCTACAATCTCCTCAGCTATCTCCTTCAGAGTTCTGGGCTGTTGTCCATCTAATCTGGGTGATTTATCCACCTTCAGACTTTTCGGCTTCCTGTCACTTTCTCCTTAGTGATGTCCACGATACTGACCTATGCCCCCTAACTCCCTTGAAGTTCTGGTACGGTCTGGTGTCTTCCACTGTGAAAACTTATGCAAAGTACCTGTCAATTCCTCCTCTATTTCTTTGTTCCCCTTACTTCTCCGGCCTCATTTTCAGATGGTCCAGTGTCCATTCTTGTATCTTACTTATGTTTTAGACATCTAAAAATAAAACTCTTGCAGTCTTCTTTTATGTTACTAGCTCGGTTATCTCTGTGATGTCCACAACATTCATAACTACCAATTTCAATCTGTGCTATAAGCTGATTTACCTTGTTTCGTATACTGCATGCATTTAAGTAAAGCACTCTGTCCTGCGTTGACTGCCCCTTTTCTCATTGTCCCCTTATCTGCTGTCCCTATAGTTAGATTCTTGACCCTTTCCATACTTCCAGTTCTGTTACTTGTTCTGGAAACTAATAACTTCTGCTGAGACCTCCCCTCCCTAATGTTTTCTGTAATTTTCCATGAAACTGAACCATCTAAAGCAATGTAATTGATTATAGGTCCCCTCTGTGCATTTAGAGATGAGCAATAAATGGTGGTCTACACAGCGATGCCCGCATCCTGTGACTGAATATTTGTTAGTGGAATTGGAGAGGATGATCCTTTGACTATGAAGGCTACGGGGAACACTCTCATGGTTCTTGGAGGGGATTGGGTGAGGGCAGATGCAGGAAATAAGTCAGACATGCTGATGGACCTGTTCACTACAGCTGAGGAGACTGTCAGCTGAGGAAAAAGACCCATCAAAAGTGACATTGTGTGAAAGATAACTTGATTGGAACAGATGTGATAAAAGTGGATAAACTGGGAAAATGGAATTGAGTCTTTACCAGAAGGAGACTGAGGAAGTGTAGTCACGGTAGCTATGGGAGCCGTTCGGTTTGTAATGAATAATAGCAGACAGCTTTTCCCTGGAAATGGAAATAGAGAAGTCAATGAAGGAAAGAGCCAGAGACAGATCAGCTGAAGACTAGAAAAGTGTGGGAATTGGAAGCGAAATTGATTAATTTTTCCAGTTCTAAAGAAATACAGGAAGCAGTAACAATATTTTACTGAATGTGCCAAAAAAAGTTGTTGAGTTCACTATATTAGTTCCTGCATGACAGGGTTATCATATAATTAGGGGCTGAGTAAATTGGACCTGGTATTTTGAAGGATGGGAGACAATCGTATTGAAGAATTCAAGATTCTGAAGGGATTGACCAGATAGATAGTGGGAGGTTGCTTACCCTAGACTTGAGAATCTAGAAAATAGACACTGTTTCAAAGTAATGAATCATTTAGGATTTATCTGAGAAGGAATAGCTTCTTATAGAGTTGAGTCCTTAGAATTTGCTAGCACAGTTGTTGATGCTCCAGCATTGAGTATATTTAAGCCTAAGATTGATTTTTGAACTCCCATGGACTGAAGGGTATGGGGAATGGGTGACAGAATATAGTTCATATTGAATCATAATTTTATCTGGTTGAAGAGCAAGCTTGAGAGGCTATGTGGTTGATTCTTCCAATTTCTCATGTTCCCTCTTTATCATTTCTCAATCAGTTTCTTATAGCTAAATATTTTTATTCATCACTTGAGTAAATTATTCCGCAGTATTAATCATTTTTTTAAACTAGCAAATCTAGATTTTTCGCTCCCAAGGCTCCCCCTCCTGTGCTTTAAAATTTTCATGGATCCGTGTACATGGTATTTTCTCTATGAAAATTAGTTGGACATTCAAATATATTATTATTGCTGTTTTACTAAATATGAAACTTGTGCCTGGTACTGAGTTATAATTTATTGAGGCATCGAGATATCTTTGACAATAACATGGTCAAGGTTGAATGTGGCTCAGTTCACTAATTCCTTTAATTTCATTGTTGAAAATTCAGCTTTATATCAGGTAAACATCACTGTGATGAAATATGTTATTAGAGAATGAACATATTAAATATCATCATCAGTTTAGTTTTCATGTTGCATGTGGTATTAGAAATGCTTGCTTAAAAGAGAGCTGAGAGATCAGTTGAGCCTCAGAACTGACATGATACTGTTTAAAGGCTACTAATTAGCAGTAGATAAAAGCTCAGCTGGTCCAAGGACTAGATCAATAAATTTTGGGGAAGCTGTGGACCAGTGGCAGTTGTTGTGTAGAAGTCTGAAAGGCTGAGGAATGCATTGGGCACTCTGCCAGTGAGAACAACTTTAGACCTTGAAAGGTTAAGTCCTAACATCGAGATCTCCCTTGTCTCAATTACATTGACTCAATTCTCAATGTAACTTGTACTCAGTTATTACCTACAACTTGATAAAGACAAGGACCTTGTTTTCTAATTCATTAGCAGGAGGTGACTGTTGCTGGGTAGAGGACAGTTAATAGCCAACCACATTACTGTGTGTCTGCAATCACATGTAGGCCAGGCTGGATAAGGATGCCAGTTTCCTTCCCTAAAGGATAGGTTTTTTCAACAGTTGACAACGGTCATCATTAGACTTTTAATTTAAAAATTGAATTCAAGTTCTAACACTTGCCATGGCAGGGTTCGAGCCCGGGTTCCCGGAATATTTTCTGGTTCTCTGCATTAATAGTGTAGCAATAATACCATTAGGCCATCAACTCCCCTACCCTGTTAACATTTGACTGTACTGGCCACTGCACCATCATCTCTAACATCTAATTGTTGTTAAAGTACCAAAAGGTTTTCTTGTATCTCACAAGATAAAATAAACTCTGTAGATCCCTACCAGGAAAGAAAATTGTAGCAACAAATCTTCCAGATGTATCTCAAACTGTGATAATCTATGACGAGGAAGCAGTATACAACAACAGTGCCCTCCTTGAAATCTTCATGTGGACCCTTGGTTGAGAGTTCTGTTCTATATGTCAATATTCTCTGGTTTCAATACTTTCCAAAGCAAGATCAAGTTTATCAACTTTGGCAATGGCTTTTCTGCCAATGTTGTTACAGGAAAAGGGAGTAGAGTTCTGTCCTAAATTTTGTCTGCACTTGACCCATGATCTAGGATGCTTGATCTGTTTTTGTGATTATATTGTACACCAAGCATAGCTCTGCTTTCCCTCTTTCCTCGTCTACTGATTAAGTGAATGCCAAAGTCCATTTCTTCATTACCTTGAATGACAAGTTATTCAATCCTGTCTCAAAGTCTTTTTCTTAACGTTAGTCCTAAATATTCATTAATATGCTTTATGACTGGGTTGTTTTTTTATTTTGCCATTGGCAACAATACTTTTAACCAGAGACACCCAACTCTCTCTTTAAAGCTCTAGCCTATCTCCTTCAAAATACTCCCTAAAACCTCAACTAAAACCAAAATACTGTGAGCGCTTGAAATCTGAAATTAAAACAAAGTACTGGAGAAATTCATCAGGTCTGGAAACATCTTTGGAGAGAGAAACATCAGTTCTGATAGCGGACTCAAAATATTAACTCTCTTTTTCTCTCTCCACAGATGCTGCCGGACCTGCTGAATTTCTCCAGCACTTTCTCTTTTTACTTAAACTTGCATCTTGTTCAAGCTTTTAATCACATTTTCTAATATTTCATTCATTAACTGAAGTTATTTATTTGTATGATTACACTTATTAGTCCTAACGTAGGACAACTTACTGTACCAAAGGTACAATGCAAGTACTAGTTGATGTTATTATTGTATGGCATAAGAAAGCTACAGCATAGGAAATCTGGAAGAAGGCATGGCAGGAAGATTAATAAGGAATTTTTTTTTCCAATTGTAGACTTTAGGAAATGTTGTTTACATTCTGAAGTGCAGCGGACTTAAAAGGTGGAAATATAAGACAAAAACAGCAAAAGACTTGGCCCAAGCAAAGGATTGTTAAAATTTTAGTGCCGAACCTGACATATAGTGAACCCATCTGTTGTCCCCTCATCAGTGGTCTGTTTGGTCTTAAAATTGACATCAATTTTGACAGCAAATTAGCAGGCTTGGAGCAATGTAAATTTGCTTATGTCTGCATGCTTTAATCATGTGTTCACTTTAATCCCTCAAACATCAAGCTGAAGTAAATAGACAAGACATTGCTTAGCTCACACAATATTCTAAATGCTTGGTATAGTAACTATTCTACAGTCACTGACATTAATTGAAAAGATCGCATAATATAAAATGAGTGACACAGGAAAATGGTTATGTAGAAATCTCATGATAAGTGTGAACATATTTAAAATGGAAAATCCCACAGGCAGATGTTTACATAATTTTACTGACAGTATTCGGTAATATATTACCTTTCCACTTGTATTTCTCCTCATTCAGAGGATTTGCTGTTTTATATTTGAGTACCAGTAACAGTGGGATTCTGAATACACAGTTCCTAATATATGATCAGTTTTGTTTCCATAAATACGTTGCTTTCATCTTCAAAGAACTTCATAGTGGCATCAGGAAAAAGATCATTGTGCAACACATCTGCAACACGATCAATGAATTATTTGTAGAGCTAGAAATTGATGGGTTTGTTCTTGTAGCTATTACAGAGATGTGGTTACAGAGTGATCAAGGTTGGGAACTAACGATTCCAGATACTAGACTTTTAGATAGGCATTTTGAAAAAGGAGAAGAGGGATGTAGCCCTGATATAAAAAAATGAGATAGTGGTTGCAGTAAGAAAAGACCTTAATTTGGAAACTCATGGCAGACAATTAGTTTGGGTTGAGCTAAGGAAAGAAGATAGAAAGCGTAGGTTGCTGTAGTTTACAAGCTTCCTCACAGTAATTATATTGTCAGGTAGGCTATTAATCAGGAAATTAGAGATCAATGTAGCAATGTTAAATCATAGGGCACTTCAATTTTCATACAGTCTAGGAAAGCCAAATTTTGTAGAAATACTTTTAAAGAATGAGTTCATAAAATGTTGTAGGGTAGTTTAGATCGGTATGATCAGTAAGGTAAAACAGCAGGGCAACAACCTATTTTAAATCTAATACTGTGCAATGAGGATTGTAAAAGGACCTTCGGAAAACAGTGATCACAATATAATTTTACATTGTGTTTGAGATGAATTAACTTAAATCCAAAACTAGAATTATAAATCTGAGTACAGCAAATCACGTTATGAGAAACAAGTTGGCCAATATAGATTAGGGATTAAATTACAAGAAACTATTGTAGCTATTTGATGAAAGCTCAAATAATTCATTCATCATTTTCAACAAAATGCAGCTGGTTTTTAAAAAAGAAGGAAAAGTGGTCCAACTGTGGATAATAACAGAAGTTATTAGAGGGCAGCACAGTAGCTCAGTGGTTAGCACTGCATCCTCACAGTGCCAGGGACCGGGATTCGATTCTAATCTTGGGCAACTGTCTGTGTGGAGTTTGCATGTTCTCCCAGTTTTTGCGTGAGGCTCCGCCAGGTGCACCAGTTTCCTCTCACAGTCCAAAGATATGCAAGTTAGGTGGACTGGCCATGCTAAATTGTCCGTAGTATTCAGAGATGTTTGGTTAGGTGCATTAGCCGTGGGCCGAAGGGCCTGTACTTTGCTGTACTGTTCTATGTTCTATGGGGTGGAGGTTAGAGAGACCTTAGGGTTAGGGTAAAAGTTCGGCACAACAGCTGTACTGTTCTAGTTGTATGAAATGCAGGGTTACAGGAATATGGTAGGGGGGATGGGCCTGAGTCTGGATGCAATGCTCTTTGGAGGGTCAGTGTGGACTTGTTAGGCCTGTTTCCACACTGCAGGGACTGTATGATTCTAAGTTCAGGATAGTATAAGATTAGGGGAAAAAGCTTCAAAAATTGCCAAAAAGAGTAGTGCACCTGATGTATCCTAATTTTAGAATTTAGCAAATAATAATCAAAAAAATGGTAGAATAGTATACAAGAGCAAACTAGCAAGAGGCACAAAAACAGATTGTAAAAGTTTAAATATGTATGCAAAAAAGAAATTAGCTAAAGCAAAGAAAGGTCTCTTACAAGCAGAAACAGGAGATATTATAATAAGGAATAAGAAAATAGAAATGAAATTTCTACTTCCAAATACTTCTAAAAATAGCGGAGTCCAGCAAAAGGATGAATTTGGAGTTATCATTCATAAATATTGAAGAAATTGAGGGAATTTAAAGTCAACACAACCCCAGGGAACTTAGTTCTGAAGAACATTCATACCTGACTCAACACATTAACTTTGTTTCTCTCTCCGCAGTTGCTGCCAGACTTGTTGAATCAGTGCAGCATTCCTTGTATTTGTCTCAAGCTTTTGGATTCAATGCTGAAACCATAGCTATTGCTTACAGTCAAATTATTACAAGAGGCTAGAATTGGAGGAGTACGTAGTTCTCTGATTGTTGTAGGGTAAGGAGGTAGGGAGAGTTGAGGTCAAGGAGGGAGCTGAAACATATGCCATTGCGATAAGAATAGGGGAAGGCTGGGTAGCTTTACAAACTTGTATTAAAGATATCTCACTGATGTTTGAAAGGGAGCTTAGTAGACACCTGAAAAGTAATGTGCACTTTTTTCTTAAAAAAAAACTTCTAATTTACTGCTGGATTGCTGAAGATATATATGTGGAGTGACAGAGAATTTTGTATGGGTTATTACTTGAGGTAATGGTACGCGTTTAGTGAGAGATTGTGGTGTTAATTGCTATTACAGATTAGCTCCTAACATGATGTGGGAATAAAGGCCTTGGAGAGAACAACCGGGAGACAGGTTATTGGATGGGTGCATACGAGTAGGGGTGAGAGAAAGTGAAAGAAGCTCTTGTAACATTAAGATTTGTCCTGATTATATATAAAACATATTTCAGGTTGCCAAACCTATTTAAAATTGAAAGCTTTCGTGTCTTGGGGAAAAAACTGAAGCAAAGAAATCCCAACTCACCTTTTAACAAAATGTCTGCCAGAGTAGACTGTCAGATGGCAAAATTGCTGAGAAACCAGCCAGAGCATGGCAGTGCAGACAGACTTGTATTTATCATTTTAATGAAGGTTTTTCGATAGAGAACTAGTGACACTATAAACTGGAAAATGCTAAGAGTCCCACCTCTTCTTGTCACTGGCAGTTTTAAATGTGATGGGATTATGGTCACAATTCACAAATCCTTTAGTAATGTAGAACCGGTGACTTGCCAGGAATTCCTCAGACCACCTTGGCCTTAAGTTCAGGACTTCCCTTTGAAAACCATTTGATTGTTCCTCCTTTATGATGCACCTTAATGCGTTGACAACATTTAGTTTCCAGTGCTAATCTCTCTTGTTTTGGTTTTTTTATCTTCATATGCTTTGAGAGGGGTTTCAGGATTTTTTTATATTTTAAAGAGTCTATACAAGTGCAAGTTGTTATTGACGTATTGATTTTAATTATTGTGAAGTATTTTTAGAAGGAAATACATAGCAGACCTTAGATTTTCTGTATGATCTTTATCAAAGAACAACTTTATTTTCCATTACTTGGTACAGGTTGCAGCTCTACAAGAAGAAAAAGGCAGTTTACTAGTAGAAAACCAAGCTCTTATGGAGCGCCTCAACCAATCTGATTCTATTGAAGATCCGAACAGCCCAGCAGGACGTAGACACCTTCAATTACAAACTCAGTTGGAACAACTACAAGAAGAGACTTTTAGGTATTACTAACAAAATTAATCACATTTCAAATATATGAAGTATTGAGCTCCTTTCTCAGTAATCCTGGGGTTCTCACTGTCATGAAATCAGTGTTTCTCACAATACTCCTGAATATATGAACACTGTTCATGGTGGAGGGTGCCACAGCAGACTGATGGCCATGAACATGGTCACAGATCTTACAAAGGGTACTTGAAACTAACAACTCTGGAAATTTTTTTGCAACCCTCCCACCATCATGATCCAAACAATAGGGTTACCTCCAGCTGTGGTGCAGTTGCCTAATTTAGATATAGTTGACCGACTAAAACTGTGGGATCTTTTGATCTTTGGGGTTTCTTGCCAGCTTAAAGTTTATTTGCTTAACTGTTTATAAAGTAAGGACTTATTTATTGCTGTCACTGGAGGGTAGAAATGTTTAATTCTTTAAAACCTAATATCTTTGAATCAATATGCATGTGATGCTGTGACAAAAAAATGACAATGACAGTTCCATTTTATTTCGCTGACACGTGCAAGACATTGAATCATCTGTAGTAATATTAAGTTGTTGCAATACTCTAACTGGATATTTGCAAGTCTTTGCAAAGACTTGTATCTTGATGTTCTTTTTACATGATTGTGAATTTCAGATTGGAAGCAGCAAAAGATGATTATCGGATTCGATGTGAGGAACTTGAAAAAGAAGTTTTAGAATTACGACAGCAGAATGAGGAGCTTACTAGTCTTGCAGAAGAAGCCCAGTCTTTGAAGGATGAGATGGATGTGCTTAGGTAATCAAATTTGACTCCTGTTTCTCATTCTTTTGATGTATAGGTCTCTTTTTTAAATACACTAATTCTTCAGTTGCCTTTAGTAACAATCTCTGTCCGCCAAATCTTAGTTTCCTTGCAGATTTTTCTTGTTTGTGTTTCCCTTGACCTTTAGTACATTGCTTGGAAATTCTTGAATTAAAAACTATTGTTTGTTGACCCTTATTGCTTGAGCCTTTTTAGAAGGCTTATGTTTCATTTTTTTCCATTATTAACGCTCACTAAAGTAACTGTCAATCCCTATATTACAATGATTACTTCTCCTTAGATGCTTACAGAAATCTTTTTGTGAGTTGCTTGACACAAAATCCAACAACAGAATTACCCAAGTAACTTGAACATGTCAGAAAATAATCTGTGAATACCTGATTATGCTTTCAGTCCTCGCTTGAAGTTGTTTCAGATGTCCATCAAAATTTCATTTAGTACATCATCTAATATTCTATAATCCATATATACACTTAAACAATCAATGTTACCTCCAGGATAAGTTCATCCTCTGCTTAGCAGCGTAATTAAAGTTTCTTTATTGCATATTTTCTGGTTTAAATAGTTTATACAAGTCTCTTATGATATACAGCTTTGTCACCTCCAATCATTTATCTGATGTCTAGACAATTTTTTTATTTGCCAATTGTTTGAACAGCTATATTAAAGTTTGAACATAGTAGTTTAGATACTTAGATTTTAAAGGAACTATTTGACTGTAAAGCATTTTTGTACGTTACGAAGGTGTGCAAGATTTTCTGTAAATCCAAGTTCTTTCTTCTAGGCACTCTTCTGATAAAGTGAGTAAGTTGGAGGGCATGGTAGAGTCATATAAAAAGAAGCTGGAAGATTTGGGTGACTTGCGTCGACAGGTGAAGCTTCTTGAGGAAAAGAACACGATGTACATGCAGAACACAGTCAGTCTAGAGGAGGAGTTACGAAAAGCAAATGCTGCACGAGCCCAACTGGAAACATACAAGAGACAGGTATGTAATTACAGAATAATGTTGAAGGAATTTCTAATCAAAGACTTTTCATGAAATGTCACAATAAACAGATATATCTGAAGTAGTACAAAAAATGTAAAAGGTAACATTCTTGGTAAGATCTGAATATTAGGAGTATTCACTGGACTCTGGGGTGGTTCCCGCAGATTGGAAAACCGCCAATGTGACGCCACTGTTTAAAAAAGGAAGTAGACAAAAAGCAGTAACTATAGGCCAGTTAGCTTAGATTCAAGCATTTCCCCCACTACTGAAGTTATCATTAAGGAAGAAATAGCAAGACATCTGGATATAAATTGTCCCATTGGGAACGCCCAGCATGGGTTCATGAAGGGTAGGTCATGTTTAACTAATTTGGTGGAATTCTTTGAGGATATTACTTGCATGGTGGACAATGGGGAACCTGTGGATGTGGTGTATCTGGATTTCCAGAAGGCATTTGACAAGGTGCCACACCAAAGGCTGCTCCATAAGATAAAGTTGCACGATATTACAGGTAATGTATTGGCATGGATAGAGGATTGGCTGACCAGTAGAAAGCAAAGAGTAGGGGGTAAATGGGTGTTTTTTTTGGTTGGCGGTCAGTGGCTAGTGGTGTGCCTCAGGGATCAGTGTTGGGTTCGCAATTGTTTACAATTTACGTAGATGATTTGGAGTTGGGGACTAAGTGTGGTGTGTCAAAGTTTGCAGATGACACTAAGGTGAGTGGTAGAGCAAAGTGTGCAGAATACACTGAAAGTCTGCAGAGGGATATAGATAGTCTAAGTGAGTGGGCAAAGGTCCGGCAGATGGAGTACAATGTTGATAAGTGTGAGGTCATCCATTTTGGTAGGAATAACAGGAAAATGGACTATGTTTTAAATGGTAAAATATTGCAGCACGCTGCTGTGCAGAGGGACTTGGGTGTCCTTGTGCATGAATCGCTAAAAGTAGGATTGCAGGTGCAGCAGGTAATTAAAAAGGCAAATGGAATTTTGTCTGCCATTGCTAGAGGGATGGAGTTTAAAAACAGGGAGGCTATGCTGCAGCTGTACAGGGTCCTGGTGAGGCCACATCTGGAGTACTGTGTGCAGTTTTGGTCTCCTTACTTGAGAAGAGATATACTAGCACTGGAGGGGGTGCAGAGGAGATTCACTCGGTTGATTCCAGAGTTGAGAGGGTTGGATTATGAGGAGAGACTGAGTAGCCTGGGATTATACTCATATTGGAATTCAGAAGAATGAGGGGAGATCTTATAGAAACATATAAGATTATGAAGGGAATAGATAAGGTGGAGGCAGGGAGGTTGTTTCCACTAGCAGGTGAAACTAGGACTAGAGGGCATTGCCTCAAAATAAAGGGAAGCAGATGTAGGACTGAGGTCAGGAGGAACTTCTTCACCCAAAGGGTTGTGAATCTGTGGAATTCCCTGCCCAGTGAAGAGGTTGAAGCTACCTCGCTGAATGTTTTTAAGGCAAGGCTAGATAAATTTTTGAACAGTAAAGGAATTAAAGGTTATGGTGAGTGGGCGGGTAAGTGGAGCTGAGTCTCAAAAAGATCAGCCATGATCTTATTAAATGGCAGGGCAGGCTCGAGGGGCCAGACGGCCTACTCCTGCTTCTAGTTCTTATGTTCTTATGAGTAGTCAAAGTAAAATGCTGCAATGTATAGAAACAAAAATGGAAAAGCCTGGAACAAACAACAGGTTAGTCAGTATTATCGGAGTGAGTAGTCATTCGTATTAAGCATGTTTCTTTCAACATGATGGATAAATGGGAGATAAACTGGAACAAAATGAAACTAAAATGGAAACTGTTATAAAGCGGAGGTTGACCCCCTGTCTGAGAATTAAAACCGGAACACCCAAAGAGAAGCACCTCACCCTATAATCTGTAAAAGGAGTGTGAAAAGTGATGTAAGCTGCTTTTCAACAACTTCTAATGGTTAAATAAAATAAATCCCTAACATTCACTCTACAATCAACGAATAAATTTCTCCTAACGACTAACTATTTCCGAACATAACAAGATTCTAATGATGTGCTGTTCCAATAAATACAAGTTCACTTAAGTAAAATAACCAAAAACATAGAATTTAGTCTCTTGAAATTATAGCCAGGTTATGCGTCTTCTGGAATGTTCTGTGACTTCTCCATCGAATGTTCTGTCAGGAACGCCTTCTCCATCAATTATTCTGTCAGGAATATTAACTAGTTGTGCCATGGGTACCTTTATTCTTTAGATGGTGCTTTCTCTAAGACTGTGAGAGCCAGCGATTCTTGCATGTTAACTCTGGCAGATGGCAGTTAGCTCTCCTGTCTTTGTCCATCTGCCCTCTTCTTTTATACCCTTGATGACATATCAGTTTCTTACACTAGGATTGGTCCTATGTTGTCAAAACCACCAAATTTAAATTTGATTGGTTTTTGGTATCTAAGTGCCTGCTTCAAATTGGCTAAATTCAAAAACATGTTGTCTTGGTAACAAAACAGAATGGCCGCTTGGCCTGCTAACTGTATGGCCTTTTGATAGAAATATTTAAATTTGGGTGCTCTGTTTACTTGCAAACCTTCAAGCTGCTGCTCCCGGACATCCATTTTACATCTCTAAGCATAGAAAAAGTGCATCATCCTTTAAAGGGACCATGCAATACTTTCCCCCTTCGTATTTTACAAACACCAAATTCTAACTTCCGGCCTCCCGATCCACAAGCATTGTACTCAACTTTGCACCAACACAAAAACGGAAGTTGCTGGAAAAGATTAGCAGGTCTGCAAGCATCTATGAAGGGAAGTGAGAATTAGCGTTTTAGGTCCAGTGACCCTTCCTCAGAAGTTGGGTTCCGAGCCCTGAGGAAGGGTCACCGGACCCAAAATGTTAACTCTGATTTCTCTTCACAGATGCTGCCAGACTTGCTGAGCTTTTTCAGCAACTTATGTTTTTGTTTCTGATTTACAGCATCCGCAGTTCTTTCAGTTTGTATTTAGCTGAAACTAAAATGGAAATTGCGGACAAAATAAAGCAAGCCTACCAGTCTGAAAAGAGAACAGATCAGTAATGAGGGAGTGCTGTGAGAACTGTTTTCCTGATGTATAGCAGTCACCATCCCTAAACATCACAATTTCCAGTCCTCAAATACTGATAGTCTTATCTTACATCACCTGCAATCTTTGCTGTAAATGAAATTAATATAACTAAAATTACTCAAATTGGTATTTAGACCAGAAATGTGTAGGAGAAGATTGTCCATAAATCAACCAGAAGAATTAAGTGCTTACAATCATTCGGTAAGCATTAATGCCATTGTTCATTTTATTCTTTCTATTTTCATAAATCTGATGAAAATTTGCAATAATTGCAAATGTTTAAAAAGCTGTATATTTAACTTTATTTCAAACAGAAGTACTATAAGGACAATGCCTTTTTCTTTCAAATTAGGAAGTGCCTTTGAACATGACAACTTTCAGCTGGCCTGTAGCAAAAGCAAAAGGGTGCACGATGGCTCAGTGGTTAGCTACCTCATAGCGCCAGGGACCTGGGTTCAATTCCAGCCTCAGGCGACTCTGCAAACTCCATACAGACATTCTCCACGTGTCTGTGTGGGTTTCCTCCCACGGTCCAAAGATATGCAGGTCAGGTGGATCAGCCATGCTAAATTGTCCTTCGTGTCCAGGGATACATAGTTTACGTGGATTAGCCATGGGAATGCAGGGTTAGAGGGATAGGGTAGGGGGATGTGTACCCGTTGGGCCAAATGCTCTGTTTCCATACTGTAGGAATTTAAATTCAAAATTCATTACTTCATTTTGCTTTAGATCGTCTGCTATAGTAATTAGGTGTGTTCTACTGCACCCATTTCTTTTCAGCAGAATATATCCATGATTCTGTTGGTGAGTCATGTACAACACCAGTCACTGAAAAGGTTTCTGCAGAATTGGTGACTTTATATTGGTTCCCTGGTTGGCCCAAATCACAATCTTCGTTGCATTTTAGTGATTTCACCCTAAGACATTCCTGGAGTAAAACCGTGCAATAGCTCATCAGAGATGAGCTACGATATAAAATAAAAATAAAATATAAAGTACTTTAAAAATGAATACTTTCTGAACATTTCCTTTTATCAGTTTCCAAATGGCTAAGTAACAGTGGTTATTATAATGTCCTCAAGTAAATAAGATATCTATAGGCATATTTTTGGATGTTGAAAGTTCAGGTCTTTAAGTTCGGTTGATTTTGTTTACTCTAAATTTGTGAAATGCCTGTAAACAATCGAGAGTTACTTGGTAAGATGTCTCCCCATAATATTCCACTAGGGAATTTTCATCGGTTACTGTCCCTTTGGTTTTTCAGTTATTGTATTTCGAATGGCACTAAATAACTGGAGGAATGTGTTTTGAATAATAAATTTCTAAACCCTATTCAATTTTTATCTTTGTAGGTTCTTGAGCTTCAAAACAGGTTGTCCGAGGAGTCCAAAAAGGCAGACAAAATGGAGTTTGAATATAAAAGATTAAAGGAAAAAGTGGATACTCTTCAAAAAGAAAAAGATGCAAGTTTGCTTTTCAATTTCATTTTAGATTTTGGAAGGAAATTCTGACTTCGGAGTTTCATTTGAAACGAAAATCTACCTTGATAAACCATGGACAAATGTTATAAACTTTATGCGTGTGTTTTGCTTGTTTAAGATAACATTTTTGTTCTTACAAACAACATTTAAAGTTGAATCATGACATCAGTTTTCTGAAAGTTGAAACTTTTGTGCCCAGGATTGAAAAGCACTTTTGTACTTGAACTTATTTTAAATTACAGTAAGCAAAGTTTCAAAATGTTCTGAATCCATGTTGTCATTTCTAAGCTATCTAAAACTCAAATATTTCTGCAGAGGTTGAGAACCGAGAGAGATTCTTTGAAAGAAACTATTGAAGAACTGCGATGTGTTCAGGTGCATCAAGGCCAACTTTCAGCCGGTCTGTAGCAAAAGCTTTATTTTATTTTGCTTGAGATTGTCTGCTACGCTATTTAGGATTCAATGCTAGTATTTGAATCCTGCATAACAGTAAGTGTTATATTTCCAATAGGACTTATTCCAATCAACAGTCAAGAGGCATCAGACAGTTTAGCAGCAGAGATACTCACACCTGAAATCAGGTATATAAAAGTCCTAATTTTTTCAATGATCATAATATATTTCTTCCAAAAGCGAGTAATGTGATTTAATATAGGCCTGGAAGAAGTTAATATGAATCTGTTGTATTCAAATTCAATTTCATTAGTTTTGTATTTGATGAGCTGTGTACCTTCATTTCCAATCCTATTTGTTTCCCTAACTTGAATGAAGTCTCTTGGGTTTTATTTTTGCTGTTTCAGGACTATTTGTGGATATAAATTGTAAAAGACCTGATCCGAACGATTTATAGTTCTCAGGGTAGTTGTAGGCTTTATAGTTCTCAGTTCTCAGAATACAATGAAATGCAATAAAATGAGGTATGACATAACTGCATACAATAAAACAAAGAACTGCAGATGGTGGAGATTTTTTAACAAAATAGCAGAAATTGCTAGAGAACTCAACAGGTCTGGCAACATCTGCAGGGAGAGTACAGAGTTAATGTTTTGAGTCCCTTGACTATTCCTCAGAGATCATCAACAGGAATCACCTCTGGTTCTTTTATCATTCACATTATATTTGAGCCCTTTGGTTCTCTGACACACTACCAATGAGAGAGGTTTTTATACACCTCTTCCAGGTTTGTCATGCTTTTGAACAGCTTGAGTAAATCTCCTATAGCATCAGAATAGCACCAGCTTCATGTGATAAGTCTCTCGTACCTGGAACTGTTTTCATAAATCTTTTTGCACTTTCTCCATTACCTTTGCATCAATCTGAAAGTGCTGTGTCCGGAATAGGACACAATATTCCAGCTTAGCCTGATCAAATATTTTACATATGTTTTTTGTCAACTTCTTTGCATTTGCACTCTGATTCTATTTATAAAGCATACAATCTCACATGAATTAACTGCTTTCTCAACCTGGCCTGCCCCTTCAGTGTTTTGTGCATGTATAGCCCTGAATTTCTCTACTTCTGCACTAATTTTAAAATTGTATTCTGTGCTTTATATTGCCTCTCCTTGTTGTCCTACCAAAACGTATCAGTTCATACTTCGCTAAAGTTTATCGGCTTTGCATTTCCCCGTTTCTCACCAATGTGATTATGTCCTCTTAAAGTGTGACACGTGTCTGTTTGTAGTTCATTTCCAAGCTTTGTATTACCTGCAAGTTTTGAAATTGTGCCCAGTGCTCCCAAGTCTACATCATATTGATCAAGAAAAGAAATGATTGTGGTTCCAACTTCGGGGGAACCTGACTGTTTGCCTTCCTCCAGTACAAAAAACACCTACACGGCTGTTGCTTCCTGTCACCCAGCCAACTTTGTATCCATGCTGGTCTGGTCACTATAATCCATATGCTTCACTTTGCTGGTAGGCCATTATGTGGCACTTTATCAAAAGCCTTTGCGAACCATATTGATTGCATTCCCCTCCCAAACCACCTTTACATATTGAATCTGCTTCCACCTAATCTGTTAATCCATCACAAAACTCAATCAAATTAGTTAAACACAATTTGCTGTCAGCAAATTAGTGCTGGCTTTCTTTGACCAAACCATGTCTATCCCAGGGAGAGTTAATTTTGTTCTCTTCTATGCTGTAAGATGCACAATAGCAGCTTCTCTAGTTGCTCAACATAACTGAAGTCTCTCAGTCAGGAAACCATTCTGGCAAATCAGTCCTACACCCTTTCCTTCAATTAGTTTCCAGAGCTTGGACAATGTTTCAGCTGAGAACTAAACAATAATTGATAAAGATTTAGCATTAACTTTGTGTTTTGTATTGTATGTCTTAATTTATGAAGCCCAAAATCTTGTATTTTTTTTTAAATGTCTTCTCAATTGGCCTTCCCACCTTCAAAGATTTGTGTACATGATCCAGCCCCCACGTGCCTCTCTATTCTTGCACTTATTTTAGAATTTGGCTATACAATTTATTAGTTCTCCAGATTCTTTCTTCCAAAAAGTGTCACTATTACAACAGAGTTTATAGGTTAATTTTTTTCCCATATACAATGGACATGTATGTGTTCAAAGTGATTCATCAGGATTATATAAAAGAATTATAAGAATGTGGGAAGAGGCAAGAGTTTTAGTCTTTCGAGCTTCTTAGTAGAATATTTTCTGTGAAATAAGTTACAGAAAGTGCTATTATGTGGATTTTATATTTGTGTTCCAGGGAAAAACTTATCCGGCTACAGCATGAAAACAAGATTCTGAAGTTGAACCAAGAGGGATCAGATAACGAAAAGATAGCTCTACTGCAAAGCTTGCTGGAGGATGCCAACAGAAGGGAGAGTGAACTGGAAACAGAGAATAGGTAGGAAATGTTTCAGTAATGATTAGCTATAATAAATAATAGTAGCACACTTCTCAAAACTGATTTATTTATACCAATTCAGTAAATGGTATTAACGCGAGATGCAACATAAGCATTTTTTAAAACATTTTCACAGGTTTTGGGCATCGTTAGCCAGGCAAGCATTTATTGCCCATCCAGAATTGTTCTGGAGAAGGTGGTGGCGTGCTGTCGTCTTAAACTGTTGCAATCCAATCAGTGTAGGGACACTCAGTTCAATTGAGAAGCGAGTTCCAGAATTTTGACCCAGCAAGTGTTGATACGATTGATATACAGTCATTCCTTCATATTTAAGAGGGCTCCATTCTTGACAAATCCAACAAACGATGACAGTTATGAGTACAAATCTTGATGAAAAATAGACTTAAAAATCGCGGATGCGCAACACAAATCAATATCCGTGTGCAAAAATTGAGGATGCTGATTTTTGTTACTGTTTTTGGCGCAGATTGGCACATTTGTAATTTTGCGGATGCAAAAGATTTATTGTACTTGGAAATAATGATAGTCTGAGGTTTGGAATGGAACTTGGTGTTCTCTTGCATCTATGCATTAGCCTTCGAGGGAGTAGAAGTCATAGATTTGAAGCCGTGGGGAGAGGTTAGCATGCATCTTCTAGATGGTACACACTTGCTGTCACTGTCGATAGTGAAGGGACTGAATATTGATGATAGTGGATAGGGTTCCAATCAAGTGGACTGCATTGTCCTGCATTGTGTCAAAGACTCCTTGAGTGTTGTTAGACATACACTCCTCCAGGGAAGTGGAGAAAATTCCAACACTTTCCGGATTTGTGCTTGTAGATGGTGGACGAGCACTGGGGAGAAAGTGCAGGTGAGTTACTTGCCGCAGAACTCGTAGCCTCTAACCTGCTGTTGTAGCCACAATATTTAAACGACTAGACTCGTTCAGTTTCTGGTCAATGACAATCTCCAGGATGTTAATAGTAGGGGATTCATCAATGGTGATGTCATTGAATGTCAAGGGGCAATTTTAAATTTTTTCTGTTTGGAGATGGTCGTTACTTGGCATTTGTGTGTGTAAATGTTACTTGCTATTTGTCAGCCTTGGTTGTTCAGATCTTCCTGCATATAGGCATAGATTGCTTCTGTGTCTGAGGTGTCTCAAATGGTGTTGAATATTGTGGAATCATCAATGAACGTCCCACTTCAGACCTTATGATGGAGGGAAGGAGATTGAGAAAGCATCTGAAGATAGTTGGACCCAGGGCACTGCCTTGAGGAACTCCAGCAGTTATCAGTGCTTTTGTGCTGTTGTTTTAATCCATCAGATGAATCCACTTTTTATTTCAAAATCAAAATACTTTCATAACCATTGCAAAACCTTATTTCAGCAACATTTGTCTGAGACTAATTGAGATGGATTTCAGAGGAAAAGTGATGCATTTGCCTGGTGCATTTAGAGTAGTTGAGCTGTGGCTGCATCCAAACCTTTACCATCATAACCAATTTCTGGCCTGTAAAGGATTTCCAGCAGAGGGTACAAGTTTGGTTGCAGGGAGATGGTCAAATTACCTGGTGAGTTACATTTTGGCATGTTTGGTATATCCTCGTAATACGTTGTATCTAGGAAAATATTAAGTAATTATACTGAGGAATACAGGAAATGATGGAACTGAATTAGTTACTAGTGACAGCATAAAGCAGCTTTTTGTCTTTGTTAAACATAGTAAAGAGGAAACGGGAGAAGAGACCTATTGCACAAACAGAACAGCCTAGAAATATTTGGGGTCAGGCAGTCTGAGGTGGGAACAGAATAGTTGACATTTTGGATGTGGGGCATTTATCCAACCTGGAACGATGTTACAGATAAAAAGTTTCTAAAAAAGAACAGAACAAATAGCCATAAGACAAAGGAGCAGGCCAGACAGCCCCTTAAGCCTCTTCTGCCATTTACTAGGATCAAAGTTGATCTTCAAGCTCAATATTTTCCCATGTGATCACCCCATCTCTCGATTCCTTTCAAGTCCAGATATCTATCAATCATTGTTGAATGTATTCAACAAAGGTTCACAGTCCTCTGAGGGAGGAATTTTCCCCTCATCTCAGTCCTAAATGAATGCCCCTTATCCTGAAATTGTCCCCAATTCTATGTTCCCCAGCTACAGGAAATAACTTCATCGTTTCTCCCACTCTAGGAGTCTTAAATTTCAATTAGATTATCTCACTTAGGCCCATTCTACTCAGTCTTGGGTCACTTTACAACTGTCTCATCCCAGATGCAATCAAATGTACTCCTAAGGCATATATATCTTTACTTCTTCGGAACAAAGACTGGTCTAGAATATGCTGGTCTCCCCAAAGCCTTGTACAACTGCTACACAGTTTCTTTACTTTTAAACTCCAGCCCCTTGCAATAAGTTGTCATATTGTTTCTAATTGCTTGCTGTACCTACATATTTATTAACTTGGTGTGTCTTATACAAAGACACGCAAAATCCCTCAACACCGGTATTTAATAGATCTTCATTGACGAGTATAGTTTTCTATCCTTCTAACCAATTTGAATAATCTTGTGTTTCCCTATTATACTCTATCTGCCACCTCTTCGTACTGGCTTAACCTTTTTAACTGCCTGCACAGTGTCAGTCCTCCCCATGGCCTACTTTTTCACTTAGCTTTGTATCATCAGTTGCTTTATTGCCTGTGAAGAACATTGGGATACCTTAATCAAGAAAGACACTGAATTAAGATTCCTTCTTCTGTGGAAAATATGTTGTCCTCTGGAATTTGGCTGCAAAGAAGTTAATAATCAAATACTGCTTAAAACGTTACCATCATTGTTTGGGCTGAGCTCATGAGGGAGAACAAAGGAGGTGTAGGGGACAAGATGTTTTGGACAAAAGAGGAGAAAGAGATAGAATATCAAGAGCAACAAAGGAGGATGAATTAGTAGAGGATGTAGGGAGGTGATAAAATCCACAGGGAGCAGTGAAGGGAGTTGGGGTAACAAAGGTTGATGACAACATAAGGAGCAGGTAACCAAAAGCAGCAAATGACAAATGGGAGAAGGAATATTTGTTTTGCAATTGTATCTATGTGTGAGCATAGCTTTTGCCATCTGCCATAGCAGGTTCACATCCCATCATGGCAGATAGTGAAAGCTGATCTCTGTGAAGGAAAGATAGTGGCATAGAAAGATGGTGTCAGTGGACTAGTATTCCAGAGGCTCAGGCTAATGTCCTGGGAGCATGGGTTCAAATCCTACCACGAGAGTAGTTGTTAAAGCATGCTGGAGCATAGAGTACAAGGAGAAGGAAGGGGTAATGTTGAATTTGTATAAGGCATCGATGGACCTCAGCGGGAATATTGCACATAGTTCTGGGTGTTGCAGTACAGAAATAATGTGAACACACTGGAGAAAGTGCAAAAATTTTTACAAGGGACAAGAAACTGCAGTTAGGATAGCTTTGAGAGGTTGGGACTGTTCTGTTCGGTCAGAAGGTGGCTAAGAGCAGATGTGATAGAAGCATTGAAAATCACGAGATCTGGGTAGAAAGATATGAAGAAGCTTTCTTACACATACAAAGATCAAGAAGGAGAGGGCACAGATTCAAAATGATATGCAAAAGAAGCAAGTGTGACATGAGAAAAAGATCTTTTTCACACAATGAGTATTTTGGGTATGGAATACACTGCCTGGAAGTATGATGGAGGCAGGCTCAGTTTGAGGCAAATGAAACAGCGATTATTTATTTAGAAGCAATGCGCAAGGGTATAGGAAAAGGCAAAAGAATGGCACTAAGTCATATGCTGAATTGGAGAACCATTGTAGACAAGATGGGCTGAATTGCCTCCTGCATTGTAACACTTCTGTGATTCTGTGGACTGAAATGTCTTTTGATTTTTTTTTTGTTTGCTGAAAGGCTAGCCAATCAGAGGATTTTGGAAATACAGTCTCAGGTTGAAGAGCTTCAGAAGGCATTGCAAGATCAGGGCTCAAGAGCAGAAGATGTGAGTGCGCCTACAGTGCTAAAATTATGTTTAATACATCAATGTCATGCTCAGTAAGCTGCATGGATTGTTTTAAAATGAGCTTAACTCATTAACAGGAAGACTTTCAAATGGCTTGAAATCCTTTGCCTGTGCTATTTAATTGTATATTCAATTTATTTTCTTTGCTTTTTAGCTCAATGTCATGCTCAATGTCAAGCATCAACCTTTTGCGTCATTACAAAAGTCCCAACTTCATTTATCCCACTGATCGGTTATGAGAATGACATGGAATAAGTACCGTTGACACCCACCACCACCACCCCCCCCCCCACCCCCAGCCAGTCTAATGTCTGCTTTAGTTCTGCAGTACCCCATAAAATGGTTGGGATCTGAAACTCTGTAGATCATTACTTACTGACTGCTCTCTTAGATATTTTTAGTAAAACATTTTTGACTTGTAAAAACAGTTTATTTATTGATGGTAAACAAGAAACATTAATGCTCACTAGCCATTGTGTAATTATGACATCCTACCTATTGTAATTTATACATCTTCCAGATAGATTAATTAAATACCTCCAATCTTACAGTTAAATTCTAGCAAAAAGAATTTAATAATCCATGTTCTGTATTCATGCTACTAATGGAAATCATTATGAAATGAGCATTATGAGTACATCTGTTAGTGCCCGAATCCAAAAGGAACTGTTTCAAACATTAGGAAAATATTTTTTGGGGATGCAAACATCAGCAACGAACAATTGCAATTGCCATTACTAATTTATTTATCAATCCTGGACAATGCCAAGCAAGCACAAAATCCAAGCAGGGTAAAATAAATTATCTAAGAAAGTAGAAAGTATTGAAGAATCTGCCATTTTTTGAGCTGGGCAAGTTTTTAAAAGGAGGGCTTTTTATCTTATTAAATATCACAATTATTCAGGGACTCATAAGAACTTTAGTACATAAATAAAAAAGATATGCTCCCCAGAGCTTCAAATTTGGGGCAAATACCTATCAATAAAGTTTTGAAACAGATTTTTTTTGGGAGGTGGGGGTGTTGGTGGTGGGAGGACATCATTCAGTTTCGATGACCAAGGACTCATGGATACTTCAATAAATAACTAAATCTTACCAAGAGGTACAGACCAGAAGGCAAGCAGTTTTCAAATAAATATTGAAAGTACCTCTAAGTTAGGACTGTTTGCAGGAGATCCTGAGTTTTGGAGAGAACTGAGTTGGGAATCTGCCTGAGTGGGTCGAGAGCAAGCTTACAACACCATCAATGGATAAAGTAGGTACTGTAGGCATTAGTTCAATGTGAATAAAAGCTGTAGGGCTCCTCAAGTTAACACAATTGTGCCCTGAGAGAACAAACCCTTAATTAGGAATCTGTATTGAAGTATTGATTTCCATTCTTTCCTTGAACATAAAGTCATACAGAACTGAAATGGACCCTTCGGTCCAACTCATCCATGCCAACCAAACATCTCAATCTGACCTAGTCCCATTTGCCGGCATTTGGCCCATACCCCTCTAACCTCTTTCTAATTATGTACCCATTCCAATGCCTTTTAAATGCTGTAATTGTACCAGCCTCCTCCACTTCTTGTAGCAGCTTATTCCATACACGCATGATCCTCTGCATGAAAAGGTTACCCCTCAGGTCCTTTTTAAATCTTTAACCTCTCACCTTAAACCTATGCCCTCTAGCTTTGGACTCCCCCACCCTAGGAAAAAAGACCTTGGCTATTCACTCTATCCATGCCCTCATGATTTTATATGCCTCTATAAGGTTACCCCCAGGTTCGCTCCAGGGAGAAAAAGCCCTAGACTAATCAGCCTGTCCCTGTGGCTCAAACCCTCCAGTCCCAGCAACATCCTTGTAAATCTTTTCTGCATCTTCTCAAGTTTAACAACATCCTTCATATAGAAGAGTGACCAGAATTCTATGCCGTATTCCAAAAGTGGCTTCACCAGTGTCCCGTATGTCGCAACTTGACATCCCAACTCCAACATGTTTCATAATTTATTCTAAAGGCTTATAATAAGTATTAGAAAGTAGTTTTGTACATTCTCTAGCAAGTCCCTTTATGAAACCCTGAGAAATACATTGAATTTTCCACATGGTTTCGTAGGGTTTTTCAAAATATTAGATTCTAAACCTGAATGGTGACATTAGAAAAGATTAAATTAGCTCCTTAAATTTTCCTTTCTGTTGTCAGTTTGTAGTCAGAAACGCAGATGCTGCTCCTCGGTGATCAGAAATGGCATCCTGTACGTGTGTTTCATTTCTGTAAATGTCATTTGTGTTTTAGTGTGGAATCTGGAAGCCACTCATATGCTTGAAAGCAATGTGGATATTAAGAGATATGTATGAATAAAGTTCTCCAGATCAGGAGAGATGATGGAACTACTACTCATATCAGCTGAGAAGACAGACAAAACATGCAATGTGCCAGAAATTAAGAGGCTTAAATTTTTCTCGTTCACCTGTAACTGAAGAGTTTCTTCTGCTGGCTGGTGTTTTTGCTTCCTACTAACATATTATCTCTGTTTCTTGGCATGACCATCTGCTGTAGGCTATTGTGAGTATGCCTTCATTTAAGTAACATCTTACATTGCTAACTGCTAGCACGTACTAATATCAAACAAATATTAAATCTTTGAACACAGTTATTATTATATAAATTCATCGATAAATTTTGTATTTGGTTATGTCTCACATAGGATTGCTTTTGGAGCTTGATTCTTTTTATAATAGTCTTATATTTTCATATTTTTTGCAGTCAATTCTTCTGAAAAAGAAACTGGAGGAACATCTGTAAGTACTTTATTTTTTACCAAAAGGTCAAAAATGCCATTTGACTAGATATCATTGGCAAATTGGATATTAGTATCATGGTTTAATTTTCATTGGTAATTTTAAACAATATTTCTTTTCTACTCCTCTTCTTAAATATTCATTATTAGGCTGTGGAAATTTTCTATTGAAAATGTTTTCCGTCATGTAGGAGATGAATGAAACCTTTCATAGGATATTTCTGTAATTTGAAGGTCAAAATCTGGGGCTGTGAATACTGACTCTTAGATGAATTTCCTCCTATATGTGGCAGCTCATCTGGGAAGCTAATAAACCAGCTAGCATCTACTCCATTCCACTCTTGACAGATTGGCAAATGCATGTTTTTTGGTTGATGACGTACCTATAATTCCAACCATTTCATCAGCTGAAGCAATGATTTAAAATAATATGAATTTAAATGCATCACCAATGAAAGTCAAAATGTGCTTGAGGCAAAAGTGAAATCTTGTAGTGTGAAAATTGTAAATTACTGAGATGGTCCATTGTTAATGTTATGAGCAGAGTTTATTACAAACAAGGACTCGGAATGCTGGAGAAATTCAGCAGGTCAGACAGCATCTGTCGAGAGAAAGAGTTAACTTTTCAAATCTGGTATGACTCTTCAGTTCTAAAGACTCAATGTCACTACTGTTCCAGTATTTTCTGTATTGTTTCAGGTTTCTAGCAATTGCAGTAGTTTGCTTTTATTTGAGCAAAGTATATTGCCTAGGGCTTGTAGATCTTATGTCTGTCAGACAAAATAATCAGTACTTTTGTGCAATGGTTCATTGTCTGTAAGGTCGCTCAAAGTTACATGCGGTGTAAGAAAAGCACTTAGTCGTAGTCATAGAGCTGTACAGCATGGAAACAAACCCTTTGGTTCAACTTACCCATGCCAACCAAATATTTTAAATTAATCTTGTCTCATTGTCAGCATTTGGCCCACATCACTCCAAACCCTCCCTATTCATATACCCGTCCACATGCTTTTAAAATGTTGTAATTGTACCAGCCTTCTCCACTTCCTGTGGCAGCTCATCCCACACATGCACCGACTGTGTGAAATACAAATCTTTAGAGACTTTTACATGGAAGGACAAACAAGGTACCTGTTTTTTCCCAACCCACCATCTCCCACTAATCCTTTCTCTCCTATTTACACTGCACTTCACTCTTAGTAATTGATCTGCTATAACTGAAAGTATTTGCAGTTTTTGAGTGGCCTGTATCCTAGGTTGCGCCCAAGTTCCATTCACCTATCGACTCTATGCTCAATGATCTACATCGACTCCCTGTCAAGTGCCGTCTTAATTCTAATATTCTTCTGTCTGTTTTCAAGTCCCTACATGGCCTTACCTTTCATTAGCGCTGTAATCCCCAGCTCCAGAATCCTGTTAAAATGCCTATGCTCATCTAATTCTGACTCACCTGAGCATCCAGAATTCTAGTTGCTTTGCAACTGGAAACTCTGCTTTTGTTTGCATGTGCCTTATGCTCTGGAATTTACCTCCTATTCCCCTTAGCTTCACTACTTTGTTTTCTCTTTGAAAACTTTTCTCAAAATCTACTTCATTGATCAAGTTTTTGATCATCTCACCTGATAGATCCTTATGTGGTTTTTTTTTTTCTTTTCAGTTCTTCTGTTGGGCACCGTGAGATGTTTTATCATGTTAAGGGTGCAGTATAAATACTAGTAGTTTGTTAGGTTAAAAGAAAAAATGTGGAATGAAAATCTTTCTTCCAAAATTGGGTTTCCCTTTTTAAGTAGGCTGTTAACATCTTTACACAGGATAGATTGCCATCTTGCAAATTCTGAGATTAAAACCACTTTATTTTTAATAATCCAGTAAAATCCTAACATCCCAAGATATATCCATACCAATGGATTGTTTCAGAACTATTTTCTCTGTGGAGTGTATTAGCATAACACAGTAGGAGTAAATAGTTCTAGAAGAGAAGACTGGGAACTCTATTTGCTCTGTAGTTCAATGGATTCAACACCTGGCCTTACATCGCATAATTTGGAGTGAGAAAGTGATATTAAATGCATATGTAATGCATTAGATGAGCAGTTGTCCTGCAAAGGTGCTCAAGGTGATTCAGCAGATATACCGAAATGAAAGAGGACACTGAGGGAACAGTTTGTATGGAAGTGTGTTGTACAATCAGCATCTTTAGTTTGTTAACATTCCTTCCACTTATCCAATGTCTGTCGTATATTTGAAAAATCCCTAAAATGGCGTGTTTTCCAATTTTCAAATAAACTTGTAAGATTTGTTAGCACCTCACAATATTCTTAAAATTCTATCATTACGTTACATGTTTCAGGGAGAAGCTTCATGAAGCCCACACTGAGCTTCAGAAGAAACGAGCTTACATTGATGATTTAGAACCAAAATACAATAACAGCTGTAAGTCTTTTTTAACTTTGTAAATAGATCCATACGTTAATAATTTTAATTAATCATTCTTACTTTATCAGAACAGTTTTTAACATTTTATAAATTCCCTGATTCTAGCATTTGTTGTGATACCTATTGATCATTTGGCATAGTAGTAATTTATTTACTAGTCTGAGTTATTTGGGTACTGACTGTACAGCTGTTCAATTTTTAATTTATTATTGCCATGATCAAGCAGCTTTTTAAAAAATTGCTGTAACCCTGTACACACATACCAATTTAATGAAGCAAATCAACTATTCTGCTTCTGCTTAATATAGCTCAAAAAATTGAAGAGCTTCAAGAAGCCTTGAGAAAGAAAGATGAAGATATGAAACAAATGGAGGACCGATACAAGAAGTACTTAGAAAAGGCTAAGAGTGTGAGTATAATTTCCCTGAATTTTCATGAAGGTGTCTATTATAGGGTTACCTGAAATTAGTTAAAATTACAGTTAATTCAGTTGGTGTTGTTGGTTGATACTTTTTTCTTATTGTTTTATTGTAAATTGTGAACTGTGAATCACCATTGAAAAGCTGTGGAGCATAGGGAGTCCTTGTCCATGAATCACAAAAAGCTAGCATCTAAGTTTGGTGGGTAATAGAGAAGGCAGAGGGAATGGAGTATAAAAGTGGAGAAGTCTTGTTAAAACTGTACGTGGAACTAGTCAGACCACAACTGGCATACTTTGAACAGTTGGGCCCCTTGACCAAGGCAAGATATACCAACAAAGGAGGCAGTCCAGCGAAAGTTCATTAGGCTGATCCTGGGTGTGGGAAGGGGGGGAATTTTCTTATGAAAAGCTGTCGGTACTCATTGGGAGTGTTGATGAATGAAAGACCTTATTGAAACATACAAGATTCTTAGAGGACTTCACAGGGTAGATGCAGAGAGGTTGGCTCTCCTTGTGAGAGAATCCAGGTCCAGAGGCCACAATTTCAGAGTAAAAGATTGTTTATTTAATACAGATGAAGAAGAATTTCTTCTGAGGGTAGTGAATTTGTAGAATTCTTTACCACAGAGGGCTGTTGAAGCTGGGTTGTTAAGTATATTCAAGGCTGATAGAGACAGGTTTTTAATCAATGAGGGAATCAAAGGTTACAGGAAAGAGGAAAGTGGAGTGGAGGATTATCAGATTAGCCATGATTTCAATGAATGGCAGAATAGACTCACTTGGCTGAATGGCCTGCTTTTGCATTTTCGTCTTGTGCATCTTCTATATTTAGTCCAACATCTGCTATGGGCTGATAGTTTGTTTTATTTATTAGTCAGTGAACAGTTCCACTCCTTACTTCAGGACAGATGGAAGATAATTGATGAAGCTGTTGAAAATGGTTTAACCAAGGATCCTGTGCTGAGGATCTTGTGCAGCAGTGTCCTGGAGCTGCACCAATTGATGTCTGTTGTCAGTAACCTCGACCACTATAATTTCAGCTAAGATGAGGGTATTTAGCAGGATAATATTTGCATGTGGCTTATCTATTCTTCTATCTAATTCTTGCAGAATAATTATTTCTCAATGTAATTTCCCACATTAGGTCCATATCATTTCAGAGTAAGCCTACCTTTTAACTCTGTCATTTCTAAATACGGAAGCACAAAATATCCAATTCTTCCATTGTACTTTTAACATCCACAAATAGAACCATCCTTCATTCCTGAACAGTTCTTCACGCTCTAACTCTTCTTTTACTTTGCATGGGCTTATATACTCCCATAACCATTTCCTTTAAAGCCCTTATTTATAATGCAGGATTGTATTATTCTTTGATTGCCCCACTCAATGCAACACACAAATGCACTTTTATTAGCATATACTTACTTCATGATCTTATTTTGTATTTGAAGATTTTTTTCTCATTGTTGATCCACTGCCCTGATGCTAACCTTTGATTTTTCACTTGTTACAAAAGAATGCAGTTGATGTTCTTGTTCTGAGTACCACGAAAGTACTATATCATTTAAGAGAAAGCCCAACACTTATTCTTATTCTTATCTTCTCAAGTATGCTTTTCTGATCTTAACTAGCTGTTGCTTCACTCTCCTGACGATATCAAGCAATCATTTTGTGTTACACTGAAAACATCCTGATTGAGGAGCCGGTTTCAGCTATTTTCTGAATGGCATTCCCCGCTCTGACTACATCTTTCTTCCACTTGATTTTGGGGTAATTAGAATCACATTAGAATGCTCTGTTGTTTTTGCAAATTTCTCTTGAGCTGGCCTTAAATCTCCCCCTCTGTCTTATGACCACTTGCAGTACATATCATGAAGGGAGCATTTCTCTTCCTTTTTCTTACCTCTTACTCCATGATTGTTGTCTTAACAACCCTATTCTGTGTCCTTAAATTTTAGCTCTGTAGCAAATTGTTCTGCTGACAGACTACTTCCTTTTTTTTTCTCCTTTTCTATTTCCCAAGAAAGTCAAATAACTAGGAATATAAAATGTCTAGTCATATTTTGACAAATGCCATGGCTCTTAAAACTGCTACCTCTGCATATTTAATGGTTCTGATTCCAATTTTGTTTTAAATGCATTAACTATGCTCAGTGTTACTGTGAGTCAAACCTCACCACTGAAAAAACACATAATTTCAGATAATATATCACTGACTACTGTGAATAGATGCGTCTGTATCTTACTTCATAACGGATGACGAGACAAGATCACTGACAATGAAGTACAGAACATGTTTGCAGAGACATCACTGAAGCTGAGATATAGCAAACACTTTATTAACCAGCACCTATGGGACCAGGTGTGTGCTGGTTGATCAAGAGGTTCCCATATTCAATGAAAAATCACTAAGTAATGCAGGGAGTACACACATCACTCTTTTACTTTATTTGCAGCATAAAAAATAATGCAACTTTGCCATAAATAAACCTTACCAGCAGAGAGTTTTGTCACTTGCAACCTTAATCGACTACTTAGACATCGTGGAGATTGTGACATAATACAGTAAACTTTCAGTATTTGAAATATATAACTTCGCTGGTTTATCAAGAGTGCCAGTTCATAGGGCACCAGTCAAAACAAAGTTTGCTGCAATTAATGATCAGGAATGTTGATTGGTTGTTTTGGAATGATGTATGACTGCCAAAAGCAGATGTTTTTATCAGAAGTAGTAGGAACTGCAGATGCTGGAGAATCTGAGATAACAAGGTGTAGAGCTGAATGAACACAGCAGGCCAAGCAGCATCAGAGAAGCAGGAAGGCTGACGTTTTGGGCCTAGACCCTTCTTCAGAAATCCATTTCTGAAGAAGGGTCTAGGCCCGAAACATCAGCCTTCCTGCTCCTCTGCTGCTTGGTCTGCTGTGTTCATCCAGCTTTACACCTTGTTATCTCTGTTTTTATCAGAACTAGTGGGTGACAAAGAACGCAGGGCAAACAACCATGATGCTGCAAAGACTGACTGAAGATTTGCTTGAAGCAATGTAACATGTGCATTGACCTTTTGGGAAGCCCATATTGATGAAGAAAGGAATGGTATGTATTGTGACAGAAGGAGCAAAGCTTTTGAGCCACAGAATTGTGCCAATGTGGAGGCAACGTTTGAGAGATAAAGGGATTAGTAAAGTCAGTAGAATCCGCAAATGAAACTGGCAGGAACATGGCTGTTGGGCTCTTAGTGAACAGTGTCTAAGACGTTTTGATTTACGTAGCTATCGATGGTTCCAATCTGCCATGAACTTATTTATTATTAGCAGTATCATCTTTGAGTATTCTGCTTTCCATGAACGACTAAAATTTTGTGTATTTTTTTCTTATGACTACACACATTAGTACATTAATAAATAACATATGCATAAATATAAGTGCCCATTTTCTTTTAGGTAATCAGGACCTTGGACCCCAAACAGAACCAAGGAGCAGCCCCAGAAGTTCAATCTTTGAAAAATCAGCTGCAAGAAAAGGAACGAATGTTGCATTCCTTAACGGTATGGCACTTTACATTTGGCACGATTGTCAGTTATCTGAGCAAATTATTCCCAGTTTGTTATGAACACATTATTCTAAGCAGTTTGAATCTATTTTCGGGAAGTAAATTATTGTGAATTTTCACATTTTCAGTTGTTTGCAATGTAACCCATCTGCCAACATTGACTGTTATTACAAAAGCTTACATTTATACAGTGCCCATTATAGAGTAAAATGTCCAATGTGCTTCATTCTTGGAGGTATTTCATTCAGCAAGTGGAGAAGAAACATTTGAGGAAGTGACTAAGTGAGTTAGAAGGGAGAAATCTTTACATTTCTTCGGGGGGGAAAGTGTAGGTAAGCAAACATTCAGAGCTCCAGTTGCAAAATGCAATACAATTCAATACAGCATAGGAACAAGCTCTTTCGTCGACCCAGCCTGCGCTGATTCCTAATCCTTTTTTAGACCTGCTACTTATTGCCCATGCGTGATTTCTATCCCTCTGTTCACCTCCTATTCATGTGTCTATTGAGATACACTTAAACATTGTTAATGTGCCTGCTTCCACCGTCTCCACTGGCAGTGCATTCCAGGCACCCACCACCCTCTGTGAAAGATCTTCGCTGCACTTCTCCCCAAAACTTCCTCCTCTCACCTTGAACCTGTGTACTCTCGTAATTGACCTTTCCACTCTGGGGGGGCGGGGGGGGCGAATGCCTCTGACTATCCACCCTATCTGTGCCTGTCATAACTTTGTAGACCTCTGTCAGGTAGCCCCTCAGCCTCTGTCTTTACAATGAAAACAATCCGAGTTTATCCAACCTTTCCTCATAACTAACACTTTCTAGACCAGGTGACATCCTGGTAAACTTTCTCTGCACCCTCTCTAAATCATCCACATCGTTCAGTTCTGGTCACCACACTAACAGCACTTAGTATTCCAAATGTGGCCTAACTAAAGTTTTATACAGCTGTAACATGTCAACTTTTATATTCGATGCTCCGGCTGATGAAGGCAAGCATGCTGTATGCCTTCTTGACCACCTTTATTCACCTGTGTTCCTGTAAGAGCGTTTTTCCCGACCTGGGACAAAGAGTCAGGCGGCAGGTAGGATTCGGGCAAGTAGAAGATGTTTATTTAAACAGAAACCGTTTTATGCAGGGAGAGGGCCAAAGGATCTTGCCCCGAATCTGGCTTCGGAAGATAGATCAATGACACCCTCTGCTTTTACAAAGAAATGCAGCATTTTTTATACATTTTGTGTTACAGTAATCAAATACAATGTACTTATTGTCCTTCCCCTTAATTCAAACACTCAATCCTGTGGGACACCTAATCAGATTAGGCATTTCCATGGACAGCCCCAGGTTCCCATGATCTTATGGTATTAGCTAGACATTGTAATCTCTAGGCTTTGGGATCTTCCTATGCAACCTATTGATTCGCATTCCAAATGTTTAATGGCTATAACTCCTTCGGGTCTTTCTCAGGCTTCCTTATCTGTAAGGACAGCTCAAATTCTAATACCCATTGTGTTTTGGTGCTGTCTTTTATCATATTCAGTTACTCCTTTTTTTCTCACTGTCCCAATTACATAATGTAAAAATAAAAAGTCAGTTTCTACTAACTGCTACAACGATAACTTCTGTTATAAGGTTAATTATAAGTATAAAGTTATACAACTACTCCTGCCAGCATTTTGTAATTTATGGGTTGTGATCAATCTATCTTGTTCAGGGCAGAAGAGAAGGTGTCTTCTAAGGCTAGTTAGTCTTTACATCTAAGCTTAAGTGTTTTGCTTTGAGGCTTGTATTATATCCTGGTTGTGTATTGAAACCAATTTCAATGATTAGAGCATTTTTAGATAGAAACTATTTAATATTGATGGTAGCTTCAAAGTTATTTAGTACAAAATAACTTTAGTTGTTATCCTTGCAGCTGTTTGAAGACCTAATCTAGCACCCGACATTATTCATTTACTGGATAAACACCTTTTCATTAACAAAGCTGAAATTGATCATTTATCTGTTCTAAGGCATCCTTTTATCAGAACTGTCTCAGATGGGAGCATACAGCGTTCCTTTACTGATCTTCTAGCAGTTCTGTTCAAAGGTACCATTGTATTTCACTGTGTGAGTCGGGTGCTTAGTTTTGCTTAGCTTGTCTGCCATTTTGTAAGCAGGCATGGGCCACTTATTGTGTTCAGGTACAAGCCACCTTACGTAGCCAGGTACAGGTCACCCCTATAGTTCCACCTCCAGGGATGTGTGGACCTGTATGCCCAGATCCCTCTTATAGTCAGTCATAGAGATGTACAGCACGGGCCCATATCCCTCTAAACCCTTCCTATTCATATGCCCATCCAGATGCCTTTTAAATGTAATTGTACCAGCCTCCTCCACTTCCTCTGGTAGCTCATTCCATACGGGCACCACCCTCTGCGTGAACAAGTTTCCCCTTACATCCCTTTTAAACCTTTCCCTGCCCACCTTAAACCTGTACCCTCTAGTTTTAGATTCCACCCCCCCTCCACCGCCCCATGTCAATGCTCCTAAGGGGTCTGCCATTTATTGAATAGTTCGCACCTGAATTTGATATTCTATTATGCATCTCCTTGCGTTTTTCCAGATTAAACTCCATCTGCCATTTCTCTGCCCAAATCTGTAATATATCTCCCGCTGTATCCTTTGATAATCCTCCTCACTCTCTGCAACTCTGCCAATTTTGATGTTATCTGTAAACTTACTAATCAATATGATTACATGATGGAGAAAGAGGAATACACAGAGTCTGAAGTGTAGATGTTGTAGTTAAATGCTGCTTGTGCTGGTCTAGCAACCCAATTAAAATTCTAAGACTATCAATGGTAAATTTCAAAATTGAGCAATAAAATTGATATTTTGTGGTCTAATACCAGATCTAACCATTAAAGATGCTGGATTGTCATAATCAGATTATTTCAATGAAGAAAATAAAAATATTGAACAGTTTCCACATAACCCACTATTGAGTCATTTTGTTTGACTTTAATAGACTTCTGCATCCTGTTTTTGTAAGTCACTTTTAGGTGTTTTGCTCTAATTTGTTGGAAGCCTTTCCAACTATATTGATAAGTTTATCCCTCATCAGTGATCAACATTTCCCTCAACCTGGCTAATAAATGTGTTTCTGAATACCCAACTACCAAATCACTTACTATTCACTCTCTGGGAGAAGAAATTTTTAATTAGCTTATTATATATTTCATCTTGATATATCCTTTGATAAATTTGTTTTAATTGTGACCTTGATCTTTAAAATACAGTACCTTTTTAAAAACAAAAATCAAACTCCCCAACCCTTGCCTGGTAAGATGATCGAAAAAATCGTGGTAGGTGGTGAAGTATTATTACCTGCATGTCCATGCTTGTGCTTGTGGTCGCAGCACTGCAGAACATAAATGAATTGGAGAAAGTTGCATTAGTTTCTTTTGACAAATTGAATCTTCTCCTTTAAAATAAAAGATCTTGTGCAATTTCTGTACTGAATTAGTTTAAAAATAGTTTAGTGAAGTAATTTTTATAGATTTCTTATATCTGAAATTGTATTGAATTTTGCTGCTAGTGTGATGAAGGAATTTTTCAAACAAATCAATTGATATGTCTCAGTTTGTATCAATATGCTGATGGGAGATGAACCTGATCTTGGATGCGTACAAAAAGCCTCCCACTCGTTTTGCTATTTTGGTAGATTTATGATTATTAGCCATGACATCTAGTTGCTGGAGCTAGTATTGCAATATTTCATTGTAGGTTTTTGGCATATCTTTTTAGCACTTATTATGCCCAACTCTCTCGGGTTATCCAAACTGCAGCTTGCTGTATACGATGGGGAATTCTATACTCTGATTGTATGTGAATGACATCAAGGCGAACCAAACTGGATCATTTTAATTGTGGTTTAACTTCTAGTTATACTGCAACAGTTAAGATTTTCTCATTCAGGCAAATGGAGAATATTCCATCATACTCCTGACTTGTATCTTGTAGATGGTGGACAGGCTTTGGGGAGTCAGGAAGTGATTTACTTGCTGCAGTATTCCAAACTTTTGACCAGCTGTTCTAGCCACTGTATTTATATGGTTAATCCAGTTGAGTTTCTGGGCAATGGTAACCACCAGGATTTTGATAGTGGGCGATTCAGTGATGGTAACACTAATGAATGTCAAGGGACGATCTTTAGGTTATCTCTCTTTGGAGCCAGTCATTGCCTGACACTTGTTTTGTGTGAATGTTATTTATCTTTTTTTTGATATTTAAGCTAACTAGCCTTCAGTTACTTTGTTTTGTCTCCGTCCTTGTTTGAATAAGGGTCATACATTGGCAGTTTTCCTGTGGGACTCTTTTAGAATCTAAGAATTCTTGCAACACTGTTACAAGTGCATCCAATATCTCGTAGCTACTTTTTTAAAATTTTAGGATACATCCCATGTCTAGGGAACTTAATGGCTTTTAGTCCCATTAATTTCCTCAGTACCTTTCCTGTAGTGATAATTATTTCCTTTACTCCTTTTGCTTCTTAATTATTTTGTATTTTTAGAATGCTGTTTGCATCTTCTGCCGTGAAGATGAACGCGAAGTATTTGTTCAACTCTTCTCATTTTCTGGTTCCCTGTAATTTCTTTAAGGGGTCATGTCCACTATGCCCCTTCCTTTTTATACATTTAAAGAAGCTATTGCTGTCTGTCTTGATACTACATGCAAGTTTACACTTGAAGATTATTTTGACCCTCTATTACTTTTCGCCGTGTTTTGTTATTTTTAAAAATATTTCCCAATCCTTTTGCTTACCACTAATCTTGAAAACTGTATAACATTTTTCCAATTTTAAGCTATCCTTAACTTTCTTGGTTGACTTATTTCCTTCCTGGGACTCTTATTTCTCATTTCTGTCCTTCCTAAAATATGATCCTATGAATTGTACATTATACATCACTGCAGGTTCTCAGCTTGAAGTTAAGGTTTAGCATGATTTATTTCATCTTGTACTTCAGGCCTTTTTGTTTGGCCAAGGATTTTCTTAAGCTTTACCTAACAACCCCAATTATTTCTGTTACTACATTCAGAAAGAAGGGTCTAGGCCCGAAATGTCAGCTTTCCTGCTTCTCTGATGCTGCTTGGCCTGCTGTGTTCATCCAGCTCTACACCTTGTTATCTCATAATATACTTCTTTGTTTAATCTGGCAGCACATTTCACCAATTTGTACATCTCCTCTTGATGTCTGCTATTATCCTCCCCTTTGTTTAATTGTTCTCTGCAAACTATGAAGTTATACTTTCTATATCAAAGTCCAAGTAATTAATATGTATCAAATTGTTTTATTTGTCAGAAAGAACAGTCGCCCTAATGTAGGCTTCTGTGGGGGTACCTGTCTTTCTTTCAGTCTGGTGAACAACCATGCTCTCAGTTTTCCATCTCCTGTCCACACAGTCTCTTCCAATTTTATTAATGTCCATTGTAAAGGATATTATCAAATATCACTCAAAGGTTACTGTGCACATCAACTGTACTGCCTTGATGGCTTTGTTGTTTCAGACATAATATTCTTGAATCCTTTAGAAGTTGGCCAACTTACCAACATACCTTCTGGCTTAATTCTAGTTTAATAAATTCATGGTTTCTAATCTAATTTTTAGCTTTCCTTAAAAACTGGCATTAAATATCCAGTTCAAAAGTTCAAAACTTCTACAACTTTGTGTGAATTCTGTGGGGTTTTTCCATAGTCACAGCTTATGCGTGCATGTTTTTACTTTTTATTTATTAAGCTTTGTCAATTTAGATATTTGTTTATTTCCTTTCGGAATGAGACTTTGGATAATGTTTTGTAGAGGTTACTAAATTGTGCGGTGCAGTGTATATACTTGTTGGATGAGACCAAGCAGGGAAAGGTTTGAGCTTCAGAGTCCTTGTGACCCTCAATTTTTTCATCTGTATTAATACAATTAGAAGGTTGCAGTAATTTCATAGAATTTCGTAGAATGGAGTGCTGCAATTTCTGAGATACCATCATTTAGATAATGGGTTCACAGCAATGGTTTACACTTTCATGTTTAAGATCTTATGTTACTATTCAAAGTAATATTTTCTCAATATTCTTTTGGTTGCCAATTTCAATAAAATTTAGCTACATTTTAATTTCCTTGCTCTTTCTGCTATCTTTACTATCTGGAAAATGACATCTGTATTTGCCTATCATTGCAGTATAAATAGTTGAAATAGAACTGTGTTCTTTTCCTCTGTTCAACAAGTTTTGTAATCCGTTGAATAAAATAAAAATGTATTACCTACCAGTGATTGGAATATTTGCTACAGTCTAGCAAGTTAGGTGCAGGATATTCCGCTGCAGACAAATGATTTATCTTTATATAATAAAATTTTTTTAGCATTGAAAGGTTATCAAAGACCATTTAGAAACAGACAAAAAGTGGTACTTCTGGACTAAATGTATATATTTTTTTTTAAACATCTAGAAAGAATATGAGAAGACAAAGATTCAGAGAGATCATGAAGAGAAGCTGATTGTTAGTGCATGGTATAACATGGTAAGAGGTCAAACAATAAAATATTGATGGTAAACAGCTAAGCAATAATTTAACAAAGAATAGGAATGTGCAAACTTGGAATAAGCTGCAACTTGTGTGGATGGTTCTGAAAATCATCTAAATTGCACACAATTTCAAATGTGATACTTGTATATTCTGCCTTAAATTTTATAATTGGATTACTGGATAGCTCATTGCATGTTTTCAAAATACCTAATTGTTCATCATCTAAGCATGAACATGCAATTCTATAGTTTGAAGTAATGTCAAGCCTGTTTTCAGAATTCTATTTTAGCTATTCCCTTAATAGTCTTGAAAATGTCTCATGGTTCAGTTCTTCAGAGTAATAAGTAATCTCCGGGCCATTCATAATCTTTGGAGGCTTAGATGTGTTAAGATAAGCCTCAGTTAAATGATATTTTCCATTTTGTCTCCAGTGCACAGTAGAATTTAATGTTTTTTTAAACTTGTCTGTTTCATTAATTTAGGGGATGTTTGTTTGTTGGCTGGACCAGCAGTATTGTCATTCTCTAGTCACTCTTCAGAAAGTGTTGATGAGCTACCTCTTTGGATTTCAGCAGTTCAATGTATAGATTAACCCACAGTACCAGTGGGGAGGGAGTCCCAGGATATTGACCCAGCAACAGTGAAGGAATGGTGATGTATTGCCAAGTCAGGATGATGTGTGGCTTCAAGGGGAACTTGAAGGTGACAGTGTTTGCATGTCTGTGTTACCTTACTCTTCTATGTGGTAATGGTCATGGGTTAGGAAGATGCTGACTAAGGAAGCCTTGGTGAAATTCTGCAGTGCATCTTATAGATGATACATATGTTGCTGCTGCGTGTCAGTGCTGGCAGGAGTGAATGATTGAAGATGAGTTGCTAATCAAACGGCTTCTTTGCGCTGGATGGTGTCACTCTTCTTGAGTTCAATATTCCATTCCTGATTTGCCTTGTAAAAGGTGTGCAGGCTTTGGAGAGTCAATAGGTGAGTTATTCACTCCAGGATTTCTAGACCGTAACGTATTGTTGCAGCGCAGTATTTATACTGGTTAATGGTAAATCCCAAGATGTTGATAGTGGGGGATTCAGCAATCATAGTGCCATTGAATATCAGAGGAGAATCTTAGATTTTATTCTGGAGATGGTCATTGCCTGGCATTAACATTACTTGCCACTTGTTAGCCAAACCCTTGATACCATCCAGGTCTTGCTGCGTTTAGACATGCACTATTTCAGTGTCCGAGTCATGACAGATACTGAACAGCTCCACTTCCAACCTTAAGATGGAGAGAAGGTTATTGATGAAATATCTGAAGTTGGTTGGGCCTAGGATGCTACCTTGAGGAACTTCTGGAGTTACATCCAGGAGCTGAGATGACTGACCTCCAACAACCACACTGTCTACCCTTTTTTGCTAGGTATGACTCCAACCAACCAGTGGAGAGTTTTCTCCAGATTCTAATTGATTCTAATTTTGGTAGGGCTCATTGACACCACACTCGATCAAATGGAGCTTTGATGTCAAAGTCAGTCACTCTCATCTCACTGTGGGGCTTAGCTCTTCTGATCATGTTTAAATCAAAACTAATGAGATCAGGGTCTGAATGGCCAAGGTGGTACTCAAACTGAGCATCTGTGAACAGGTTACTGCTAAGCAAGTGCTGTTTGACACAAAGATAGGAAAGATAGCTGGGACAAGCACACAAGGTGGTTAAAAAAATTAACATTTTGAGTGAGTGGGCAAAGATCTGGTGAATGGAGTATAATGTGGGAAAATATGAAGTTATCCACTTTGGCAGGAAGTGGTGCAAAGTAATATATTGTCTAAATGGTGATAGACTGCAGATCTCTGAGACAGAGATCTGGGTGTTCTCGTGCATGTATCGTAAAAGGTTAGAATGTAGGGACAACCATCACGTAGGAAAGCTAGTATCATGTCATGAGGGAAATTGAATACAACAGTAGGGAGCTTATGTTTCAGTTATACAGGGTACTGGTAAGACGATGTTTAGAAAACTGTTCAGTGGATTGATCACCCTATTTCTGAAAGGATGCAAATGTATTGGAGTCTGTTCAGAGAAGTTTTACCAGACTAACACCTGGAATGCGCAGCATGTCTGTGCAGCAGTGTTGAACAGGCTAGGCTTGTACCTACTGAACTTTAGAAGGTTAAGAAGTGACGTGATTGAAACATCTAAAATCCTGAGGGGTCTTCACAGGGTTGACGTGGGGAGGATGTTTGTATTGTGGGAAAATCTAGAACTAGAGGTCACTGTTTAAAAAGTAGAGAATTGGTGAAATTTTGAGTTTTTGCTTCGACCACCTTTTCAAGAAGAGGGTTTGAGTCTTTGAATATTTTTAAGTCAGAGGTACGTAATTCTTATTAAGCAAGCGGTTGAATGGTTAATGGGGTAGGCATAAATGTGGATTTGAGTTTGTAATCGGATCAGCAATAGTCTTACTGAATGGCAGAGCAGGCTGAAAGGGCTGAATGGCCTAGACCTGCTCCTGATTTGTATTATTGTGTGTAAATGTAGAATCTTTCCATGTTAAGTCCTCTAGTCTTGAACTGTAACGTGAACTCGCTGTGTTTCTCTTCTCATCTTAATGAATTATATATTGTCTTTTGAGATTATCCTATGAGTGATTTAGGCATATTGAACAGCTAATTGGACCAACCATATAAATTCTGTGGCTACAAGAGCAGATCAGAAGCCAACATAGTAGATCACCTCCTTAGTCCTTGAAGACTGTCCGCCATTTATAATTCACAGGTCAAGAGTATTAACAAATACGCTTCATACCTCCAGGAACAAATTACTGCAGATGCTGGAGTCTGTACTGAAAACAACAAAAGGAACTGGAAATCATAGCAGGTCAGGCAACATCCACGGAGAGAGAGCAAGTTAATGTTTCGGTTCTAGAGCTCTAATGAAGAGTCTTTTATACTCAACGTTAGATTGCTCTGTCTCCAAGGATGCTATGCTTCACATCTGGGCGAGTGCAGTTCTATTGTGCAAGGAGTTTGACACCATTCGAGACAAAGCAGCATGCTTGATTGGCAGCCCATCTACCATCTCAAATATTCATTTCCTCCCACTGATACACTCTGGCAGTAGCAGGTACCATATACAAAATGTACTGTCACAAGTTAACAAAGCTGCTTCAGCACATTCTAAACCTGCGACCCCAACAACTTACAAAGACAAATGCAACATATGTTTGGGAAGATCATCAGCAACAAGGTTCCCTCTGAGTTACATACTATCCTGACTTGGAACTGTGTTGTTTCCTTCACCATCACTGGGTCAAAACTGTGGCTTTTCTTTTCAGACAGACCGTAGGTGTACCTATTACCACACAGGTGTAACAATTGAAGATGGTAGACAGTTAGGAATGGCCAATAAATACTGGCCTTGCCAATGATAATTGCAGCCCAAGAATGAATAAGTAAGGTCCACCACCTGGCAGGAGGAAGGTTGAATACAACCAAACTGGCCTCTGGATGTTAGCAGCCCGAACACCACAAACCTCCTTGCCTCCTAGGAAATCCAGAGGGTTAACTGAAAATGTCTGTACCTGTTTCTCTGATCGAGCTGCAAGACCTACTCAAATACTCTGCTCTGAGGAAAGCTCCACTCCCTTTATCCATGAAAGTGAATTGGGCAGGAGGCTGGACATGCCTGACTTGAATGACCAGACCCTGGCTTTACGCTGTCTTCAAGGGAAAAAAATCTCAAATCCACAAATAGCATTAAAGGAGTGGAGGTTGCTTTTCAAATCTTCTTTTTCCTCACCTTTTGTAACCAGAACAGAGGTTTTTTTTGTGAAGGCAAAGAGCAAGGTGATCAGTTTTGTTTTTAACCTGCTGTGCCATCAGATTTTCAAATGTGCCCATTATTCTCGTAAATACCTTCATTTGATTATTGTGTTTCGTTTAATAGGGAATGGCTCTTCATAAGAAAGCAGCAGAAGAAAGACTTGCCAGCACTGGTTCAGGACAGTCCTTCCTAGCTAGACAGAGACAGGCAACAAGTACACGGCGACCTTATCCTGGGCACGTTCAACCAGCAACAGCAAGGTAGAAGGTAGAGCCAATGGCTGTAACATCAATCATGCAGTATATGAGTTAATGACTATCTTCAGTCACTTGGCAACTTTGTTCTGTTCATTGTTAATTTTTTTTAAAAACTTTACGTTAATGTTTCAATTGAATGTATTGTTTACTAGCCTACATATAACATTTAAGCCACAAGTGTAATATAAAATTAATAGTGGAATAAATTTTTGTTCCACATTCCCTTACTGGCATAATTTATTCAGCACTGGTGATTGGGAATGCTTTCTTGCTCAGCTTTCAATTTCCACAACAGTATGGTTTAATCCTGTTTTTAAAATTGAAATTATTTCACCCTTTTGTTCATTTGTGCTTTCTTTGTAAAATGTGACCTATTCCTTAATGTAGAAGATCAATAAAAATGACTAGATCGAAAGTACCTGGTCAGTGATATAATTGCACATGGCCGATATCTGATTTGAGGTTGGCTGGTAAAAAGGCCTTTTCTCTATATTGTGTGTATCCTTGTCAGGTTTATTTTATAGGAAGAATATAAGCAGAAATAAATCCATTGGGACAATTTTATCAATGACTGTAATAAATAACTTAAGCTCACGTTCAGGCAACAAGGTAGTGTGCACTCCTTTTCAAATTTGGCTCCCATGTATTCCTTTTCTGAAATGGAAAATGTAGTTAGATGTAGCTCAATTTGTGACATTGGTTGACAGCTCAAAATATCTATATTTAATAAATTGATACTGACTGCCTGTAAGAATGATTTTCCATTCAAGCCCATGTTTCCATTTAATGCTGAATAATTGTAAAGTATATATTTTGTCCCAATTAGTATTTGATGTTGATACTGCATTGCTTATCATTAGAAGCAAAATGCCCTGTTTTGCAGTCCTGCCATCTTTTACAGTAACATTAAAGATTTAAAGTAATAGCTAAAGCATGCTTTTACATCTAATAGTGCTGTAGTTAAAGTGCAAATGATCCCAAGTAATTTGTTTCCTAGTAAATTATGATCCAATTACAATGCTTTTATAGACCTTCAATTTTTTTCCACACCTTTGAGTCACAGTGCAAAGTAACTGCATGATAAGTGAGTTATGTATTATATTTCTAATTGCGAACTTCATCTAATAATTTTACAATATGCTAACCAAAAGTCAAGATAGATATTGAGAATAGCATTACAGAACCCTTTGTGTTCATATAGTTAAAGATTAGTTGGTCCATCAAGCCTGTTATATTCAGCAACTCTGTACACTTGAGAATTAGAAAATCACAGTCAACATGTGACCAAATTTTCATTAGGACCTGCAATGGTAAAGACTCTCTTCTTAACAATACGAATTGATAAAATTACCTTTCAAATGTTAAAGCTGTTGATATGAGGGGAGCCCTTTGTTCTCCAGACGGTATTTGTGCTTCACTACATCAAATAACTCCATAAAAGTGACAACAAATGACATTTACCCATTTCCTAGATCTAATGCTTTTCAAATTTTAAAACCTATGTTTATCGGCTTGGTGATTTACACTTTTGGTGGAGTTCTGTCCTTCTAATTTTCAATGGACGAGTCTTCAGTCTAGGCCTTGTACACTAAAAGCTGCTGTATTTAACTGATTAATATTCCTACTGAAGGATTAACAATTATGCAACCATTGGCAGAGCATAGGAACATTAGCCTGTTACAATTCATGGCTGATCTCTCTCTCTCTCTCTCCCTCAACTCTAGCTACTAACCTTAGGTTTTAGATAAGGGTTACAGAACCATCAGTGTTATTTTGACATTTTCAATAGATCAAGTCCCAATAGTTCTTTTTATGGGAGACAGTTCCAGATTTCCACTAACCTTTGTTTTTTGAAGGATTGCTTTCTGACATCTGCCCTGAACCCAGATCTGTAATTTTAGGACAGTTTTGAGAAACAGTTCAAAGTTGATTCATGGAAGTCTACACAAATTTATATGAAGTATTTTATAGTACACTTGTGGTACAAACAAAATATGCAATATGAAAAGGCATCAAGTGAAAAATAAAGAAACACGAGTGAATAAGCAAGCCTGTCTCATTACCATTGTTGCATTCAAAGCTGCTTTGAAATGCATGGAGGATCAATTTCCATAGAGATTCCTCCTATTTGCCTGTTGCAATGCCATTTCACTATGGTTTCTGTCACTTTTCTTGAGATTACATGTGCAAATGAGCAACTTGACGTGAATTTCTCTCATAATTGTCTTAAACTTACTAAGTTAATTTCAGAAATCTAGTGGAGTAAAATGGCTCAGATTTTGTGATAAGCAGCAAATAAATGGTTTCTATTGCTCTTTATGCTTATAGCCACTCGGATCTCTTCAGGGATTGTGTGTGATAATTTGAGATTATTTATTGTCTAATGTAACACAGTGCCCTCCACAGATATCTAGGACCTGAGTGAACAAGACAAGCAATAGTACATCCTTTCACCCAACTACACTGAAGAAGCCTTACTAAGGCACACAGAAACTGAGCCAGGTAGTCTAAGCTAGAACACTGAATTGAATGTAACATACAGAAATTGAAAGAGAAGGAAGACAATGGGGTTGTGGGAGAGATGACCGCAAAAGCAAAAAAAAAAAGTTTTTAATTAAGACTTGACAATTTTCAATGCCAGAGAAATTGTTTAGGAGTAATTAGAACTTACGCCATTGAAAATTTCACTTAAATGGACACCTTTAGTGTCTAGTGGGTAAATACTGTATCTTCAAACCCTTTACATTTTTAAATGCTGGGTCTCTTGGTGGATGCCAGTGTAGCAAAGCTTGTGCAGAATCAGGAAAAACTGACATTGGCTTCCTGGTTTCCATGTTTAGCTGTTAATGTATAGATATCAGAACTTTCTGTACAATTTACTGTATAATTTCTATGAGCCCTGATAGCATCATTATTGTTCTTACCACAAAATCTGGGCCCATGTATTTCACTCTAAATTGAGAGGTTAATTTGTCATGTTTAGATAGACATCAAAACATCAACCTTATTTTGAAATGAGATCAAAGTTCATTTGAGTAAAGTATGTTATATAACATAAATGTAGCAAGGTGGTTAAAATTCTTCTGCCTAGATTATCATTATGTTACAAAATGTGGAAAGTTTTCCTATAAAAATAAGCTACATTGTAGAATAGATGGTAAATCTCCATACAGTTTTGATGTCTTTAAGTCACATGTTTACACTATAGTGTTTATGGTTGAAGTACATGTGTGCAAATCAGCCGTTTGGACTATCGTTAAACTTGTTTGAGAACAAATTTGTGTATGAATTTTATGTATTTGTACTGTAGACTTTTGAAGGAGGTTGGCATTCTAACACTCTGTGTCAATCTTTCCCCTCTGGCTTTTATTTGCACACTGTCTCCTGTCACCCCCAGCCTCCACCACCCCTCTCTACACCCCACCGCCCCCAAATTCTCCTCATGCTCAGCCTTATCAGTGTTTGAAACAATAATGTTCTTTTTTTTTTAGCGTTTCAGCTGTCTGCATTTTCTATCATGAGAAAAGACCATTCAGCCATCAAATCTACTTTCTCTGGGTCAACAAAACTCCCATCACCACATCCAGCTCTATTTGGAACAAAACTAACATTTTTACCTTTTCTACCTTGCCTGGCATATTATTTCACACATTTATCATTCTTTAGGAGACGTACTTCTGCCAGATTCCTGCTTTGGAATATTTTCACTCATTTCCACTTGCGCTTTCCTTCTGTTTACTTGAAGTAGTGATATGAATTTATGTTTCGACGCTAAGTACTTTGCTGTGCCTTGATGGTCTTTTTTTCCAGAATATAAAGCTGTTTTTCATTGGGATTGGACTTCTCTCTCCTGTGTCCTTTACAACGTCAGTATATATCTTTTTCAGTGAATGTGCTGTTGAGAACTGGATACAGTAATTTATGCATAAACACCAAAAATGCCAAAAACACTCAACAGGTCAAGCGATGTAGAATTGGCATTTCAGGTCACTGACACTTCATCAGCATCTGCAGTATTTTTCATCTGTTTTCTAGTAGTGTAAATTGTTGCCCTACCAGTGTACTGGAAATCTTACAACTTCATGGGCTTCCACTAATTATCCTGTATAAACTGTTTAGTCATACTAGCTATATGTTGGAAATGGTCTACTCTTCTGATTCTTTTCTAAATATGTGTGAACTCAATTGTCATTTATATAATTTTTGACCGATACATTGATCAATAGCCAGTTTTGACTTTTTTAGCAAAACTGTTCTCTCTACCATTCTAGAGTTAGCCCTACAAATTTGATCCATTTAATTAAAATTTTCAAATGGACTAAAATAATCCCTCGGTTGACACAGCTCTGTTTCCTTTTTAACCAGTTTCTTGCCTGGTCCCTTGCTCTTGTAGTTAAACTTAAAGGGATGTACAGGGCCAAAGATTGCAGTCCCATCAAGTTGGCCCCAAACGAATTTTATAAGTCTTTGTCAAAACATTTTATCCAACTTGTAGCATCAAAAATGTTCTTCAGAAAGATCCTACCTCTCTAAATCCTTGCTGGCAGTTTCTAATAAAGTTATTCCTGTATAGATTCTCTTCTAATCTGTCCCTTTAATAAAGATTTATTTCAGCTTAAATTATGTACTCGGCTGCAGTACAGTTTGATACCAAGAAAAATGGGATGATTGGTAGCTTACGTGCTTTTCTTAACATTATATTCATCATTTTTGTTTGAGTAGGCAAATAAAAGCTAGAAGCCCTACTCTTGTCAAATGTATAGAAAGATTTATTATGCTCTATTTCTTCCTACGACTAAAACGTGAAGATATTTAAAATTTAAGCTTTGCGTTATCAGTTATTTTTGCAAAATCCTTAATAAATCACGAATTACAGAATTGTTGCATTATCATGAGCTACAATATGATCTTCCAACACTTGCTTCACAATGGCTTGGGTGGCAGAAATTGACAACTTGCCAAAATGAATTAACATTTGTATTATGAGAACTATGCACTAATACTGAATATTGTCATTGCCCTCATGGTAATTAAGAGGTACGCCGTTCTTCATTTACAGTTACTTTTGTTGCTTATGCAGGTTACATTACTGTCAGTAATAACTGAGTACCTGGTTTGGAAAATGAGATCTGAGTTGCTCATTTTTGAACTGTTAATAACTAGTCAAGTGGTATTTTAATCCAAAATAGAATATTATGATAAGCATGATGACTTGCAAATAACTTTAACTGTTATTTATTTTGTAGCAATACTCTATAGTGATGGTTACTAAATTTAGAAGCACTAACCCTTCCCAGTAAATGCTAAGTAAAAGGCATGCAATTAATATTTTTGTTTAATTTTTTTTTTTTCTTCATTTGCAGTGACTTGATTGCATGATCTGCAGCATGGCTTTCCAGCACTGGTTGTTCATTTGCATGACTGACACTTTGGATGCATAATCTATTAACCTGCTACTGTTCAATTTTCTAACCTGCCTATACAACAAATGTAATGGTCCAGGTCCCCTCTGTAATCTAGATGTCTGGACTTATTACTAAAAGGAACTGGACAACACACTCTGGTTGAGCACCCTGTGCTTTTCTGGAACTTGGCATCATTCTGACAGACCAGTGGTCTTATCTTCCGGCTAACAATTGAAATCAGTTACCCAATGGTGCACATTCTAGTTGTCCAAGGTGAAACCATGATTCCACTAGCATGGAATGCTAACTTGAGCACAAAAATTAACTATTTGTTTCCTGAAATGTGAGTACCTGCAGTATCATCTGGTGCCATTTTCAAGCCAGTTATTCAAGTGGCAGACTGAGTGTATGAGCTCTCCATAATAAAGCTCAATTAAGATTTACAACAAAAAGACTTTTATAAGCATAAACATGAAGCACCTCAGTACTTACACAAAGGTCAATAGTTTTAATACTTTATTATTTTCTTAGGCTGCTTTTTGATTTGCCTTGTCAGCTCATAACATGTTCCTGTTTACTATTCAATTTTCTGCTTTGTTCTCCAAAATGAAAAGCGGAGTCACAAAGTGCAAGTATTCATAATATGCACTACAACTTAGTATTGTATTTATTTACCTTTTGTATTTTGATTGAAATGTAGTATTCAGTGTTGGAGAATTAAGGAAAGGTTGTTTGTTTGTGTCTCAAAACATGTTAAAATTATTAGTGTTGTAATTGATTTTACTCTCTGCTTTAATCTCATTGTGTAATTGCCTATCTAAATGCTGCTTGTATAAATTATGTACATATAATAAGCCAACAGAACTGGGTTATCTTTGTTCAGGAAATGTTCACAAAGTGAACAATATATTACACAATATCTTTCTTCAATGTATCTTTGCCCCAAATGTTCCACATACTGCAAAAAATGTACAGTTCAATATATTGTAAATAAAGTCTGTCAATAGTTCAGAAAAGTGCTAATTCTGTTCAATGCATTGCTTACTAAAGTAGCAAGCCTTAACTACAGCATGCTTAGAAATAATGATTTGTCACTTACCTGAATGTAGATAATTTGTTGAAAGAACTCAATATATGGGAGCAAAATTGCCTCCTGACATATCTGGATTTTGATAATTCTTTAAACTTGAAGTCATCATGGATTGTAATATTTGATGTATGCTTCTTAATTTGTAGCCATTTTATTTCATGTCAACATTGATAGCTCATAATTATAGCATGACTGTCCATGTACATGACTTAGATTAATTTTTAAAAATTTATTCACAGGGTGTGGGTAAGGGTGGCATCTATTGTGCAGCTAAGAGTCAACCATGTTGCTGTTGTTCTAGAGTCACATGTATGCTAGACTTGGTAAGGATAGAAGTTTCCTTTTCCATAGGATTATAGCAAACAAGGTGGGGGTTTCCCTGGCAATTGACAATGGTTTCATGATCATTATCAATTCCAACACGATTCAAACTCGGTCTCTAGAATATGACCTGAGTTTCTGGACTAGTAACCTAGTGATAATATCACAAGGCCATTATCTACCCTGTAATGTTATGAAAACAAATAAATCTGCTGCCACTCAATGATAAAAGTTCGATATCAACAGAATCGTGAATATGAAAAATCTTGCTTTAAGAATTAAAGTACTGAAAGTTAAGATTGTATTTTCTTATTACTCAGTCTTAAAATAATGTAGATTGTCTCCCAGGTGTAATTCGAACTGTATCTATCTTTGTAACCAAAAAAAAGGGAGAAGAAGTGTAGCTGTCTTCCCAGAGGTTGATTTTTAAAACTGGCAAACCGGTTAGTTGTTTTCTTATGTTGCAATTACTTTATGTATTCTCATTCACTGGCAGGAGGAAGGAACTGACGGCAATCTGAGCCTAATCTCTCTGCTCTGTCACTAAGTCTTTCACCTGAAACATTACTCTTTATTATGCATGCTTTGTAAGCTTTTAACTCTTATTTAACTTGACGCTTCTCACATGCTTCCCACAGATTAGTGATGTTTTTTCCCTTTGGAAAATTCAATGATGTTAAATCAGGAAACCTATCTATTTTACTACTGCCTTTCTTGCTGCTGGTCCCAGTAATGATTCAACTAAAGATACTTGAGATTTGTGTCCTTCATGTATCAGCATCTTAAGATTGTAAAACTAAGACCAATTACTCTATGAATCATGATGAAAGTGAGACATGACTTTTCAAAGATTATGCTTTATAACATTCTCTCCTTATCAGTGTGTTCTTGCAATAGTTGTCACAAGACAAGACAAATCTAACATCATGGAAGTAATATTTCTGGAAAGAAAGTCACTTTATTCTCTTGCTTTGAAAAATAGAAATTTAATTTCTGTGCATCATCAAGCAGACATTTCAAAAAATCTTTTTTAATAAATCGACCATTCATAATTCACACAATGGAGTCCATTTATGCATTTTATCTGAAAAAGTTAGTGTACGTGCCTAAAATTCCTCCGTTTATTTAAATGGCATAGGATCATTGAACCATAATGACATTAGTGAAGTTGTCATCTGTCTGCCCTACTGTCCAGAAACACACTACTTTTATCAAAGCTAACAATCCATCTCTCTTAATAGCTCATTCTATGTAACTGGTGGCAATGTAGAACGATTTATAAATGTTTGTTCTTGTCGAATCTTAACACTGGCTGCACTGATGTTCTGGTGGGCGGATGGGGAGGACAGTATAGAAATTCTACTCTGTACTTTGTCTTTGCATTTTGTGTTCTTGTAAACTTACTTAATCACCTGATCTTTCCCTTTTCAAGACATAACAGGCTGCGAAGCTTTATTGCGTGCATGTTCAATCCCAGTTATCAATTTAGTTTCCCACTGCTACATGCTCTGCCCTTCTTGATGTTGAACTAAATTAGACACAATACAGCAGGTGAGGCTGAACCAATAATCACAAGCTTTATCATCCCATTTTTCATTTACTTACCATAATGTGAATTCAGATTAAAATGCCATGTAATAAAGTATAAACTTCAAATATGAATCTAAAACAATGGCAAGACCGATGAGCTGAGTATTCTGGTCCTTAACAAATTCATGCTTCAAGAAGTAGTACAAATTTAACTTGGTGTTGGACTACATTGAGGTTGCCAAATTATGTAAACTCGACTCCTATAACTTGTTGGTCATTGCTAATGTATTCTCATGGACCAGAACCAATTGTTCCACCCAAAATTAATTCAAAAAGTTTCTTGAACTTACATTTAAAAATAAATAAGAAACATCATGGAATTGGGGTGGGCTCAAACTAAGGCAATCACCAAACCTGAGTTTACAAAAAAAAATTGATAATGCTTGGTATTTGCAATTTGCTGTCACAACCTATTTTGTTAAAGCAGAGTCTATAAAATTATACTTTCAAATAAATAACTTCTTGCAAAAGAGGTATACTAAAGGGTGTGGGAAGAAGAGTGAAAAATAAACCCTGTTTGCCCATGTGAAAAAGAAAACCTGCATATACAATGTGTTAAATGCTCCAGCAGAGGAGGACACTGTTCAATAATTTCAGGGTTTGGGTGAAATGATAAAACTCATCTTTGCTAGCAGCAAAAAATGGGTAATCGTGAATCAGAGCCAACTTTAGATTGACTTGAAGATTAAAATGGAACTAAAACAGGCTGACTCACTGATATCCATGCTATTTCATCCCTTAGAAACCTGCACCCCAAAAGAACTTTTATAACAGAGAAGTGTTTTATATCGCAATTTCACACAATCCTGACTATTTGCTTTACAACAATTGGAATTATGTTATAGATCTTGAAAATTTTTACAAATATACACGTGAACCCTGTCCAATACTCAATTTTTTAAGACTGTTATCATCCGTTTCTGATCCATTGCTGTGAACATGACACAGGCTGCTGTTGTCACAAGTGTATGCATACCTTCATAGAGCAATTTTGGAGAGAAAACACTCCAGACAAATAGATGATAGCGAAGAGAGATAACCAGAATAACATAAACTGAAGCTGGAATTGCTCTTAGTAGAACTAAACAGTAACAGCTGTGTCCCACTGCTGCAGAATACCTGTCACAAAAAAGGTGTGAAAGATTAACATGAATAACATTGCTGGTCAAAACTTTCATCTGCCTAGTAGAAGATCAATTGAAACTGTGTACCCTGCTTTCCTCATCTTATTTTCACACCTAGTGTCATTTGAGGCAGATGCTTGCATCTGTTTCCATGACTTTCAGGTACTACAAAACAACAGCGTCATCATCACTTTTACCAATAGAACTTTTGAATTTTCAGATTTTTAAGAACCATATTGAAGACATTTGACTGGGAAAGCCATTAATGAAGCAGTTAAGGATCCGTGATTAGCGTGTGATGACTGGCCTCTGACCACTGTAACCATCGTTCTTTGTGTCAGGTTTAACTCCAGCCATTGGGGAATACTACTTTGGATAAATAAGTCCTACCCAATGACTAATCAAGACTGAAATCATGCTCCATGTAGATCACCAAAAGAAGAGTTCTACTTTCTTTCTAATGATCCTGAACAAAGCATAACTATGAATAGAATAGTGTTATTCCTTGATATAACTGTATGCATCTTTAATCTGTTATGAAGAGAAATACCCATTATGGAAGAACACAGCTGTATGACATGCAGCAGTAACTATAGAATTCAACTTGAAAATTGTACAGTTATTAAGTTAAGCCAAATTTAGTTTTAAAGTGTGCCCAAATTAAACAAGTTGTATTTATCTAGCACCTTTAACGTAATAACACATCCTAAGGTATTTCATGGAGGTGTCATAAAACAAAACATGACAATGATATCAAGTGAACACAAAGATTATTAGGTAGGTTGACCGAAAGCTTGGTGAAAGAAATAGGTTTTAATGGGTGTCTAAAGGAAGAAAGTAAGATAGAAAGGTGGAGGTTATTTCACAGATTCAGGCTTAGGCACAGCCACCAACAATGGAGCAAATCAAATCTGAGCTGCTCAAGAGGCCAAATTTAGAAGTGCAAATGCACAGGATTGTAGGAATGAAGGAGATTAAAAATAGGAAGGAGCCAGGCCCCAGGGATTTGAAAATCAGAATGAGAATTTTAAAAATCAAGCTTATACTTAAGCAGAAGCTAGGGGTCAGTCAGCAAAAACGAGAGTGATTGTTGAACAGCACATGGTAACGGAGTTCTGAAGGAACATACAAAAAAGCTGATCTAGTTGTGTTTCAATTCAACATCTCCATTCACTCAGATAACCTTGAATTCAGCTTGCCAAAAAATAATCTAGTGCCCTCTACCTTAAAATATTTAATTACCCCACTTCCAATGTAGCATAAACCTTACAGATAAAAATTCTCATCTCTGTCCAAGGGGAACCTCTAATTTTAATGTCCCCTAGAACCGCAAGTTTAAATTTATTCGTTAGATTTACAAAAGACTAAGTTTTGATCTAGGGTTACAAAGAAGCTGTGATTGTTTCCTCTTTTAACATTGATATCAAGGTAAATAAGTCATTACCTGTTTCTTTCTGAGCTCATGTAACAAGTTAGATGCACAGCCCACAGTAGTGGGCCTATATAAGTGCTGAATAGTGTAAGAAAGACTGCTGGCAATTCCACATAATTCTCGAAACCCACAAAACCAGCTGATATATCCACAGTTGCAATGCTATTTGAATTTCCCTGTACGGAAAATTAAAGTTCAATGAAATTAAAATGATTGCATATCTGATTTTGAAGTCACCTCTCCAATATAAATAAACTGCCACAAGTGACAGAGCAGACAAAAAAATAAAAATTGTTGTAATATGTTCCATCTGACTTCACAAATGAAAGGCAGTTATGTTAAAACAAAACCACCAAAAACAGACGGACACCAATTCTAAAATTCAACTGTGATAAGAAACAAAAAGTTGCCACTATATGAATATCTTAATGAATATCATATGAATTTTATCTTTGAGTATTAAACCCAAGATGTGCCAGGCCAGGTGGAAAAACTTTCAATGTACTAAAATATACTGACAGATTTCTCGTGGTTGCAATCTGCTGAAATATACCATTAAGTCCAACTTGTTTAATGGTAGAATTTTCAGTCTAACATTAAACAAATTAAAGTTACTGAAACAAATGGATAAGTTTTGATATGTTTACAAAGCTGTACACAGACCAGAGAAACTCCGATATGTAATGCAGTTAAGAACTGAGAAAGAAATGGATTCATCTTAATATTTTTTCAGCCATGAAAATTAAGATATTCAAGGCCTCCACAGATGGTGCTTTTGTATTGCTTCAAGTTTGTTGTAGGTATGTTTATTTGTTTTTTTGGCTTAGGTTATCCAGGCATAGATGAGTAAGGCCATGAAAATTTCACAATGAAATTTCCACAAACTTGGAATGTTGTGCTGAAAGACGTAAATATGAACTAAAAATAAGGGGCACCAATGCAGGAGAGAATGTAATGCCTTTTCCCTGGAAATGACAGACTATTGTAATTAGAATGTGAAATTATCATTGTGTGCTTTCTCTAAGTAGCTTTTGGTCCAAAATAACTACAAGCAAAGGCTGTGTGTCTATAATTCTTTTTCCTGGCACAGACAACAGTGTCAAGCTTGTTTTGAGCAGTACCAATTAGAAAATGATGATCAACATCCTGTACAACAACAATACACAACTCTGAAGCTGCTATGTTGGGTGAAACATGATGACAGTGGATGAATATGATAGTGGACAAGGTTAGAAAGATTGTATTTAGGAATAGAGATAACGAGGTGTAGAGCTGGATGAACACAGCAGGCCAAGCAGCATCAGAGGAGCAGGAAGACTGACGTTTCGGGCCTAGACCCTTCTTCAGAAATTCTTCAGAAATTTCTGAAGAAGGGTCTAGGCCCGAAACGTCAGCCTTCCTGCTCGGCCTGCTGTATTCATCCAGTCTACACCTTGTTATCTCAGATTCTCCAGCATCTGCAGTTCCTACTATCTCTTGAATTTAGGAATCTCTTTTTGTGGTAAAATGATAAGAAATGAGTAGCACCTGTAACATGTCTTAAAGTTTTCATAATAACAGGCAGTTTTTTTTTTGTAGGTAGTTTATAACCTTTTGGAACTCAATCTGACAACCTTATATTTAACCTTTAAGTAGCTACAAGTATACAGACAGCTCATGTTACGTCTTGCAGTGCACCACTGGTATAGGTAAGTGAAGGCCACAGAGCTTTCACAGAATGAATCAATTCTTAGGAATGCAAAACTAATTCTCAAGATCATGGAAAACATACATTTAAATTACTTTTGGCAAAAGTTAAAGTACTCTTGTGCAAAATTAGGGAAATTAACAGGTGACACCCTATTACTCAGTTCAATAGTTGTAACAGAAAGTTTGCTATAGGCTTTGCATTATTACGCGGGCTGTCTGCTCATTTCCTGTAACAATGCATCCACAGCCTTCATTCCTGGTACAGGTATAATGATTCCAAGATTCTCCTAGCATTTTGGCAACCAAAAGGACGCACGTTCTTCCACTTTGGAATCCATTCAGTTGTATAATTGTAAGAGGCTTTGTGAAAGTTTATTTTATCTGAAACTGATTCTAAAACTTTTATGCATCCGTTATATCAATGTTAAATGGTCAAGTCCATACAAGCAGTTGGGAGAATTACATCTTCACACTTATAGGATACTGTCTTGTTGGTTGTAGATGCAATTTGAGATTTGAAACATGAGGGAAAATGTCTTTAATTTATAATACAGCAAGTCTAAAACTGATTCCACCCATTACCCCATCTCACTGAAGACTGTTCTGCAATCATTAATTAACTATTTAACATATTTTCCCAAGCAAGTAAGAATTGATATTCATTTGAAGAGCGGGGGACCTAGATGTGCATTTCCACAGATGTCTGAAGGTAGTGGGACAGATAGATAAGATGGCTAAGACATTTGCGATACATGCCTTTATTTGTTGAGTCATGGAATACAAAAACAGGGAAGATCATGCTGGAACTGTATAAAATACTGATTGGGATACAACTGGAGTAGTGCATACAGCTCTGGACACCATATTATCAGAACGATGTGACTGCATGAGAGAGGTGCAGAGATTTACCAGAATTCTGTCTGGGCTGGGGGATCTGAGCTGTAGGGAGATATTGAATAACTGGTGTTGTTTTCCTTGAAACAGTGAATGTTGAAAGGCGATCTAAGATTAAGGGGCATCTTTTGTCAAATAAATTTTAACCAAATCGGGACAACTCATTGAAAGCAATCAAAATCTTGAAAAAATGCTTTAGTGAAATTAGTTTTGCATTTTTCAGATGAAATCTTTGAAATTGGTAACAGTTAGAAGTGCGTTAGTAACTTGAAAATTCATGTTGGTAGTAAATAGGATACCAATTATTAAACTCAAACAGCTTTAAAAACACAAAACCATCATCCTTTTATAGAAAACTAAGTCTTAGAATTACGCATGCTAATAAAAACCAAGAGAGAATAAAAATGTACCTGAAAGTAAAAAGAGGCCTGGCCAAACCAGTAATATATTATAGTAATTTGTGCTGCATCATAATCCAATATTCTCCATATAAATTTGGTCAAAATCCATTGAACCACAAGGATGAACAACAAAACTGGCAAGTTGTGAGGGCGAAGAAGCAATGCAGCCAAGAGCACAAGTCCATTGTATATTTCCCAGAGTCCTCTACTGTTTGTTGTTGTGTCAGGGAAAGCGAATGCAGATTTCAACAGGTCCTTAACTCCCGTAAAAAGGATGCCAAGGATAAACACATAAACAAAACGAGCTTCAATAATTCCCCTAACAAAAACAAAATAAAAATGATGTATTTGTAATAAGTACAGTATGAACAGTACAGCTCACCAATGGGTTGAATGGCTTTCTCAGTGCTGTAAATGACTATGACTTTTGAGTTTGCACTAACTCAAATTCTGAAGAGCACTCTAGTTCGATCCAGTCTGCCATTCTTTCCACATATCCCTACAACCTTTCCTCCACAAGTATTTATCTCTCTTCACCACCCGAAAAAGCAATGCATTCCAATCCTAACCACTGTAGTTTTCCACCAGTTGACTCTGGTTCTTTTGCCAATTGCTTCCAACCTGTGTCTTCTCATTACTCCTCTCTATTAACTGTATGCTTTTCATGATTTTAAACACCTCGTCTCAGACAGAAGGGGCAATAGCAATACAACGTTTGCAACACAGGTTTGTAGGAAGTATGACCTTGGAAACCAAGTTTCCTGAGTGATTAGACACTCTGATAACAGCAGTTACAATACACTGATGCTCTTCTCAATCCATACCCCACATCCTTCACACTAGCTAGTTAAGTCAGAAGAACGAAAATGAATGAAATCTCCAATGATTCATTGTTTGCCAACAGTGACCTAATGCTTTTGGTCAGCTTGAGGTACAACGCATTGAAAAACCAAGTTTACAAATTTTCTCTACTGTGAAACCACGCAAGAAGACTGTCAATGGACCAGTATGGAGTATACACTCTTTCACTTTATTTACACAAATCCAAAACTTAAGTACAGATTGACAAAGCTAAAACCTTTGGTAAAACAAGTACCAAATGAATTTAACCAACTAAAACCCTAGAGATTATTGGGCAGAGTACCTAAACATTTTTGACTGCCTCTCCTAGCAGCAGCCACTTACTCATTAGGGTCTTGGTTTGCAGAGTTATGTGGGAGCAGATTAGGAAGAATCCTAGTCTTCAATGACGTTTTCGCTAAGCCAGAATTTGCTTTATTTAAATACCCTTCTAGCTAAAACCAGACTGCTTTGAGTTCCAAGAAGTTTACAATCCCTGTAAATAGTAGCCATACAGATTTGCACCAGAAACACAATTGTTAATGGTGTTTTGGCACTGCTCCTAATAAATTGCATATGCCTTTTACAATCCCATATCACAAAGTGATGTTGTATAAGGAGTGCTGCACTGTTGAAAATGCTGCCCTTCAAAACAGGCTAAACTAAGATACTGTCTGTCTGTTCTGATAGATACTCAAATGCTGCTGCATTTTCTGACAAAGCAACAACTTTACTTCAAACTGTAATTTCGAACTATGAGAAAAGGCTATTCAGCTCATCAACTATGCTCCACCCTGACCCAGATTCATTATTCAATTACTGTCTCCACCCATACCCATACCTGTTCCACCTGGATGATGATCCATGGACAACTATTCAATCTATATATCTAAAATTATGAATTTAGTTCTTTAAATTTAATGCTTAAATTGTGACATTAACCTTAACAAATGTGACAATTGCTTAAACACATTATCAAAGAACTTACTTTGAAATATGTTTATCTGGATTCCATGGGAATGTTATGTTTCCAATTGCTGCACGATAGCAGTAAATTCCCACCAACCCCAGTGCCAGTGCTGCTTTAGAAACAGTGGAACATGTCCTCTGAACCAAAATAAAGATCAAAAAGAGTGAACCTGCTGCCAGTATGGAGAGTTCAGTTCTATGACTGGAGCTGCAAAGCAAAAATATATAATCAATATCTGTTGAACCAAGTCATTAAAATAAATTGAAACCAAAACAGAAATTGCTGGAGAAACTATGCAGGTTTCGCAGCATCTGTGGAGAGAAAGCAGAGTTTGAGTCCAGTGACCCTTCTTCACCACCGCTGTCTACCACACCCTCAATTCATATTTTGGAACTACTGTAATTTTATATGATATAATGATTTAGATTCTACAGTAAGAATAGCAACAGGGTGATCAGTGCTCACTGTTATTCGAAAATAAACCAGACAGCAACTTCTTTAATTGTATATAAGAATTAAGTGCAGAAATCAGGAAGTTGCTGAGTTGTCTTGCTTCCCAAAAAGCTTTGTTCTAAAGATATCTCAGCAATAAGAGTGTGAAATTGCAGTACTTACACCACTGATGCTGACTAAACTCAATAGAAAGAGTTTGAGCTTGTCCATTCCAATATAAGCAAATTTGTAAGGCCATCATTAGTCTTAATTACTGTTCACCATCCTTTCTTGCACTGAAAATTAACTCTAAAATGTGGGGTCTCATTTCTTCAGATTTTAGTTATTGGATATTTTATTTTTGAAACCTTCTCTTTCTTCTAACCTTGAAAGTTGGGGTCTAGTTCATGATTGATAAAAAAAAACCTTGTCAAGATAAATCACTGTGTAATATACATTTTAAATTCAGTGTTCAGAAAGAGTCTTTAAAACATTTTTATATTTTCTGAAATTACCAGAAGGGCAGCACGGTAGCTCAGTAGTTAGCAATGCTGCCTCACAGCACCAGGTTCGATTCCAGCCTTTGGTGACTGTCTATGTGGAGTTCGCACGTTCTCCCAGTGTCTGCACAGGTTTCTGCCAGGTGCTCTGATTTCCTCCCACCATCCAAAGATGTGCAGGCTGGGTGGAGTGGCCATGCTAAATTGCCCCATAACGTCCAGGAGTGTGCAGGCTAGGTGGATTAGCCATGGGAATATGGGGATGAGGGTCTGGGTCAGGATGGGATGCTCTTCAGAGACTGCGACAGACTTGATGGGCCAAGTGGCCTCTTTCTGCACTGTAGGGGATTCTTTGATTCCATAAAAATTGTATTAAAATGAATAAATAATCTAAATGTATTCCACCAACTATTAGTAAAATAGGAGGGAACATGAATTAGAAACTAAAGAACCTGCCTGACCAACCATTTTTTGAGGAAGGGACAACCTAAACAGACTGTAGAAGCTTTACAACATATTATTCTCAAGCCTTTCACAAGCATTAAGCAAAGTTCTAGATTTAAGAATATATATAGCTAGGATTAAATCTATGGATATACAGATAATTTGTTTAATCCAATGGGAAACTGGTTGCAAGGTGGAGAAAACAATCAGTACTTGTTGGAACAATAATTTTGGAATGGGGGTGATAGAATGTAATGGTTAGAAGAGTATATGGAGTTCAGGCATCAATGTTGCAGCCATTTCAGTTTGTAATTTACAAATAATTTGAAGTTAAAAATCCAACTTAAACCAGTCAGGTCTGATACTGAACTAGAGGGAGCTGTTGTATTGGATGAAACAAGTTATAATTGACAGAATGATGGTTACAAAATAAAGAACAGAATAAAAAATAGGAACAAAGTAGGCCATTCAGCCCCTCTGTCTGTTCCACCTTTAATGAGATCATGGCTGATCTGTGACCTAACTCCATATACCTGTCTCTGGCCATATCCCTTAATATCTTTGCTGAAGAATAAACAGTATTTATCACAGATTCAAAATTGACAAGTGATCCTACACCTGCTGTTCATGGAATAGAATTCCAAACATCGACCACCCTTTGTGTGTAGAACTGCTTCCTAACACCTCTCCTGAATAGTCTGGCCCTAATTTGCAGATTACACCTCTAGCTGCAGAATACCCATCCAGTGGAAATAGTTTATCTACCCTGTCTTTTCCTGTTAATATCTTGAAGACTTCGATCAGATCACCCCTTAACCTTCTAAATTCTAGAGAAAACAAGCCTAATTTGTGTAACTTCTCCTCATAATTTAACCCCTGAAGTCCAGGTAGCATTTTTGTAAACTTATGTTATGGTCCCTCCAAAGCCTATATATCCTTTCTAAGGTATGGTACCCAGATCTGCTCACAGTACTTCAAGAGGAGTACTCCATGAAGCACACAGAATGATAGCAGATGGAATGTAAGATAGCAAAATATAAAATACAAGTTGCAAGAAATAATAGTCAACAATAATTATAACAAATGGTGTTGAAATTGCTGCAGGTGACAGTTACAGTGATATGGAGTCTAGAAAAAGGACACACATATAAGTTTAAATGCCAGAGATTTAAGAATACATAGCAGGTGAGCTTTTATATTCACACAAAGGGTTGTGAGATGTGGTTATGCACTTACAAGTTTCAAGAGTTAGTGATTGATGCAGAACCATAATCATATTTGGGAACAGTTAGATACACAGTTGATGGAGAATAAAGCAATGTGGAATAGGGCAGGCTGGTGTTCAACAGCAAAAAGGGTTGCTTTAGCCTGTTTTTGTGTTGTAATTTCTGTATGATTTTGTGATTAATAAATTGTTTAAAATACTGTTAAGCACTGAACAGCCACACACACAAACTTAATTGCAGCATTTATAGTGATTACTGGTTGTTGTGTTTAGACATAAAATAACTAATTTGCAACAAAATTATTTAGCAAAAGGTTGATCATAAAAAATGGAAAAAAGACTTGCATTGACACAAAGCTTGCTATGACCATGTGGTGTCTCAAAGCATTTTTCAACCAATGAAGAACTTCTGTTTTTGATGTGTAGCCATTATTGTAAAGGATGAAACATGGCAGTCAATATCTGCACAGAAAACACCCACAAAGAGCAATGTGATAACAACTAGTTAAACTGTTTTTGTGGTGTTAAGGAGTAATTATTGGTCAGGATAGCAGTAATAATGTCCCCCGGCCTTTTGTCATTGGTGCCATAGAATCTGTTACATTTACCCAGTGAGGCAGATGGGGCTTCAATTTAACCTGTCATCTGAAAGGCAGCAGATTTGACAGTGCAATGTTCCCGCAGTCCTAGAATGTCAACTTTGAGTTTTGTGCCCGCACATGGAATGGAACCTGAACCTTGAGAGTTAGAAGCGACAGTACTACCCACTGACAATTTCAATGTTTTGCAGGGATAAAAATACAAGACTACATCTATATCTACCTTGTCAGCCAGTGGCCAAAGTCTGGTTCGTGAGCCCATTTGATCCCAGTCTGGTTGAGGGAACGGAGTACCCGACAAAACACAAGGATAACCCAGGGGGTCAGTAAGGCCAGCCACTTTTCATAGCTTTCACCTGAACACGTATAAGCTTTGGATTTATCATCTTTCTGGTCACAATTGGAAGTTTCGAGTAAGCCATGGATAGTAGTTTGCTGTTCATTGCCATCAATGTCTTCTGGATTCTTGTTTTGTTTTGATTTGCCTTGGAGGTCACTGGGTGCAAAATATTTTCTGCAGACATCTTGAAACAGCACCAACAAAAGTGTGGTGATTAGAAAGTACCACGTTTGATGTTCTTCTTCTATAAAACTGCTGGATCCAAGGCTCAGGGTATGTCCAAAAGTCCCAAGTAACAAAAGCAAATCTAATTCAGACCAGTTCGAATTGGCTATTGCACAACTCTGTGAGGGAAAGAAAACACAATACAAGTTAATAAATTACATAACAGTAAACTGTTTTAATGGATTTGTTCAACAATCATCCCTGATTTTATATTGAATTCTATTACATTATAAATTCTGTGTTAATTTAGAATGGCAGCAATCAGTAGAAAAAAATATGCAAATTCAAACATGCTTTAATGTCACTAAAAATAAAAATCACAACAGGAACAGCAAATAACCTCAGGTGGAAATCTCTAATCCATGGGGTTAGGCGAATATATTAAATACTGATCTATAACATTGCTATTCACAACAATAACTGTCCTATTATTCATCCGCAACATTTATGCTACTAACTCGAGAATCTGCAGTGGAATGGAATGTTGGATGACTTATGCAACTCGGATCAACACTTGCTATACATTGCAAATGTAATAAATCCAAAAATACTACCCATGCAGCACCAGAAGAGGTGTTAACAACCCAGGAAACAAAGCAAAACTTCCAATATGGCCCAACCAGCATTTTAGTGTTTACATAATCAAATAATGATGATTTTATTTACCAGTCTTGTTCCCCTTTCCTTTCAGCCTCATTTCCTTTAATCACCAACAAAATCTAAACTTGAATGCAGGTGTCATTGCTGCTTCAAACATTGATCCAAGAATTAATTCCACAACCTCAACGACTTCCCTTTTTCTTTACTTTAATTTCCTTCAATTTTACATTGTGCCGATGGCCCCTTCTTCTAGACCTCAATCAAGAAACAGCTGGAATAAATAAGTTACATATTTACGTATGCTCACAACCTCAGAGTATCCCATTGCCTGTAAAGTGCTATGAGGTGGTTTTGAATTGTAGTCACTGCTTGAATGTTGGGAGCTACAAAAAAAAATCTATTTTAATGACACTGATTTGGAGATAAATATAGATTAGAACATAAGGGAAAATGCTCCTGTTCATCTACATTCACATCTGCATGACATTGCAGACCTAGTTTAATGTTTTATCTGAAAGATGACACCACTGATGCTGCAGCAGTCTGTCCTTATTACAGTCTAAATTACGTACTCAAGTCACTAGGGTTGGACTTGAACCTACAACCTCCTAACTTAGACACAAAAGTGTTAGCACCGAACCATATGTGACAGTCTGCTGCCTCATACCCTGTTATAGCACTATGTCATTTACAAAATGCACTGTTACCATGTTTCCCTATCATTGTGCCACATAACAGAAGATTTAAATTCTTAAACTTTTCTGTGAATTTTGTATTTCCTCATACTAGGTAAAATTCTAGCAAATATGCGATGTACCCTCTTTAAAGACACATTACACTTTGTATAATGTTGTCTAACAACCCTCTAACTGAGAGCTTAAAATTTCAGACAAGTTCATCATTTTAACTTGAAACAAAATCCAGAATATATTTTTATGGTCTTATCAATTGAAACTAATGCCTTTAATACCCTTAACCTGGATCTCCAAATTCTTCTGGTTGTGCATATTCTAGAGCTTATTCTCAGTCACAGTAAAATTATCAATGTTTATTTTTAGAACATTTTCACAACAGCTCCACTAGCTGCTTTTGAACCTATTCTCTCATTTCATCAATATCCTTTTCTCACTT
>NC_063332.1:162293355-162307635 GCF_021869965.1 Rhincodon typus | reverse complement strand
TCTTTGATTTTTAAAAATAGTTAACTAGACCTCCCATTTTGACATCATCTGCACATGTTCACAACTTACCCCGGTGAGGTTGGAAGATCTGGAGGAACTGCAGAGATGAGGTAAAATTAAATGGATACAACCTGGACAAATAAGTCTGTTCATGAGCCATCAGTCACTTCTTCTGTACTTAGTAATTTTGTGAAGTCTAACAAAACGTACACTCACCAAAATCTAAACATTTGCAGCAATCGCCTTTCCAAAATTTAGAAGAGTATTTCCTGGCACAAATAATGTGAAGAATTCCAAGCCATAAAAACACACAAACCTACAAATGTACAGTGGACTTCTTTGCATAAAGTCAAAACCGCGACTTAATTTGAGTGAACAGAACTGCTGGTATTTTTCTTAATTTTCTGACACATTTCAATATCAGTGAATCACCTTGTGTTGAGGCTTCCCATTTGTAAAACGCTTCCAAAGAGTTGAAATGAGCACACATTGCAGGGCAGATATCAGTACAATCACTGTTGCAGCCAGCAGCCAGGATACGTCACAAAAATAGCAGGATGTCTTTGCTGATGTACGTACAATAATATGAATAGCTGTAAACATCAGACACAGCAGATAGAACAGGAGGGAGTAGAATGCTGCTGACAGCGGTACTTCAAATTCAGCAGTGCTGCCCAGTGCATCTGGAGTACTCACTATTAGAAGGAAAATCACCTAAAAATATAAACAAAAATGTCAGATACAAATGCATTTCCCACAGAAAGTCAGAGATAACATAAACTTCCATTAATACATTCACCTTGTGGTTGATAATGGTATGGACAACTGCCGTTTTGGAGCTTGTAAAACTCCATACAGCAGTAGAAGTGCACAACTGCAGGATGTGAGTTGAGGTGTGCATAATTGATCTGAACAAAACTGCTCAATAAGAGTTCACAATTTATTAAAATATTTGATGTAAAATGTGAAGGAAACAGTCATCTCTGGTTGCCCAGACCTGAGAAGGTGTTAAGTTACAGAACTCAGGATTTCGACACAGCAACAATAAATGAACAAACAGCAATACTAATAGAAAGTGCATTTAGAGGCAATGGCATTCTCATGGCCATGCTGTTTTTGTCCTTCTTGGTGGTTGGTTCATAGGATTGAGACACATGATAAGCACAAGCTCAAAGTTGCTGCTATGCATCCTGTAAGCAAAGTGCACTGGATTCTAATCAGTAGACTACCTTATTTTGCATAGTATTGAGTTTCTAACTGCACAAATCCAAGTGAGTATTCTATGAGAAGTTCACTGAAGCGTCATAAAATGAAGCACAAATCTGTCTTTGCCTTGTGCTTGCAATCAATATTGGTTCTGTTAAGTTGCTTATCAACGATGATCCCAAGTACATTAAGGGAGTGGGACTGGGGTAAGGTTATGACAATGAAGTTCATGGGTAAGTGAATTGGTTCTTTATGGGTGAGGGTAAACCGTGCCTGACACATATCTGATACAAATGTCACTTGTTAGCTCAAACCTGGATGCCATCCAGGTGATTGTTTCAAAAAAAATCATTCACAGGCTGTGGGCATCACTGTCTAGGCCAACATTTACTGCGTATCCCTAATTTCCCAGAGGGCAGTTAAAAGAGGATACCGCATTGCTGTAGGTCTGTAGGGAACAGCAGTTTCTTAACCTAAAGGACATTAGTGGCTAGATGGTTTTTCTGACAATCAATAATGGTCATCATTAGACTCTTAATTCCAATTTATTTTCATTGAATGCAAAGTCCACCATCTGCCATGGCAGGACTTCAACCTGAGTTCCCAAAACATTATCTGGGTCTCTGGATTAACAGCCTATCAATAATAGCACCAGGCCATTCTCTCCTCTTGGTGCTGCCATAATCTTTGTCATCTTCTGTACACAGAATTATTTCACAGTATCATGTTCAGTGACATGGGATCTTTAAGAGGAGGCACCTTTACTACTGAAGCTACTAAAAGTTCTTGCCTTTGTTTTGCATTCATGGGCTGGGCTCTACCACAGTTGAAATAAACCACTTTTTGGATAGATATTTTCTCAGATGTGGAGATTGGCATTCAAAGACATTAAGGTATACTGGAAATTTCAAATAGCCACTAGTCATTATGAGAAACCTTTGAAGGTTACAGCACAGAAATGCTTTTTGTATGAGTTATAGAGTCATAGAGTTATACAGCACAGAAACAGACCTTTCAGTCCAACTCATCCATGCCAAACAAGTTTCCCAAACTAAACTAGTCCCACTTGCCTGCATTTGGCACATATCCCTCTAAACCTTTCCTTTTCAAGTACCCGTCCAAGTGTCTTTTAAATGTTGTAACTATACCTGCATCTACCACTTCTTCTAACAGTTCATTCCACATGGTAAACCCAATTAGAAAGGTCTTGTGCAGGACAAGACCCATTTATTGTCCTTTTTGTAAATGAATAGGAATTAGGAGAGCCATCTTAGCAGAACCATCCTGACCAAGAAGGTCACCAGATCTGAAACTCTGATTTTTTCTTCAGATGCTGCCAGGCCTGCTGAGCTTTTCCAGCGACTTCTGTTTTTGTTCCTGATTTACAGCATCCACAGTTCTTTCTGTTTTTATTCAAACCAAGAAGGTCCCAGATCCAATCCGTGCTCTTTGAGATATCTGATCTCACTGGGACTGGGAGCACAGCAGTTAGCCTCAGTGCCCACAGCTGATAAGGAATGGCATATCTTCATGGATTCCTGTTCCTGCTCATTACTCAGAAACCACTTTCACCCTGTGGACAGCAGGAAAGGACAGAATCAAGGTGCAGAGTCCCCAGGATCAGTCAAACCTGCCGAAACCAGATGGCTGGGTTCACACAAGGTCCGATTAATGCCTCTATTTACTTTTTTCCTCAAAGTCTTGTAAGAATTTTCCTTTTCAAACATGTATCTGATTTCTTTCTGCAAGTTTTTTTTATATAGAATCCTGACAGTGTAGAAGCAGGCCATTTGGCCCATTGGGTCCACACTGACCTTCCAAACAGTATCCCACTCAGACGCAGCCCCATACCCTATCCCTATAATCCTGCATTTCCCATGGCTAATCCATTTAATTTACATATCCCTGGACACTATGGGCAATTTAGCATGACCAATCCACATTACCTGCACAAATTTAGAACAGTGGAAGGAAACTGGAGCACCCAGAGGAAGCCCATGCAGACACAGGGACAACATGCAAATTCCACACAGACTCTGCTCGAGGCTGGAATTGAACCTGGGTCCCTGGCGCTCTGACACAGTAGTGCTGACCAATGAGCCACCATGCTATCAACATGCAATTGAATCTGCTGCCTCCATTCTTTCAAGTGATGTATTCCAGATTGTTACAGCTTATTGCATAAAAATAAAATCAACCAGTGCCTTTTAGTTACCCACCTACTGCCTGTGGAAACAGGTTCTCCACATCAATTCTACAACAACTTGTCATAATTTCAACTACCATCATAATTCTGACAACTACAACGAATCTCCACTTAACCCACTCTTCACCAAGGTGTAGTCTGAACTTTTCCATCAATGACACCAAAGTAATAAATTACCTAAGTACTTCTTCAATGTCTCACGTGTACTCTGCAGTCATTTCCAATCAAGTATAGCAGAAGGGTCCATAAACAGACCATTCTGCATAAATCTACAGCTCTAATGTTTTGTTCAGGGGTGTATCTAGGATGCTTACAAATTGTCTTTTACCAAAATGGCGAGTGATGCATGTAAGCAGAGAATATGTGCACACACTGAGTGCCTGTAAACTGGATACATTGCAATCCGACTGATTTGCCACTGTCCTCTCTCTATACAGTATAACATTGTAATTAACCAAATATGGAAAAGGGAAGAGAAATTAAATCAACGTTGCGCAAAAGTTCCTACCTCCACCACAATAATTGTTCCCACAATCATGGAGTACATATCATACTGTGCCACAATTTTGGAAAGTGAGGAACTCATTAACTTCAAGGCATCCAAATACTGCCTCAGCACCTTCTTTCCTAGGTTTGCAAGAGTCTCCGAAGAGTTACCTTCGAAGTAAAGTTTTATCCAGGAACCATGAGATTTTTGTGCTATTCCAAATAGTTTGTATCCAGGATCTGCAAAAAGCAACTTAGTTAGGTTGAGGAAAATGATCACAATGAAAGTATTCAACAATCTCAGTGTCCTGTAATAATCAGTTGTGGCCAAAGAAGGGGCAAAGCATTCTGATCTTACAAGGAAAATGAAACATTTTACAGCTAGAAAGCCTAAAAGTAGTTTTATGGAAGTGATGTATCTTTATTTTAAAGCAGGCACAGCTCCAAGCTCAGGATACAAATAAATCTTTATTGTTGTCCATTAATCAAATGACAATTTTGTTTCATTTCTTCTCATTCCATAAATCTAAAGTTTTCTAGTAAGTTTCCTTTGGGACACCTCATAAAACACATTTGAAAATCTACTGCATTCCATCCATCTATCCAACATTCAATCAATAATTCTTAATTTGCTAAATACAATTTAGTTTTAAGCTACCATAACATGCTGCTTCTAAATACTAACTGACCTCAAATTATGGATTTCAAAAGTCTATCCACAGCTGACTGGTCTATTATTATACAATTTACAATTAATTGATAGCACTCTCACCTCTGAACCACTTGTTCTAGATTCACATCTCATTCCAAGGCAAAAAGTACAAAGTCAAGGGATTTGATACTGAGTACTTTGTACTGACTGAGAGCTGCACTGATTTTGATGCTGTCTTTTGGATGAGGTGTTAAACCAAGGCCCCACCTTCTCACATCAGGTGGGTGCAAAAGATTTGACGGCACTATTTTCAAATAAGATCAGGGGAATTAGCACCAGTGTTCTGGCCAATATTTATTCCACAAAATCAAAAGAAAAATTATCTGGCTATTACTACTTTGTAGTTTGTGGGAATTTGCGGTGTGTAAATCAGCTGTTGCATTTCCTACTTTACAGCAATGACTGCACATCATAAATAACTTAATTGGCAGTGAAAAGCTTTGAGGAGCCCTGTGGTCATGAAAGGCACTATATAAATGTAGGTTTTATTTTTCCTTTTAGTTTATGTTTTGCCCCTTCTCGAAAAATTTGCCATTATCACAACCTAGTTTATATATTTAAAGAATTTGAAAATGGCACTCAAAGCCTCTGTTACTTTTCTAGTTATTTCACAAGCCTAGGATGAATACAGTCAAGACCCTGTGGCTTATCACTGAAATCTTTTTGAAAATTTATATCTTTATGGGGTGACTTCAACATAGTAAAACACCCCAAGACTCTTCACAGGAGCATTATCAGACAAAAGCTTACACATCCACATACGAAGGCAGGAGCTGAAAGCTTTGTCAAAGAGCTAAGTTTTAAGAAGCGTCCAGAATAAGGTGGAGAGGCAGCAAGAAATGTAGTCAATGAACTGCAGAACCTACAGCCTAGACAATTGAGTGCATGCTGCCAATAAAGTTGGAAATACAAAAGGCCAGAATTGAAGAAATGTAAAGCTTTTGAAGAGTTGTACAGCTATTGGAGTTACAGAGATTAGAAATCTGTTCAGGCAACGGAGGTTGGAAATTTTTAATTTGAGTTTCTACTGGGAAAGAAGCTAACATAGGTCATTGGGTGTGATGGCCAAAGGGCACTTAGTCAGTTAGCTGAGATGGGTCACAAACGCAATAACTGGAAAGATGGATAACTTTATAAACTGATCTGATATTCCCCCACTGATAGTAGATAACAACAGGGTTTTGTGGGCAATTCAATTTAAATAAACTCGGAATGAGAAAGCTTTAAGGTACATTGTGTGCCAAAGGTTGACGTGCTGTTATTTAGAAATCTTAGAAATCACACTGTAAATGTTTAAAGAGCCCACTTTTTTTTTCAAAAATGACTATAAGGACAAAATAAATGGGCATGTTTCAGGACTGTTCTCTTTAAAAAGTTCAATATTTTGGTCTGACAATACGGAAGCACATGACAGTAAAGTGAGCTGGCAAATGCTTATGACAAAATACTCAACATCTCTAGTAGTTTTTAAACAAATCTCAAGAACTGCTTCACACCTTTAGAATTTGGCAATGGAACCTTTCTCAGTGGCTTATCCAAAATTCAGTGTGGTGCACCTTACCTTTTTCATATGTAGGAATACTCTCTTGAACTAGCTTACTAAGTTGGTATCCATTAAGATGCAAATATCTAAGCTGTTCCCTTAAAGACTTCTCCTCAAGGACACTTAAAATGAGACGCCCCAAACTGTTCCTTGGAATAGGCAAACCAAATCCTAACGCCAAAGTGGAAGTGAGGTCTGTTTGCTCGACATATTCAGAAGCAGTGAATGAATCTGGAAGTTAGAAAAGTAAATTTGAATAATTAATTTGTCTAATGTCTGAAAATTTAACATTGGACAAAATGTATTATCTACAAATAATTTAATTCCCAGTTAGGATAATGTAATAGCAGAATTCCACGTTAAATGCATAATATTCCGGCCTGCACAAACACAAGAATTTTCATGAGCCAGGTTTACGATTTACAATGCATTAGTAATCAGTGCCATTTTCTTCAAAAGAAAGGTCAATGTTGTACGAGCCCTCAGTCAAAGCTTTTTCAAATGTTACAGATATGGATGAAAGTGTCAACAGCAGTATATTTATAATTAAGTTAATGTTATGAAACAAAAACAGAAACTTTTCATCACCAGACTCGAAACATTAACACCCACAGATGCTGCCAGACCTGCTGATTTTTGCCAGCAAATTCTGTTTTTGTTTTAGATCTCCAGCACCTGCACTTCTTTGTTTTACTTTTAATGTTTTTTTAATGGCTGTAACACGATCAATGAATTTGGATGCTGTGTGGATTACGCGAACTTTCTGCTGTAAAGGTATAGCGATTTCCCTATAACATGATTTTCTATAATGCAAGGTCACACAAAAACGTGATTATCGATTATTGAAGAACAACCTGTACCTATACACTGGAACATAGCTGTCAATGATAACCTTGTGTTATTATAAAGTGCTGGAGACACCCTGGAAGCAGGGATTTTCCATAGTCTTTCCAGACAGTGAATGATACACAAAATGGGGAAAACTTCCTATAAATCACTCACTCCATGGCACTGAGCAGGGCAACGACAATTCTAAATGTGGGTCCTTGTAGACTTTTAAGTTTTTGGCACTTTTCTTTCCCCTGTAAGATTATAAATTACCAACCAGAATACTAATTGTTAAAATCCAACTTTATTAATAGAAATTAAAATATAATTTTAGTAACAACTTTTATGATCAAGTGGGAAAATCCAGAAGTAGGACACACTATAGAAAATGTTATCAAGACAGAGGGATTTTGGGCGGTCATGACAAGTTTTGCTGCATACACTAACCAAAAGCTAAAATCTTGAATGCTGTCTGTGGGAAACTGATGCAAGAATGAAATGTAGATGAGTCCCTCTATGGGATAAGAAAGCATGGATGTAAAGCCTTGATGCAGTAATAAATATGAAGGGCATAATTATAAGTATGAGAGGTTAGGAACAGAAGGATATGTAGACTAGACAGAAGGAGGGAGAGAGAGAGAGAGAGGGACAGCCAGAAACATAAAGGAGCTTGCAGACCAAAAGATGTAAAAAGAAAAGTCATCGTGCAGTCGCCATCCAGTCATAATGCAGGAAGTATACAGTCCATGTTATACTGTAAATCACTACCCCAGTTCATTGCTGTAGCTTACCTGAAAACTTAATAAACATGTTTCAATTTCATCTTGTTAAAAGTAGTCTCATGACTGAACTTGTAGTCATGTAGTACAGTACCACTAATAATGTGGTTAAGTTTAGCTAACTGAAGATGGCTTGAATACAGTGCAAGCTGTATTGCAAATGGCTGCTTTACTGCTTTCCTACGTACAACGTTCTTCAAGATTCCTATCCTTCCACATTTAAAAAGTGCAGTGCGACAAGCACTGCACACCAGAGTTTGGCTGCACTCTCTTCTGAATCCAAAGTGTGTGGGTTCAACCTCCCACTCCAAGTTAGTAAACTAATAAAATGCAAACACAGTTTCAAAAAGAATCGTTTATCTTATCATCCTATATGTGATCTAAATTATATACAACTCAAGACCACAGAACAAATGAAACTGGCTGTTCCATGTGCACACTTGGCATTGGCAATATTCATTCACGGGATGAGGCCATCACTGGCTAGGTCAGCATTTATTGCCGATTCCTAATTGCCCAGAGGGCAGGTATGAGTCATCCACATTGCTGTGGGTCTGAAGTCACATGTAGGCCAGACCCGGGTAAGGATGGCAGTTTCCTTCTCCACAGGATATTAGTGAACCAGATGGGTTTTTCCGACAACCATCAACAGATTCATGGTTATAGTCCGACTCTCAATTCCAGATATTTATTGAATTCAAATTCCACCAGCTGCAGTGGTGGGATTTGACCCCAGGTCTGCAGAACATTACCTGGGTCTCTGGATTAACCACTGATAATACCACTAGGCTTCCCCTCTCTTTACACTTTCTGAGATAATTACTGTACTAACACAAGAATAAATTAAATGAGAGATCATTGCAAAGGCAATCAATGGAACAGAAACAGGGAAAAAGAGGTTGATAGTATGTTAAAATACTGCTTTTGCTACTGGGTTCAAATGCAATCCACAATGTTGGGATGAACATTTCCTCTCAAACTACATAAATTTAAATGGTCTAAGTAACATGAATTTAGACAGTCCAAAAGGTATGTGCTTTTAATACAAAACTGGCCTCAATTCAGCAATATCAGCATCAATCAGAGTAGTGGTAAAGAACAGGGAGATACTTCTAACGCACCTAACCTACACATCCCTGAACACTTTGGGTAATTTAGCATGACCAATCTATCTAACTTGCACATATTTGGACTGTGGGAGGAAACCGGAGCACCTGGCAGAAACTCACACAGACACTAGGATAACGAGCAAACTCCATACAGACAGTTGCCCGAGGGTGGAACCGAACCCAGGTCCCTGGTGCTGTGAGGCAGCAGTGCTAACCACTGACTGGATGTAATAGTGGACAAATCACACCTTTATTCAGTAAAATGTTTTCAAAATCAGTAAGCAGTTAAATAGAAAGGATTGGTGATGGAGAAGTCCAAATTGAAAATTATTTACAATTACTTTTGATCTCTCTAATTTAAAAAATAATCTTTTAATTTCATTTAAAATTTTACCAATCCAAGCAACAGTCATTGTTTGAACATAATTGAGATGATTCAATCAAAATAAGTTGGAATTCTAAATTTAATGAGAAATACTCAAATGGCTTAGCAGCCAAAGATTTAAAATAATCAAACACATCAGATAGTAAAATCGAATTGTTACAATGTTTATTCAAAGCTTCTTTCTGATGCTTACCTTTCTTTCTGAAAGCAGGACTGAGAAGAACCAGTGGAGTGTTCACTTCATGACTTGAAGATCCTCCATGACTACCTGTCTCTGACATTCCATGATCTCCGCACAATATCAATAAACTAGGCAGAGTCACTTCACCTTGCTGCAAATCCCCATTCAAATGAAAAACACACAACTTTATACCAAAACATTGGGTATAATTTGCAACACATTTCAAATTTGTATTTTTAAAATGTAAAATCATGCAATATTCCTAATGTTTCCAAGTAGAAATATATTCTTTAATTTTCATTAATGCAGTATTCCTTACCACAGGCTCACATCAAAAACTAGAGAAGTCCTTTACAGAACAGATTTAGTGAAGAGAACTGCAGGGTGGGAGGAAAAGGATAACAGCTAGAAGGAAAATGATGAAACAGTAAGTAAGGAGGACTGAACATGAATGAAGAATCTTCATATCATAACTCTTCAAAGTCTTGGTAACTTCATGGTGAAACTGCATGGTTCAACCTCCAGAATCAGCACATCTTTTTTGGTGTTTTGTACCCAAAATTGAACACAGTACTCTAGTTTAGCACTGACCAAAATTCTATGCAACTGAAGGATCACATTCTCACTTCTGAATTCCATTTCTGGTCACCCAGTTATAGGAAGGATATTATTAAGCTGGGGAGGGGTCCGAAGAGGCTTACCAGGATGTTGCCGGGTATGGGAGGTTTGAGTTATAAGGAAAGGCTGGGACCTTTTTCATTGGAGCAGTTGAGATTGAGAGGTGATCTTATAGAAGTGTATAAAACCATGAATGGGATGGATGAGGTGTCTTTTCCCTAGGATGGGAGATTTCAAGAGTAGAGTGCAAATTTTTAAGGTGAGAGGAGATACGAGAGGCAAATATTTTACACAGAGGGTTGTTTGCATGTGGAATGAACATCCAGAGGAAGTGGTGGATGTGAGCACAATTATAACATTTAAAAGACATTTGGACAAGTACATGAATAGGAAAGGTTTGGAAGGATATGGGCCAGGAGCAGGCAGGTAGTACTAGTTTAGTGTGGGATTATGTTCGGCATGGACTAGTTGGAACGAAGGGTCTGTTTCTGTGCTGTATAACTCTATAACGGTCAACATTACACTAGCCATTATGGCATGAGTGAAAATTTTGCTATTGCTCTACAAACCTTGGATAGTAGTTCTGTGTGAATCTTCTGAATAACATTATCCATTTCACTGAGTTTTGGTCCAACCAGATGACTATCTGGTCCAGCCAGATGGCCAATATGATCTAATCCAAGGTAATGCAAAATTAATAAATCCCAGTCATTTCTTTTTAATACACTGTCCAGGTGGCGTGTTACATTATCATCCACCTGTTAAGAAAAAAAATGTATTTTATACTGGAAAGTCACAATCCACAATAATGGTCAACGCAGTAATATACAATCACACCTTTTGTTTAGTCTAGAGTAATCAAAAGTCTTTACTTTTTCTGGGATTGCAGGATGAAACCTGTTTTCCATGTGACGGAAACATCTACATTAAAGGGCTTTTGTGCTAAACATTTAAAAGCAATTATTGGCTAATAATCAGTGAAACGAGGACATCAAGTTTGCATGAAGAGAATTAATTAATACATTTTTGCATTCTCAGGATGCTTTACAGCTAATTAATTATTTTAGAAGTACAACCGCATGCCATCAACACAAATGTAGCAGCCAATTTACACAATGTTCAACAAACAGCAATGGGATCAATGATCAAGTGAAATATTTTTGTGGGGTTTGTTGAGTGATCAGTGTTCACTAGGATACTGGAAGAGCTCTCCTAGAAATACACATCAAATTACACATTTTCTTCAATAAGCTTATTAAATATAACGAGTGGGCCTGGGCCATTTGGTCCATTGAGCTTGCTCCAACATTTGATAGGATTATGGCCGATGTGAATATTGCCTTAACTCAATTTTCTGCCTATCTCGCACCCAAAACCCTCAGCACCCTTGTTGATCAGAAATATGTCTAACTCAGTCATGAATAAATTCAATCATGTAGTCTCCATTGCTCTCTGTGAAGGACAATTCCTCAGAGATAAAACGCCTCCTCCTTGTGTTAAATGGGAGAACCCTTATTTTTAAAACTGGGCCTGAAGTTCCAGATTCCCCACATCAGGAAACACCTTGCAGTGTCTAAACTGTCAGAATCATACAACCTTAAAAAAGGTCACCTACTAGTGTTCGGAACTCCAATTAGTATACGTTCAACAAACTAAACGTTTCTTAAGACAATCCCCTCATCCCAAGAATCAGCCTAGTGAATCTTTTCTGAATTGCTCCAAATGTTAGAATGTCCCTCCTTAAATAACGAGTACACAGTACTCCAAGTCCAGTCTCACCAATGTTCTGCACAGCCATAGCAAGGGTTCCCTACTTTTATACTCCATCCCCTTTACAATAAAGGCCAAATTTCAATTTGTCTTATTAATTACTTGCTGTACCTGCATGCTAACATTTTGTGATTTATGTATAAAAACCCAATCCCTCTGTACTACTGTATTGTGCAGTCTTTTTCTAGTTAAATAATATTCAGCTTTTCTATTCTTCCTACCAAAGAAGACAAGCTCATAATTTCTCTCAATACATCCGCCAAAGTTTTCCCACTTATTTATGTATATTGCTTTGCAGATGTCTTGTGTCCTCCTCAGAACCTGCTTTCTATTTATCTTTGTATCATTGGCAATTTTGGTTGCAATGCAGTTGGTCCTTACGTTGGATTTATTAACACAGATCATATATAGTTGTGGCTCAAGAACTGATTCCTGTGGTGCTCCATTAGTCACAGCTTGCCAACCTGTAAATAACCCACTTATCCTGACTCTGTTTCCTGTTAGTTGGTGAATCCTCAATCCACACGAATACATGACACCCAAAACTATGTATTCTGATCTTCTAGCACCTACTGAATGCTTTTTTTGGAAATCCAAATGCACTACATTCACTGGTTGTTCTTTATCCAACCTGCTAGGTACATTCCCAAGAAACAACTTTGTCAAACCTGGTTTCCCTTTCACAACACTCTTTCAAAATCAAAATGGAATTGAGCAATGTCCAGCTATTACCTCTTTAAAAATGAATTCTTCATTTTCCCAATAACAGATGTTACAGTAACTGGCCTATGATTTCCTGATCACTGTTGCCCTCCTTTCTACAGTTGCAATGTCACATTTGTGGTTTTTCAATCTGCAGCAACCTGTCCAGAACCTGGGGAGTTTTGGAAGATTATAACCACTCCTCCACTATTTCTAAAGTCAATTCTTTTAAGACCCTGAGATTCAGGGAATTGCCAGCCTTTTATCCCATTAGTTTTTCTTGTACTTTTTCTCTCGAGATCATGTTTGGTTTAAATTCCATGCTTCTTTTTGTTTTACTGTTTTTGTATTACTTTTTGTGACTTCTACTTGAAGAGAGATAAAATACTTGATCAAAGCCTCTGACATTTGCTGGTTTCCCAACATTAAATCTCCAGTATCACCCTTTAAGATGCTTAGTTTAGCCACACTTATAAAAGCTTCAATTGTTTTTTATTCTACTTTTTATTTTTCCTCAACTGCAATTTCTCCCCATTTGTTATACTTTTAGCCATCCTTTGGTGGTTTCTACAATGCTCTCAATCTTCACGGCTACCACTACTCTTAGCCGTAAGTCTTTTTTTCAACATGATAACATCCTTAAAATGCTTAGTTAGCCATGAATGGTGTATCCTCTCGTACAGTCTTTCTTTTTCAATGGAATACATCTTTGATGAGAGTCATGAAATAGCTTCTTAAATATTGCTGCACAAGAGCACATGGTTTTGCTGTACATGTAAAGGGCACATGGTGTAGGGGTCACATATTAGCGTGGATAAAGAATTGGTTAGCTAAAACGTTGCAGTAAGTCAGGATAAATAGGTCGCTTTTTGGGGGTTGGTGTGTTGTAACTAATGTAGTATCGCAAGGATCATGTTGGGTCTTGAACTACTTACAATCTACACCAATCACTTGGGTAAGGAAACTGATGTATGCTTGCTACATTTACAAATGACACCAAGGAAGGTGGGAATAAAAACAGAAATTGCTAGAAAAGCTCAGCAGGTCTGGCAGCATCTGTGGAGACAAATCAGAGTTAACGTAGTTAAGGAAGGTAGGAAGTAAGTCATCAAGAGGAAGTAAAGCCTGCAAAGGGATATCGACAGGTTAAGTGAGTGGGGTGAGAAAGGTAACTGGCAGATGGGGTACAACATGGGTAATTGTGAACTCGTCCATTTTGGCAGGAAGATTAGAAAAACAGTATGTTATTTAAATAGAGAGAAACTTAGAGGGAGCTGTCTGGTACAAGAATCACAGAAAGTTAATATACAGGTACAGCAAGTGATTAGGAAGGCAAAAGTAATGCCAATGTTTACTACAAAGGGAATGGAACATAAAAGTAGACAACTGCAGCCACACAAGCAGTTGGTTATACTGCATCTAAAGTATTCTTTAGAGTTTTGATTTCCTTTTCTTGATAAAAGATATAACAAATTTAGAAGCAGTTCAGAGATCAATTCATTCCTGGCTTGAATGGCTCTCTTATAAAAGGTTAAACAAGCTAGGCCTATATCCTGTGGAATTTAGAAGAATGAGAGGTGATCTTACTGAAACATACAAGATCTTAAGGGGAATAAAAACCAAAAGAACTGCAGATGCTGTAAATCAGGAACAAGAACAGAAGTTGCTGGAAAAGCTCAGCAGGTCTGGCAGCATCTGTGAAGAGAAAATCAGAGTTAACATTTTGGGTCAGGTGACCCTTCCTCAGAACTCAGA
>NC_063332.1:162247545-162283355 GCF_021869965.1 Rhincodon typus | reverse complement strand
TGGCCTGCTGTGTTCCTCCAGCTCCACGCTGTATTGTCTCTGACTCCAGCATCTGCTGTTCTTGCTATCTTGCATGGTTATGTGTTTAGAACAGATAGGGTGGGGACAAGGCCATGGAGGGAGAATTTCAAAATCAAGTCTTTTAATCAAAAGTCAGAGCAAGACAGTGAGAATGAGAGTAATAGCAAATTAAAAATTGCAGCAGGTTAAGACTCAAGCAGCAACATTTTGGGTAACCCCAAATTTATGGATGGTAGAAAGTAGGAGACCAGCCAGAAGTGAGTTGGAACAAAGGTAACAAAGCTATTGAGCAACATATAAGCTGAGACAGGGGTGAAGTTGAGCAATTTTATAAATATAGACATAGGCTGTCTTAGTGAATATGAAATCAGAAATTCATCTCAGGATCAAATGCAGCACAAAGCTTACGAAAAGACTGGGTGAATCTCAGACTCTAGCCTGGAAGAGTGATGAAGTCAGTAGCTAAGAAACAAGGCAGTGTTCAAAAACAATGTTTTCTGCCAATTGTTCATGTGATCCTGAGCTGAAACATTCTGGTGAAATAACAATTAATTTAATGCACATGCGATTATTAATGCATAACTCATCCAACCCCTTGTGGCAAGAAAGAATTGCAAACTACTGCAAAATGCTGGACTATTAATGTTGCTTTGATATTAACCTCATGAAAATGGCAGGTCACCCACAGATGATGAGATTTATTAAGATGTAATGGCACTCAATTTCTCCTGCTCAGTTGATTTCAATTGAAGCTGCAGAATTTCATTCCTATGTGCACGGTATCATCTGTATCTTCCAAGCATGTGGGTTCTTTAGGGACTTAGATGGTATAGTGTGTGATGGTAACTGCCTTCTGGTCTAAAAAGAGTCTTATGGAGTAAACAGAAAGTAGCTTATTGGCTTTTCTGTAATTAATTACAGGTTACAAGTATAGTTCTATATTACTACCAAGACTAAAGTGAGGACCTAATCTTATGTCGGTCTCACACAAGATCTTATTTTATTCCTTCCACCAGCTCCTCATGGTATCATTGCAGTTGGTGGTGCTTATTGTATTCAATCAAGAATTAATCCTTTCAGACCCTTCCAGACCCATATACAACAATTCAGACGAGTTCTAAATTGTTGGAATAAAAAGAAATGAAAAATGTTAAATATTTGTACTTTTTCTTGCGTTTTCATTTAGTCTTCATTTTTCCATTTTTCCCATCTATCATTCCCACAATTTATCTTTCAGAACATCATCTTTCCCTTATAAAGCTTCACTCTTTTGTATTTGTGCCATTATTCTTTCTCTGTTCTTAAATCTTATTGGTTGAGGTGATATAAATCCTACCTGAGGCTCTGGATGCTCTGGCCCCTTTGCGTGGCACTGTCAGCTCACACTTCCAGCTGGTTACCGGGAAGAAGGTAGACCTGTAAGATGAAGGAAACAGTCTGACGAACGGAACACATTATATGAAATAATGCAAAAGTCAGTCCTTTGTCCTCCTGCTCTTTCACTCAATAAACATTTTAAAACATGCCATTATCTTTTAGTAGTTTCTATAAAGGGATTAATGAGCCTCACGACTCAACTTTCTCAGATGGTGATCTCCTTTCAGTAGAAACGCTTGGCTTCTGAACAAGAGACCAAGCCATCTGCTACACTGGAATGAAATGTTATTGTGTGAAGCATGATACATGCACAATGCTTCAGCGCTGTCCACTCTGTCTTCAGCTGAGCAAAGTAACTTAAATCAAATCCTGTGTGCAGTTAATTGTTTGTTCATGGGCTGTGGTCTTCACTAGCAAGGTTAGCATTTAATGTTCAACTCGAATAGTGCTTGAAAAAAGGGTGGTGAGCCACCATCCTAACTCCTGCAGTTCATGTTGTGTAAATACACCCACAGTGCTGTTAGGGAGGGACTGGCAGGTTTTTGACCTGTGACAGTCATGAAACAACAATATATTTCCAAGTCAAGACAGTCAGTAGTACAGAGGAGATCTTGTAGATTGTGACGTTCTCATGAATCTTGTTTTTCTTTGGAAAGCGCTATTGAAGGAACCTTGATGTGTTCATGTAGTACAGCTCATAGATGATAAGACTGTTCTCACCATGCCAAATTGATGCATAGAGTGTCTGTTTGAAGCGGTGGGTCATATGCTGTTCAAGTGAGCTGCATTGTACTGGATAGTGTTAAATTTCTTATGTGTTGTTGGGAGTTGCAGCCATCCAGGCCAGTTCCTAATGTTACAAATGCTTGTCTTTACAAGACAGTTATGTTTAAAAAGGTCTCCCTTAAATTACGGTGAAACAGAAAGTTCTTTAAAGAGGAATGGTAAGGTCATATTAGATACATTCACGCAGAGACAGGCCCATGCAATATGATTACCATGGTGATCAAAACTCAATCAGAAACCTGTTGGAACATCAAAAGATTGTCTTTATACTTGGGACAGTTGCTTCTTGAGACTTAGAGAGACAGCAGACTACGACAGATACAACTGTGTGAAAGATCAAATTAGCTGCTGCTGTGAAGAACATACTCTTTCGTCCTAACTAGCAACAGGATGCTTTTAAGAGGTTTACTGTTTGAAAGGAATGGGGTAGGATAAGTGGGACTTTTGGAGAACGAGGGGACAAGGGGTCATCAAGTTGGGCCTTCACTTCCTGTTGAAAGTCAGATCTGGAAGGCTTAAATTGAGTAGAACAACATTTGAGAGACATTGAAGGTTTAGTAAAAGGGAGATATGAGCCTTCTGGAGAGCTGGGAGTTACTTTAACTTTGTTCTTGTAATATGACCCAACTGCCGAAGTGTAGCACACATTAAAAAGGGCTATAAAATGTATATGGGGAAATATCGGTAATTTGGTCTATTGATTAATTGTTAAGCAATGATTAATATATGTTGAGTTTACTTAGTTTGTTACAGCAAAAGTTTTAAAATGTGAAATTTTGTCTTTTTGCTTACTTCTATCAGTTGCTGGGAAATTTGTCTCATTAAAACATTATTGATCTCTTTGGGGATCATATCACTTGTTAATGATGGGAAGACTTGAGGAAGACAGAAGGTGAGTTACTGTCCCAGCCTCTGATCTGCTCTTGGAACCACAATATTTATATGGCAGTGGCAGTTCAGTTTCTAGGAGGTTAAAATTTAATGGTAAGTCACAGGAAATTGATGGTGGGAAATTCAGAAAAATTACTGCTATTGACAATAAAGGGGAGTTGGTACTCTCTTGTTGCAGAGGCTATTTATCCTCTCCTTGCATGGTACAAATGCCACTTATTAGCCTACGCCTTGTTGTCCAGTTCATGATCTATATGGATACAGACAGCTTCAGTCATGAGGAGCTGCATATGAAAATTCAATCATCAACAAACATCCCTTCTTGGGGCCTTATGATGGAGGGAAGGTCGCTGATGAAGCAGCTGAATATGTTGGAGTCTAGGGCACTATCCTTAAGAATTTCTGAATCATGAATTGGTGCTAGGCCCATTACTGTTTGCTATCTATATCGATGATTTGGATGAGAATGTACAAGGCATGATTAGTAAGTTTGCGGATGACACTAAAATAGGTGGTATCATGGACAGTGAGGAAGGTTATCAGAAATTGCAGCAGGATCTTGATCACCTGGGGAAGTGGGCCAAGAAATGGCAAATGGAGTTTAATATAGATAAGAGAGAGGTGTTGCATTTTGGAAAGTCAAATCCAGGTAGGAGTTTCATGGTGAATGGTAGGGCCTTAAGGAGTGAGGTGGAAGAGAGGGACCTTGGACGTCAGGTGCACGGTTCTCTGAAAGTGGAGTCACAGGTAGACAGGGCAGTGAAGAAGGCTTTTGGCACACTGGCCTTGGTCAGTCAGGGTATTAAGTAGAGAAGTTAGGAAGTTATGATGCAGTTGTACATGACATTGGTGAGGCCGCACTTGGAGTATTGTGTTCAGTTTTGGTCACCTTGCTATAGGAAGGATGTTATTAAACTGGAAAGAGTGCAGAAGAAACTTACAAGGATGTTGCCAGGACTCAAGGGACTGAGTGATAGGGAGAGTTGGACAAGCTGGGACTTTTTTCTTTAAAGCGTAGGAGACTGAGGGGGGATCTTATAGAAGTATATAAGGTCATGAGAGGCATGGATAGGGTGAATACACTCAGTCTTTTTCCAATGGTTGGGGAATTGAAGACTAGAGGGCATCATTTTAAGGTGAGAGGGGAAAGAATACATGGGAACCTGAGGGGCAACTTTTTTACACAGAGGGTGGTACACATATGGAATGAGTTGCCAGCAGAAGTGGTTGAGGCAGGCACATTAACAACATTTAAAGGGTATTTGGTCAAATACATGGATAGGAAAGGTTTAGAAGGATATGGGCCAAGTGCAGGGAAATGGACTTGGCGTGGATGGATATTATGGTTGGCACGGGCCAGTTTGGGCCAAAGAGTCTGTCACTGTGCTGTAGGAGTCAATGACCCTATGACTTGGGGTTGAGATGATTGACTTCCAAGTTTATGATGGGTATGGGCCACTGTCTCTGCATTTCCATTTGTTAGGTCACTCAAGGGCTCACTGCAACTAACCAGCACTGCTCATCCTTGAAAACCAAGCATGTACAACATACAACCTAAAAAGTATACAAACGCTTCTAATTAAACAACATTGTTCAACCTCTGAATATTATACCGAGTTGATGCCACACTGATGGACATTGTAAATTTGTGCTCAAAACAGCTGGTATATTTGGTGTAACGAGTATTTCATTATGTTTTTCTTCCATTGTTTTTATTAATGCTAAAACAAAAATAACTGATGATACACCTAACTAGGTTATTGATACCAGTCTGAAGTACATCACTCCTTTTACCATCATTCTCTTCACTGCTCAGAAAAACATTGATTGGTTTTACGAGATGTATTGCCATGGGAACACCACTCCTTTAAAAGCAGATCATTCTAACAATGTAAACAGAAGCTCCAGAACACAATGTAAGTGTTAGGATGTGGGTTGACAAGTGCAGATTCTCCACAGTGGCTCCCAGATCTGAGTCTTGTCACCACAATGGGCCGAACTTTCCCACATGGGCCATGACCCAGATGGGGAGGTCAGTTCCAGGTCAAGGTTCAGGAACACTGACAGGACATTGGATGGCATATTCCTAGAGGTGGTCACTTAGGAAGCCATCTCCAGGAGCCCTGACATTTTAGGGGACAGTGGCTGGGTACTATCATCTGGAGGTTCAATCAGTGGGGCTATCCAGAGGACTGCCAGCCACCTTCACAGTGTTGGTGATGCTTGGCTTCAGCAGCCATGGCATTGGTATTACCTCTACTGGGAGTAAATTGGCTGGCATTGTAGCAGTGCATGCTTGGAAACATAAGTCTCCACCAAATGGCTACAAGCATAGGGAAATAAATGTTGGCCTAGCTAGTGCCACCTGTGAACAAGTGACACAAGGACAGGCCTGCTGCTTGGAGATACAGCCACTTTGTGAATTACTGCTGACAAATTATTTTAAATACCCAAATGAATCTAAGCACGAACCTCTCAATGTGAAACTATGCCCTGATCAATTTTTCAACCATGACACAGAAAGAAAATTTCTATTGACTTGGAAAATTGACGTTAAGTGGCTCAATACCATTTTTAAGTCAATTTTCATTGATGCCATGTGGCAATGAACGTAATAGTCCTATTCTGGGAAAGGTGCTTGGAGTTGGGTTTGCTATGGGGAGCTGACTCAATGAACATTTTTCTAAATTTCCTCACACCCAGGTCTTGGAGAACAATATCCTAGAATTCTTCAGCTAGGGTTATACATGCTGATATCGGTTAACTTGACATGTTTCTGCTACAATCAATAATAAACCTGTAGATATGTTTTATCCTAAGATCATTTCAATCGTCTGGAAGATCCTAACAGGAAGGACACTTCATTATAGGAATCTAGCTACTAACACCTACTAAGGTCCTTTAATGATCTGAAATGTCTCTTGCTGAAATGTTGAGGTATTGATCTAATGATAAGTTCAACCAGAAATGTTTGCCTTGCCTGGGGTAACGATAGTAGAATCATTAATGTAGCTATCCAGAAAACTATCACCAAAACCATTCTACAGACGTCAAAGTCTCTAAAAAGTAAAGTTGCCATAGTCCTACCTCTCTCTACATGCCTCCCACATCCAGCAGCACTCCCTGGCACTGAGGATTCATGCCCGACATATAGATTCCACACTGCAACCTAACCATGATGTTAGACTCACATCCAAATGTCACTGTTTTCACATGTATCTCCAGCTATTCAACTATGGCAGGAACTTCACCCAAGCACAATGCAACACAATTACTGGCATTCTTTTCCCTTTCTTGCAGGTCAAAGGTGGCTCACAATAGAAGGGAGCAAAGCAGAAATCATGAGGGACAAGGATGCCTCCATGGTTCATCAGTAAGCTGGTTGTGGTGGAGCCCATGGTATCTGGTGTTACTCAGAACATTGAGAATGGTGATATCTTCCTGCCTTATGCCCTTTCTCAATTACAAATGCACCTTTGGTCCTCTGCCTGGCATGATGAGCAAGTGGCAGAGGGTGTGGCCATGGACATCTTGCTTCTCACCCTGACACACAATAAAGTTTCCCTTGTGATTTTCTCTTTCAAGACACCCAACAGCTGCCACCGTCCCAGCCACAGCAGACTGTAAGGAGTGGACAGACAGCAAGAGGCCCCATCTCTTTTTCCCAACACTTGCAGCCACCAGTTCAGTTGTTTACATACCTTTAAGATGACCACAGAGTCTGGATCTGCCATAATGAGTCACTGCAGTACACTGGCCATCACCAAAGGGTGAGGTTTCATTTGAGTTCCAGATGAGGGTGGCACACAGGAGAACGCCGAATGACAGGGCACACCGAGAAGCTGGAACCAGTGGCTGGATTTCCACACTGCCTCCTGTCAAGGAGCATGGTGCAGGCTGGCTGCAACTTGGCAGAGGACATTGTGCAGGAACTAACTAATTTATCTGTTGCATTGCAGAACCGGAATCACTGCAACTGAAGGAATTCCCTCAGCCCACCCTGTACCTTTGCAGCCTCTTCCACAGTCAAATCCAGGAACTATATATGTCCAAAATGCTCAAGTAGGGTGCATAGCCCTTTTCAAGGAATTGGTCGTGGGTCCTCCATGTGGCTGAAAACTTGTGTTTTGGTTTAATTTTGGAAGTTAGGCCATTCTTGAGCTTGAGTGGAATCCCAGAGGTAGGCACATTTATAGAGAGCGGCTGCTGCTAGATTTTTCACCTCTGTGAACCAGAGCCTAGCCCGTCCACTGCTGTGGGGCGAAGGCTGGTCCAATCTGTGGATGGGAAGATAAATGGCCTTCTGTGCAAGGGAAGGATTCTGTGATACTTGGTCAGCAGTGAGGTGGTCACACCTCTTGGCAGGTGTGGTCTTGGTCAATGTGGCTTTTAATCATTCACAATTAGAGTAAGCTCACAGACAAAGGCTGCTCACAGATGGAGTCACAGTGCAGCTTAAAACTTTTATTTTCTACTATCTGAGCATTTCACACAAGAATTTAAAACTAATATGAGTTATTAGGACAGCAGAAGGTACTGGAGCTCTTGATCATTACAGTGATTGTACCAAGTGATTGTGCACTATGGTCATCTTTTGAATCCAGTACTACATACTGTTAGGCCCAATACTTATGCCAGTTGGAGGCATCATATTTCCCTTCTCACTGGCTGCCCTGTGAGTTGGTTCCTGGAGGTCCCATGGAGTCCATTTGTTTTTCTGTTTCTCCGAAGATATATTTTCAAATAAAATGGAGAGTTATCTTTGAGGTTGATTCATCCAGCTTCAGCTTCATCTTTGACTGCATGTCATCAGCTTTGGCATTCACAAATTAAAATTAAGAGGGAGGGGAAAGTGAAAGAAATGCAAACCTGCAAATTTATTCACTCATCTACTGTTTCCTTCCACCCCTTTGAAGTTCCATTCTTAAAGCCTAAAGGCTTTTTGTTCAGACATGGAGACATTAAGGGTTGCTGCAGATCTTTCTCTAGGAATTGAGATCTGTCTCGACTGTCTCTACTTCCAATAAACTTTATTCCCCTGTTAACAATTCTCACCAGTGAATGGTTCAAGTGGAAAAGTGTTCACAATCTGGCTCCCTCATTGATCATGAGCTAATCTTCCAATGTATGCGATCTTCAGGCGCATCTCTGTATTACTGCCCAGCTCTGTCTGTCTCCAGCTGAATATTTTGCCGATCCAGAATGAGTTGTAAGCAATTTAATTAAAGATCTGCTCTTGAGATCATCATCCATGATTTTGCTATCTCCGGGCATGATAAATTCCATATGCTCACCTGTTTGACATCTCACTTCTACCCTGAAATAAACTTGAGATCATCCAAAAATCTAATGCTCATACCCTAAAGCACATCAAGACCCATTCACCCATCAACCTGTGCTTGTCAACCAGCATTGGCTCCCAGTCTACTAAATTCCCAAAGTTTAGAAATCTCATAGTCATGTTTAAATCCTCCATGACTTCATTCCTCTATAATACTTTTGAGTTATCTATGTTTCTCCACCTCTGAGCTCTGCCAGATTCTCCACACCAACAGCTGTGCCTTCGACTGGTTAGGCCCCAAGCTTTCAAATTCCCCCCTTAGACACTGTCACCTCCTTGTTCAACTGTTTTGAGGTTCTTTCAGCTTGTTTCCATAAGAGTGAGGCCTATAGGGTACATGAGCTCACTGATCATGGTATCATGGTACAGGAAGCCATTCAAGTGGGGGAGCAAAACGAAATGCAATGGTAATCGGGACAAACTACTGAGGAGGATAGACACTGTACAGCTACAAGCATGATTCCAAAAGGCTACGTTACCAACCGGTGCCTGGGTTTGTAACATCTGCTTAGGGCTGATCAAGTACTTGAAGTGGGAGTAGATGATCCAGTTGTTGTGGTCCATGTAGCCATCAGTGTCACAGGTGGAATTGGGAAAGGGGTTCTGCTTAGACATACGGGGAGCTAGGCACTAAATTGAAAAGCAGAACATCAAGGGGAATAATCTCTGGATTATCACCAGAGACATGCGTCAGTTGGTACAAGGTGCCTAAGATTAGTCAAAATAATACATTGTTTAAAGACTGGCTTGAGGGAAGTGGGTCTGGTTCATGAGGTACTAGCATCAGTACTGGGGAGGTGGAACTGTGTTTTTGGGACAGACTGCACCTGAATCATGCAAAGGGCAGTTTATGATTGCTTGTACTTATGAATGTAATCTCCTACAGGGGAGTAATCTTAAAGATCCAACATATGAATATTTCCTTTTCTTATGAATGGCAATTTTATATTGTTTTGCGATATGTTCTGACTTGCGTACAAGTTGACTTGTGATTGGACTCAAGAATGGAACCCTTTCAAAATCTGGAGTCTGCCTGTAATAAAAAGGCAAAAATAAAGAAATAAAAACAGAAATAGCTGGAGAAACTGGGGAGGTCTGACAGCATCTATGGACAGGAAGGAGAGTCAACATTTCGGGACCAGTGACCCTTCATCAGAACTCACTGTAACTAGGAAAAGGTTGGTATATATGCTGAAGATTGGGTGGTGGAGTAAACAATTGGTGGAGATGGAGCCCAGAGCACAAGAACAGAAGTTGGGGAGACAAAGGAGTTGATAATGGTGAGCCAGGGAGAAAGAAAAGCTGCTAATGGGGACCATCAGAGGGTGAAAATGGATTGCCTGTGGTGAAGGCCCATTTGATGACAAGGCCTGGAGTGTGGGGGAAGGACATGGAAGAAAGTGCTCAGACCCTAAAATGAATGAACTTGATATTGAGTCCTGAGCTGCAGGATCCCAAAGTGGAAAATGAGATAATGTTCTTCCAACTTGCGCTGAGCTTTGCTGGAGCACTGTAGCAAAGCCGAGACAGACATGATCAGGATATTGTATCAGTTTGGCTGGAGATAAGGAATAGTAGGGGAAAGAAGTTACCAGTGGGAGTGGTCTATAGGCCTCTTAAAAGTAACTGCGATGTAGGATGAGGTATACAAGATGAGTTAATGGGTGCTAGTCATAAAGGAAAACCAATGGTTAATTATAATCTATGTAGAAACTGGAAAAATCATATTGGTAATTCCAGTCTGGATGAGCAGTTCATTGATTGATTTCAAGATAGTTTCTGAATCTAAATAAGGTGAACTGTGAGGGTACAAGGCACAAATTGGCAATGATAGTTTGAGAAACCTTACTAAAAGGGTTGGTGGTGGATAGGCAATTGTTTATATTTAAAGAAAGTCTGTATGAATTCCGACATTTATTCACTCCTACCTGACTCAAAAATAAAAGAGGATGAGTGTCTCAACCATGGCTTACAAAAGAAATTAGGGATAGTATTTGTTCCATAGACATGACATATAACATTACAAATAAAGCCGCAAGCCTCAATGTTGGGAGCATTTTAGAATTAAACAGAAGAGGGCAAAATGTATGATCAAGAGGAGGAAAATAGATTATGAGAGTAAAATTGCAATGAACATAGATCTGACCATAAAAGGTCTGAAATGTGCGAACAGAAAAAGATCAGTAATGATAGATGTAGGCCCTTCACAGGCAGAAGTTGGGGAAATTATATTAGGGAATAAATAAATGGCAGAAGAATTGAATGCATGCTGTGGTTCTATCTTTACGAAAGAGAGCATAACTGATATCTCAAATATTTAGGGAACCAAGGGCCTACTGACAGGGTGGAATTAAGAGAAAACAGTATTAGTAAGAAAGTGGTGCAGGGAAAATTAATGGGGTTAAAAGCTGAAAGCTGACAGGGCCTGATAAACTACATACCAGAGTACTAAAAGATGTGGCCCTGAAAATATTGGATGCGTTGGTGATCATTTTCCAAAATTCCATTGACTTTGGAGTAGTTCCCACTGATTGGAAGGTGGCAAATGTAACTCCACTATTTAAAAAGGGGATGAGAGGAAAAACAGAATTACAGATCAGTTAGCCTAACATCAGTAGTGGGGAAAACAAAAACACAGAAATTGCTGGAAAAGCTCAGCAGGTCTGGCAGCATCTGTGGAGAGAAATCAGAGTTAACATTACAGGCTGAGTGACCCTTCCTCAGAACTGATGATAGTTAGGAAAATATCAGTTTATATGCAGGAGATAGGGCAGGGGAAGGGGTTAAGGAGTAAACAATAGGTAGGGATAGAGCCCAAAGAGAGAGAAGAACAGTTGGACAGACAAAGGAGTAGATAATGATATGGCTAGGAGGGTGAATTGCTGGTAATGGAGACAGTTAGTAGCTAATAATAGGTAGTGTGTAATAACAAGGCCTTGGTGTCTAGGGTCGGGGGCTGGGACATGGGAGAGTTCAGGCCCTAAAATTATTGAACTCGATATTGAGTCTGGAAGGCTGTAGGCTCCCCAAGCGGAAATTGAGGTGTTGTTCTTCCAGCTTGCGCCGAGATTCGCTGGAACAAGCCAGAGATAGAGATGTTGGCCAGGGAACAGGGTAGTGTGTTAAAGTGACAGGCAATTGGAAGCTCAGGATAGTGGGGAAAATGCTGGTGTCAACGTAAAAGCTGTGATAACAAAACATTTAGAAAACATTAAAAGAATTGGGCAAAGCCAGCTTGGGTTTTGAAAGGCAAATCATGCTTATCAAATCTACTGGAGTTTTTTGAGGCTGGACCAAGTAAAATAGATAAGGGAGAACCAGTGAATATGGTATATTTGGATTTTCAGAAGGCTTTTGATTAGGTCCCTCAGAAGACGTTAGTGAGGAAGTTAAAGCATATGCTGTGGAGGTAATATATTAGCATGGATTGAGAATTGGTTGATGGATAGGAAGTAGCAAGTGGGAATAAATGGGTCTTTTTCCGAGTGGAAGGCAGAAACTAGTGGAGCACCACAGGGATCAGTGTTTGGGCCCAGTTATTCATAATACATATAAATTATCTGAATGAGGGAACCAAATGCAACATTTCCAAGTTTGTCACAAAAATGGGCAGGATTGTAAGTTGTGAGGAGGAGGCAAGGATGCTTCATGGTGATTTAAATAAGTTGAGTGAGTGGGCAAACACATGGCAGATGCAGTACAATATCACTAACTGTGAAGTCTTCGGTATGAAAAACAGAAAGGAAGAGTATTATTTAAATGGTGATTTATTGGGAAGTGAGGACGTACAAAGGGATCTAAAAATCATTATTCACCAGTCAGTAGAAGTAGACAAATAGGTGTAGCAAGCAATTAGGAAGGCAAATGGTATATTAGCTTTTATTACAAGAGAATTTGAGATCAGAAGTAGGGTGTCTTACTGCAGTAATACAGAGGCTTTGTGAGACCACACCAGGAGTGTTGCATGCAGTTTTGGTCTCCCCACCTACTACAGGATACACTTGCCATAGAGGGAGTGCAGCAGAAGTTCACTAGCCTGATACTGTGGAAGGCAAGACTGTCTTATGGAAACAGAATAGTTCAACTGGGCCTGAATTCATTAGAGTTTAGAAGATGAGAGGGGACCTGATTAAATTCTAACAGGGTTGGAGAGACTATATGCAGAGAGGTTGTTTGCTTGGGCTGGGGAGTCTAGAACCAGGGCACACAGTCTCAGGACATAGGAGAGAACATTGAGGACTGAGATGAGGAAAACTTCCTTTACTCAAAGGATAGTGAACCACTGGAATTCTCTACCACAGAACATAGTGGAGGCAAGGTCACTGAATATATTCAAGAAAGAGATAGATATGTTTTAAATTTTAAAGGCTTTGAAGGGTATGGGGTGAAAGCAGGAATATGGCACTGAGAAAGAGGATCAGCCATAAGTGTACTGAACAGTGGAACAAGCTTAAAGGGCTGAATGATTTACTCCTGCTCCTAGTTTCTATGTTTCTGTGTTCAATATGTTCTGCAACAAACCTGTAAAGTGACAGGATTAATTAATGATTGCAGAGTAAAGGTGTGAATACTGTATAAGAAGTGTATTTGAGTACTGTGCATGGGTGTTTGGGGATTTTCTTCATTTCTTATGCTTAATAAACTTCTGTTTTATTGTGAAAAACAAATCGGCAACATTGCATGCTTATCTTCCCTGAAACACCATCAAGACAAAAAAGAAACAAAATATGATCTATCAAGCGATATTTCGGTCTGCGGTCTGACTTAACCACTAATGACATCAGCTGGGACCACAGCAATTCCTTAAACTGCTCTTCTACCATATTCTGTTTCTGGAGCTATTGCTTACTGACATTCATCTTCTCTGGATTTTCTTTCAGCTGTGACTGCTTTGGAAGCTGCTGATCCACAGTGCCTTTGCAGCTTTGGACCTGTTCTCACTAACAGAAGACTGCACACTGCCTTAAACAAACCTTCTGGATGGTCCTAACTTTCTAAAAGAGCTGGTTTCCATTTCTGTCTTCCTGTATCAGAGGACATATTGTTGCTAAGCAACACATTGATTTCTTTTCTTTCTTTGGCCCTTGTTTTTCTAAATCGCTGAATTATTCATCTCCAGGGTATTTTTATAAACTTCATTTAAATGTACATAAAGACATTTCTAGACACCATTCACAGAACTTAAAAATAACACTAAATCCTTCCCTTCTTAGTCAAAATACAAATGAAACATAAAGCTGTATGTGATTCTGTCCATGTTGGAATGCAAATTTCAAATTAATAATATATATGCATAATATGAACCTTCATCACACTATAGGGAAAAATCCTAAGGGAAGGATCCACTATCTGTGGTTAACTAAAGATGCTAAGTAAACCATAAAACTTAAGGAGAAAGCTAAGTGGAAGATCAGCTAATTGGAAAGGATATAAAGAATTGTAGAATATCACTAAAAGATTAATCCAGCGAAAGCCATTTGTGTAGTATGAGAGAAAGCTAGCTAGAAGTATAAAACTAGGAACAAAGTTTCTACAGGTATTTGTAAAGAAAAATAACTCACTGTCTGAAAGAGGTGTGAACCATCACAACATTAAGAAATATTTAGATGATCACTTGAAATGCCATAACAGCCAAGGCTACAGGCCAACAGCTGAAAAATTGCTCTGGAGTAGATGGGAGTGTGACGACTGGTATGGTTGTAAAACTGTATGACTCTGTGAAAAAGCATAAATAAAGTGAACTTGGTTCTCTAGAGAACGAGAATAAGTGATAATTGTGGATAATATGGAAATGATAGATAAAATTAATAAGTATTTTGCTCTGTCTTCACCTACAGAGGGTACAAATATGATACAATAATAGCATAAACCAAAACATGGAAGGGGGAGAGAAATTTGATGAAATTGCAATCATTAGGAAATGAATACTGAGCAAGTAATGGATCCACGGGCTGACAAGTCTGTGCGTCTTGATTGACTTCATCCTAGAATATTAAAAGAGGTGGCAAATTAAGCAGTAAATGTGTTGGTATTAATTTTTCAAATTAGACTTTGGAGAGGTTCCACCGGACTGGAAAGTAGCAAAAACAACCCCTTCAACTACTAAGGGAGGAAGGCAGAAAGCAAGAATCAATAGGTCAGTTAGCTTGACATCTGTAATTGGATAGGTGTCAAATTGATAATTGAGGGGGGTGGGGGATTATAGCTGGACACTTAGGAAATCTCAAGCTAATCAGAAAGAGTCAATATTCTTTTGTGAAAGGAAAATCACGTTTAACCAATTTTATGGAGTTCCATGAAGGAGTATCATTCATTGTGCATAAAGGGGAACATTTAGACATTCAAATTTGGATTTCCAGAAGGCATTTGACAAAGTGCCACTTCATACTGCAAAAACAAAAAAATTTCAAGGTATAGGGGTTAAATATTAACATAATAGAAGATTGGTTGACTGCCAGAAAACAGAGTATGTTTAAATGGATCTTTGTCTGATGGCAGGATGTGACAAATAAAGTTCCATTTGGGTCTATGCTGAGGTCTGAGTTTTTTCAATTTATATATATAATTTATGTAAGGTGAGAAAAGGTTTGGTAGTTAAATTTGCAAATGACACAGTGAAAGGTAAGAAAAGATGATATGAAGAGGACATGAGATGGATGCAAATGAATATGGATCAGTCTAGCGTGTAGGCAAAAGTCTGGCAGATGGAGTACAATATGGGAAAATATAAAGTTGTTCAGTTTGGCAGAAGAATAAAAAAGTAAAGCATTATTTAAATGTGGAATGGTTGCAGAGTTCCACAGTGCACAGAGGTGCATGTGTTCTAATGCATGAATCACAAAATGTTAGTACGCAGGTACAGCAAGTGAATAAGAGGGCTAATGAAATGCTATCCTTTATTATGAAAGGAACTGAACAGAAAGTAACTATGTTAGGTTTCATTGATGAGATTCATCTTGAATACTATGTGCAGTTTTGGCCTCCTGATTTAAGGAAGAATGTAAATGCATTTGAAGCAGTTCAGAGGAAATTTATTAATTGCTATCAGAAATGAGTGGGCCATTGTATAAGGAAATGTTGGACAAGTTGGGCTTGCTTCCAAAGCGTTTAGAAGACTGTGGTGTGAGTTTATGATTCTGAATGTTCTTGACAAGGTGGACATGGGAAGTATCTTTACCTTTGTGGGAGAGTCAACAACAGTTGAAAAAATTATATTACACTGTTTTAGTACAGAGGGTTTTGTGACTTCAGAGCTCTGCCTCAGGAGGTGGTGCACGTGGAGTATTTGAGTATTTTTAAGGCTAAGGTAGATAGAGTATTGTTAGGCAAGGGAATTGAAAGTTATTGGGAATCGATGAGAATTTGGAATCTGGGACATATCTGATCAACCATTAGATGCAGGAGTGGAAGTAGACCATTCAGCCCATCGAGTCTGCTCTGCCATTCAAGAGATCATGGCTGACCTGATAACCCTCAACTCGACTTTCCTGCCTTTTCGCCTTGACGTGTGATTCCTTTACTGATTAAAAAGAAGTATATCTCAACCTTGGATATACTTAATGATCCAAGCTCCTCTGCTGTAAGGAATGCCTCAGATTCACTGTGCTCTGAAAGAAGAAATTCCTACAAATTTCTGTCCTAAATGTGCAGCATCTTACTGTGAGATTATATCCACTGGTTCTAGGCTCTCTCACAAGGGGAACCCACCTTTTGACATCTGCCCTGTCAAGTCCCTTAAGAATTTTACATGTTTCAAAATGGTTGCTTCTCATTCTTCTAAACTCCGAACTATATAGTGCCAACGTTCCACATAAAAAAACCCTTTCACACCCAAGATCAATCTAGTAACCTTTTCTGGACTACCTGCAATGCTGGTATATCTTTCCTTTGTTAAGGGGACCAAAAATGTCCACTGTATTTTTGCGGTGGTCTAACTTGTGACCTTGTATAGTTTTAGCAAGAATTCTTTATTTTTACACTCCATTCCCTTTGAAATAAAAGAAAAGAAAGCAGGAAGATTTGGCAGCAGCAAAATTTGAATCCACTCGTCCAAACAGACCAGAAATATATCCCACTCCTTAGGCCATGCAGCCAAATTAGCACAAAACCAAAGTGAGGAGCATGGGCATCGAGCCCACTACCACTCCTATTTGAATCAAGCTCTATACTGTTTGAGCCAATTGTCCTCCAGCCAAACCTGCAATCTCCAAAAGGGAAGGGTGTGTTGTGCCCACCCAACACCACTTGAGACATTAAACTGTCACTATATAAAAGTTTGAAGAGATTCAAATTCAGAACCTCTTGTTTATTAGGCAGTTCAATTGACTAAACCAGGTGTTGACCATGATTTAATGGTGGAGCAGGCTTGAGGGGCTGAATGGCCTACTTCTTCTAATTTGTATGCAGATTGTGACAAGGCAAATAAGTGAAGAGAACTCTTCATATTATCAAAGGAGGACACTACATGGTGGGATGGGATATATTAGATTGTTGCCAAGCAGCTTTATAGATGCAGCATTTCACATTATTCCATTGTGCTGAATCTACGCCTATTCTTTTGTGCATTATATCCTATCTTGTTCATAAACTCAGCCATATCTTGCCATGCTCTGCACACTATAACCTCAAGTGCCTTCCTTTCCAGCAGGGCATCAACTTCCTGTACTAATTATTCAACTACCTCTTCATCAAAGTAGGGTGCACTTAAGTTTGACATGTTGAAGATTTAAACAATCTTTTAAACCAGATACTTGTTATTTCCTCTTGGCATATTTCATTTTGATCTTCAGGATTAATAACTGTTTCCAAGATTTTTGCAATGTAGTTGATAGCTTTCCAAATGGCACTCTGTAGTTCTTCCTGCACAAGGTTTTCTACAGAGCTAATTATCCTCCCATAAAATGAAGATGTTCCCATAGCAAAATGGGTCCCACCTGGAAATGGAGGTTTTACTATGTGACTCCTTGGGGAAAAAGCACTTTCAGTGTAGCAATGTATTATTGTCTTCAGCATAAATACATGAAAATTAATCTTAGTCCCCATGTGATGCAAGTACTGTATGATAATTAGTTATTGTTTGAGTAAGTTCAAAGATAAATTTTTGAGTAAAGTTCCGAACATTTCAATCACTACGAGCAGGGATCGGAGAACTGTGATGAATGTTAGAGTGTCTATTTTGGAATGCTTCCAATTTCATAACGATTAAAGTACTTCTAGGAAAATCAGGAACATGGGGCTTTGTGAATCACGAAACAGACATGTCCATGTCCATCTATTAAAGCGTACAGTGACGACATTTGCAGAAGCAGTCTGGTATTTTTACTCTACATATATAGCGATAGTTCTTGTCAATTTACATTATGTCCAGTTAACTGATTGACAGTCAAGCTCAAACTCCAGTACAGAAATATTACTGTTTCAATTTTGATATTTTTTGTTTTGATGTGAAATTAAATGCACAAAAGAATTGGCAGGCTTGTGTTGTATAATGCTAATTGGAAACTGCACTTATACTGTCAGAATTCATTTATTTGTGTCCATGGTAACAAGTCCCTGGGCTTAATTTGAACCCAAGATTTCAGAATTGAACTGACAAGTGATTGAGATGAGGCTAACACAGCAGCCTTAAATTGAACAATAAATGCCTATCCTTGTGGATGCGACATTATTACGGAAGTGGCACAGTATTTTGCCTCCTGATCGGAAAGCTGTAGAGACAGGTCCTGGGGTAACTGTCACTCAAATCCATCTGTTTCAGCTGGCTGGATTTCCATAGCTCTTCACTTGATAAAAAGAACAAAGGCTACAGGGCAACATATCACCGGGGAATTGGAAAACTACCTCACCTGCCTGAATTGCACTTCTGCCTGGCAACAAAAATGTCTGCAGTCCAAGCTGCCATGCAATTTTGTGAGGACCAATATTTCTTCTCTGAAGCCAAGGACACATGAAAAAGTATGGTTTAAAATCATTCAACATTTGTTTTCAAAACTACACCAGATAAAACTACAAATTGACAACACCGTGTGGAGCTGGAGGAGCACAGCAGACCAGGCAGCATCAGAGGAGCAGGAAAGTTGACATTTTGGGTCTGGACCCTTCTTCAGAAAACCACAAAGTGATATGGTTGAAAAGAGCAGAGGTTTTGTTTGTCTTATTTGCTTGCCCTGGTTTTGCTGCTATTGTTAATTTCTCTGCTCATATTTGGTCTTTTGTTGCCCTTTCCTCCAGTTATGCACTTGCTCAGAAACTACTAATCTTTGACATCTTCTGGCTTGAAAAGTTAATTAACCGCACTGAGGCCGGTTTCCCCTGTTATCAAGTCACCCTTTATTTACACGTGCACAGTACATGGTCTCTGACCAACCATCTCAGAGCCAGTGCCTACAGTGAGGAGACTCTCTGACTCTCCTGTTTGTATCTGTCAGCCAGGACTTATGTAAAACCAATAAGTCAAACACACCTTTCATAACCAAAGGATGTCCCAAGATGTTTTGCAGCCAATGATGTACCTTTGAGGTGTAGTCATACTTGTAATATGGTCAATTTTCATGCAGCAAACTACCATACACAGGAATGTGATAAAGATAAGAATCTGATTTCTTGCTAATTTTGCAGGCATCAGTATTGGCCAGGACATCAGGAACACCCCTCTTGCTCCTCTTTGAAATAGTGCCATTGGATTTTTTATGCCCCCATGAGACACAGATGGGCCTTAGACAAGTTGGCACCTCCAACGTTACAACACTCCTTCAGAAGTGAAGTGGGGTGCCAGCCTTGATTTTCCTGCTCAGGTCAAGGAGTGGGATTTGAGCTACAACCTTCTGACTGAAAAATAGCATGAAATTTCAGGAGCCATGTACAGAAAACAATTACACAATACTAATGACCATAACATACTGATTCAAGATGCTTGGTTCTGAGATATTGGCTTTGAAATGCAGCACTATTTGACATTCTAATTTACCAATCATATTTGGCATCTTGCACGTTCATAGATCCTGGCTGATTTTTGAAGGACATAAAACTGCTTTTCCTCATAACAAATGTTTCTCTTATCAGCAGAAGTAAGTTCAGCAATCTAGCAGTAGTGCAGGGAATCTGCAATCAACTGTCACTTCACCTCACAAAATGAAATGAAATATGACTACGGGGGATAGATCTGAATGTGCAATTGTAAATAGCAGTGTTACCATTTGTTATCTTGTCTTCAAAAATGAAACGGTGTCCAGAATGGATCGTGTTACAAATGCGATTTTTGCTTGTCAATATGTTATTTGAATTCAGTGTTTAAAAATGGGCTGAGATTTTATGGGATGTAACAATTGAAAAATGAAATTCAGATCCTATTTTTTCCCATTGTAGTTTTCTGCGCGTGCAACCAGGGAGTTATTTGGAAGCAGCAGTGCCTATTTTTCAATCTAAATGTGAAGATAGTGGGAATGTTGCAGTGCAGAGGTTTCTCTTGCCAATGTCAGGCAGGGCTAATCTCCACCGTTCTTCCAGTATTAGGCTTTGTTACACGTTCAAAGCGAGTTTATTTTTAACACAATGATCAAAATTCCACAATGTACAATAGAGGCTTTTGGGCATTGCTGGAGAACTGATAAGCTTGCATTTTCTTCTTCAGCTCATTGAATAATCTTTCATAGCTGGGAGTGCAGTTTTTCTCCCTTGTAGCTTATTAAAGGAAGTGGAAATTATGCCCAGATCATAGGGATATTTGCATTTGAAATTAAATCCTTACATATGAGGACAACTCTCTGTTTCAGCCTTATTAAGTTTCAGCATTAATTTCAGATACTCAGCGATCTTGGCTGAGACGGGTGTGGGTCAAATATAATGGACAAATTTTTTGGGCCCCTGGGTGGTAAGGGGAGAAAAGGGGTGTTGAGAGTTGGGAAAAATAACAGCCATCAGCGTCAGCATATCTCGTAGCACTTCTGCTACCAATAAGGTAAATGTGGCAACCAATTTAAATTAAGGTCCAATTGTTTTTTTTTGGGTCACCAGTATATTGCAAGCAGAAATGTACTGTTGGAGTGGGTGCTAGATTTATGAAAATGACCTTCTTGTGACAGTCCTGGGGGTAATTAGAACTAGAAGTCTCATGCCCCAAAGAAGGGATGCAAGCAAGGAAGGCCAACCTTTTGGTTCCAATGAACCAATGAAGGGACCTGCCCGCATGGCTCCTCTGATTTTAACATTTTTTTAAATGGCAGTGCCAAACTCATCCCAAAGGACTGATGAGAGGTGGGCACTGCTGAGGTTTCAGATCTGCTGGCCTGGCAAGCTTGGAGGTGGCCATTTGGGAGGAAGTGCAGTGATGGGGGCATCTCTGGGAAGGTTGGTCCTCCTTCTGGCAGCTGCAGCCTCAGGAGCTTCATTTAGTGCCGCTGTGGGGCTTCCAAATCATGCGGTAAACTCCAGCCCAACGTGTACATGTACATCAACTGTAGACTTACCAAGTTTATTCTATAGGTGAGTGCTGGACTGGTACTATTTTTAATCCCCTGTTCAATGGACGTAAATGAACAAAGAGGGTTATCCAATCTGATAGCTAGGGCTACCTATCTGAGATGGCACCAGTCCTGGTAATTTAGCTAAGTGTTGCACAGACTCTAGAACGATGTACTTACAGGGAGGTTAGAGAAGTACAAATTGGAGAAAGGAATGTGGGGTGGGCGGGTTAAGTTGATAGAGTGAGATGGAGTAAGCTGGGAGAGGCTTCTGAGCAGTGTAAACACCAGGACATTCCTGATTGGCTGAACGGCCTGTTCTGCACTGCAAAATGCTCTGTTCATCTGTGAAGGGACTGGGACCAGAACACATGTAATGGCAGATGTTGGAAATCTAATAAGGAAAAGACATGTAATGGTATCTCACGGACCGCACAAAGGCTGCTTACTATAAAGTGATTCCTGCTGTAAAGGTGCTCTTTATCCACAGCATATATTCATAAAATCATAGAACTTGCTCTTTCTACCTAATTGTCAGCCATGCTTCAAGATGGGAGACCTTCAAATGAGAATGTACGGATGGACATGCAAATTCAACTTCCATCAATTGATTTTAATACTTTTTTTTCCTTTATTCATTCACGGGATGAGGGCGTCGCTGGCTAGGCAGCATTTATTGCCCATCCCTAATTGCCTCAAGGTAATTAAGAGTCCACCTTGTTGTTGTGGGTCTGGAGTCATATGTAGGCCAGACCAGGTAAAGATGGCAGTTTCCTTCCCTAAAGGTCATTAGTGAACCAGATGGGTTTTTCCAACAATCAACAATGGATTCAGGGTCATCATTAGATTTTTAATGCCAGTCATTTATTGAATTCAAATTCCACCATCTGCCGTGGTGGGATTCAAACCTGGGTTCCCAGAATGTTATTGGGGTCTCTGGATTAACAGTCCAGTGATAATACCACTAGGCCATCGTATATAAGATTTTCATAGATTGAAAATGGTTTTATAGCACAGCCTTTGGGCTTTGGGTCAGGACATTGATGTCAGGAGCATTTCTGGGCCCCCACAGAGCACCATTTGTTGGCAACTGATGACCAATGCAATTTTTGAGAAGTCCACTATTGACCAGAGGGAGCAAAAAAAAACAGGAGACTTTTGAGTGTAAGACCTGAGTCTGGCCTGTCATTAGGAGGTCATCCAGTACTGATAAATCAGCATCTCCATCATCAGAATTGGGAATTGCTGAGATAGGTACGCAGGGTCTCGGTGCTTCCACTCCTGGTTACATGGTCACATATTAGGTAGGAAGAGGGTCATAAGGATCAGATACCAACAGCAAATTTGTGGCTGTTTGTCAGAGTGCAGCCTTCCAAATAAGTTGGAGCCTCTGCCTCTGATGTTATCTGGCCTTCTGGTGGAAGGCCATCACAGTTTCAAACCAATGGCCCATGTGACGTAGTTGCCTGAATTATGCCCCCAAGGAGCATAATTGTTTACCTGTCACACTAGGATAAGTGGCCATTGTACAGATCCTGTGTCCTGTCCAGCCCCTTTAGCCAAATGAAAATTCCAGCCCATTGTGTCAGCTGTCACTTACTGTTATGACAGACCATCATGGCCCATTGTATCCCAAGATGGGACTGGAACCCAGACCTTCTGGCCCAGAGATAGGAACACTATCACTGCATCACGGGACCCTTTGGAGCTGTTACTTCCGTAGCTACAAAAAATCACACTTAAGCAGATGGTGCTTTGCTGAGAAGCTCCCACTAGAGTTGTGAAAATTAATTTAAACATCCTCACCTTTGTGAAGATTGCTAAACAAACCTTGATATAGTTGAGAGAAAGTCAAGCGGTGGGCGGCTGTGCATCATTGTCCATTGCCATTGTGATGAAAATGATATTGTTGTCATGATTTATGCAATTGTACTGTAAGTGTGGTAGCAAGTGAATAAATATTAGATAAACACTTTTTTCATGTGGCTGGTGGCTGTTAACAGTGAAATGAAGAGGAAGAAAGTCCTGTAATTGAAAATTTTATTTTACAATTGACTGGGAGAGATGAAAGGATAAAAGGGTCAGCAGCTAAGCTGAACTGGATGATTACTAAAATGTGGGTGAATAGATGTGAACTGGGATGAAGGAGTACCAGAATGAGTCTAAGAATATTTTAATATTCTTGGCAATGTACAATACTTTTAATTAGGAAGATGATTGAAGCAGCCAGTAATTACAACGATGACCAGGTTGAACTAAATGGCTCAAACGTGAACTGTTCCTAGCACTTTAACTATCTTCAGAACCTTTCTACTAGCAGTTCTGTTGGGTGGAAACATCTTACTGACTTAATTATCTTTTACAGCATTTTCAATGAAACACTTAATGTCAAATCCCTGAATACTGTGAACAAGTGAAAAGGAATCTTATCATTCTTCATTATTTAATTGTTATTCTGTTTCATAGTACTGATGAAGTGTTCATTACCTGGTGGCTTAACTATGATTAGCAGAGAATTCTGTTTCTAGTTATTTTCGTTTTGTTTCCCCTGTTTATTTCTCCTTCATATCACTGTCCCCTGTACATACATCCTTAAGATCATAAGAAATAAGAGTTGGAGCAGGCCATTTGGCCCATCAATCTTGCCTCTCCATTTAATAAGACCATGGCTAAGCTGATGTGGCTATTAATCCAATTTTTTGCCTACACTCCATAATTTGACTCCTGTGTTAATGGCAGGTCAATCTAAAAATTCAGCTTTGAGTATTTTCAATGACCTAGATTCCACTGGACTCTGTGGAAGAGAATTCCAATGACAAGCGACCCTTGAAAGAAGAAATTCCTCTTCATTCCCATCCTTCTTATTTTAAAATTGTGCCCCCAGTTCCAAATCCCCTTATAAAGGAAATATCTCCTCAGCATCTATGCTGTCGAGCTCTCTCAGAATCAAACTGCATCACCATGTTTTAATATAATCACCTCTAATTCTCTTAAACTAGGCCTGACCTGCTGAATAATTTCTCTAAGGCAACCCCTTTGTCCAAGAGATCAACCTGGTGAACATTCTCTGCACTGTTGAGAAGGCGAGATGGTCTGAATTTCGGAATTACCCTCAACCAGTGTCAATATGCCCTTCCTCACAGCACTGTAGATGTTTCTACACCAGACAGGCTGCAGTGGTTCCAGAAAGCAGCTCACCACAAGGGCATTTAGTGATAGGCGATAAATACTGATTTATCCTGAGATGCCCAGATTTGAAGAATGAATATATCAACAAAAGTTCTACGACTGCAATTCATGCAATATGTACTGCAAGAAGTGTTTCCTCATAGAAGACAAAACGATTATTCAACACATTTAGTTCATGTTGCTATTCAGATTGAGATCGAGCACTTGAGAAATATATTTTGGAAATATTCATCAGAACTGCCATTCTCATGCCTGGATTGGAGCCCCATCCCATGGGATTGTACACAGGACACCATGCCCCAGGATCAGGGCTCGCAGTCCGGGAAGAGAGAGGACCCTGTCTATGGGATGGGACCTATTTGATTGTGCAATGTCCACTTGTGTGCTCCCTTCTTAGCTGAAAACCAAACCTGCCAACCTGTAGGATTAAATATTCACAGCATGTACATAAATCACACATGCCAGAGGCTCCACCCGCCACAATGTTTCTTAACCAAACCCTAACCCTAAAGTCAGTATGTTGAAACTCTCCCTGTAGGTCTGCATGCCAAACTAATAGCAAGTGAAGAAGAAACAAAGCTACATTGCCCTGTGACACTTCCCCATCCCTCCAAGTCATAAATATCAGTCAAAGAGGCCCGCTATTTGTGTTTTATTAAAGAAATATGGGCAGCGGACTCTGTGTTGATACTCTCAAGATTCATTGCAGAGAATTTCAACATTGCACAGTTTTTGGATACGTCTGGCTTTCAGCAATAGTGTAAAATGAATGATATTGGATTAACCAATTGTTATACACCTCTCCTGATTGGAATATACAACAGATGACTGACGCAAGATCACCTCTTTAACATGGTGCCTAAAAATCAAAATTGTCCTGAGCTAGCTGATATTTAAATAATTCTAATCTGTGAGATGCAGATATTAAAAAATTGAGAGCTTCATACTCTCTGAAAGTAAAATTGAAATGATAATGCAAATAGCTGTGTATTGGGCAGTACAACAAACAAGTGTCTCTGCAATTTTTATCCATTTTTTTTCTTCTGAATGCATTAACTCTTACTGATCCGATTAGCACTCTTCACAGTAAGAAGGTTTGATCTTCACATATAAACCTGGACAGCGATAATTAGTAAACTATTCAACGTGGAAAACAACATATCTGAGCACATGACATTTCACTTTCTAGCAACGGGTCTACTATATAATGTTCAGGAGTAACGCCTCCCCTCCAATGCTTCTTGTCTCAACATCCTAGAAACCCAACCACCAGCACCCCCACTTCCATATCAGAGACGCTGAGGTAAATAGGGCTTGTTTCCCAATTGAGATCAGCTAACTTTGGCACAGAACGGAGATGAAGTTTTGGTCCTATCTTAATAAATTCCTCAGAATTTAGCAGAATAAGCAGTGCAACTTAAAACATATTGGAAGCAGAGTCACCACTGTACTACTTTCTATACCTCTAAGAGACCCGGCAACATCTTGATTGACTAAAGTTTCTAAGGGATAGCTACTTGTTCTCGCAATCACAATACAAATAATTTGAAGAGTAGAATAAGATTGTGGTGCTCTTCTTTCCATGAAATAATACAAAGCTTATATCGATCTATACAAAATGGTTCAATTTCTTTGAAAACAGAAAATAATGGATCTATGACAGTGATTTCAAGGCACTAATTAATTGAGCAGTTTGGATGATATCCTAACCCACACCAGTTCATAAAAATGATGTGTGCAATTCAATTCTTGTCTTGCAAACACTCTGATGCCGTTGCTGAGCAACAAAAAGCTGCTAGCCTTTGATTGGTCAGCAGCTCTCATGGTGAGTCTTCAGCATTCAGCATCTTAATCATGGGAAGATCTGCTACTCCCTAGTTAAGTGTCAAATTGGCACAATTATGCAGGTCTCTTCCAGATGAGGTTATGGGGGCTCTTGTTGGCTCACTAGTTGGTGGGTGATAGCCTCTTGCCTCCATTAAATAGAGTTTGTTGATTCTGTCTCTCACTCCAGAGATACTGCCTGAGCTGAGGAGCACTCTACAACTAATTTCTCCCTAGACAGTGAAGCAAGTGTCAGAAGAAGCTGATAAACTTTACATTTTCTTTTTTGTCTATCAACATTGTGGAATAATGCTAACCTTTTCAAATGCAAGTACATAAAATTTATACGTAACATTACACTCAGTTACTTATTGTTCATCAAAAAACAGTTTTGGAATAATAGTTTCCTAGCTTCAATAATTTCTTCAAAAAGAACTAGAATTTTTGGTTTAGCCACAAAGTGCATAATTTTCATCCCAGCAATACCTACACAAAAAGCCCAGATTCCAAATATAAGCTTGGTTTCAGTTGACCCTAAGGTATAGTCAATGGTTAGTTCCTAATAAATAAGTATGCGGTTGGTATGGAGGAAATAGCACAAACAGATCACGAACAGCTTCCATGAATTATTCGGTTCAGTTCAAAACTCTAAACAATAGCAATTATTTCGCTTGTCTCAGTGGTCAATTAGCACTGACACTGGCTTTGGCCACTTAAGGCTTCCTTTCTGTCAGAACCAGAGGTACAAACTAACATTTTCAGCAAAGACTATAAGATCACTGGAATTTTTTAAATGAAAAACTGCAAGGGCTTTGCCATGATTTAGAGCTGGAAATAGTGGAGTACAGTTGGAAGTTGCCATACTTAAGTCAAAATAGTCTATCCATTTGGGGAAGCAGACAGTGTTATTTGTTTTCTATTATTTGAAGAAAATGTAATTGCTTCATTTAAAAGAGGCTAATCATTATGGTTTTAATGCATTCATTTCACTGTGAAAAATAGCTCATAATCAGTTTATATTGGGTCTAACCTTTCTTGCTTCGGAAAAGACTATGGCCAATTAAAATTGAAGTCAATAGGAATCTACCAGAAAAGTTCTCCACTGCTTGGAATCTCATCTAGAAAAATAAGAAGATGGTTGTGGTTGTTGGAGATAAATGATCTCAGCCTCAATACATTTTTGCAGGAGTTCCTCAGGTTAGTGTCCTCAGCCCAACCATTTTCAAATACTTCATCAGTGACCTTCCCTCAATCATGAGAACAGAAATAGGGCTGTTCCCTGATGATTGCACAGCGTTCAGCACCATTCACAATTTCATGGATACAGAAACATTCCAAGCTATCATTTAGATAGACCTAGATAACACTCAGGCTTGGATTGATGAGCAATATTCACACCACATAACTGCCAAGCAATTACAATTTCCCAAACAGAGAATCTCATCATCTGCCCTTGCATTAGCACCACTGAATCGTCCATCATCAACATCCTGGAGTTTGCCATTTACCATGGAAGTGCAAAATGATTAATTGGTGGGAAGAACACAGAGAGACAACAGAAAATAAAGGGTATAATTCTAAAAGGGGTGCAAAATGAAAGGGACCTGTTATATTTGCGCATAAATCATTGAAGTTGGCAGGACAGTTGAGAATGCAGTTGATAAAGCTTATAGCATCCTGGGTTTTATCAACAGAGCACACTATACAAAAGTAAGGAAGTTACATTAAACCTGAATAGAACTGTGATATGGCCTCAATTGAAGTATTGCATTCAGTCCCTGGTCACCACATGTTATGAAGGAAATGAAGGCATAAATATTTTTTCCATAATTTGCTTAAAACTGTTGAGCACAGTTACTCAGTGGATGGCATTTTCAGTGAATGAACAACTAATGCAGCTAAATTATTTTTATCTTTGATAAAGATCACTGCATTATGCAAGTGGATTGCAGCTTCCTATGTGCACTAACTTATATATACAATCTCATTAAAATTCATCAGCTAGTAATAAGCCAATATCAACATTCCACTTAATTTTTCCAGATACTTCAAACAGAAAACTATAAATACTTTTTTTTTTGGCTGCCTAACCACAAATCTGTTGTCATCAGCAGATTTGATTTTATTAAAAAAATGAATATGAGACATGACATCTCATTTAAATGTTAATTTCCAGATACCCACCAAAAGTGCTTCACAGATAGTCGATTATACGTTATACTGAGAAAAGGGACAGCAGCTACTTATTTTGAAATGGATGATAGATAAATAATGGTTCATCACTGAGAGAGTTCCCTTGCTCTTCTCCAATTAGTGGCATTGGGATCTTTTATGTACAGCTAAGGGGATAGTCAGAGTCTTGGTTTAACATCTCGTCCAAAGGGTACATTACTGCAGCACTTCACTGAAGTGTCAGTTGGGAATATATGCTCAAGTTCCTTCTTCATACCCATTATGCTTAATGAAATAACTTCACAGAGACTGATATCACATCGCCAAGTCACCCTTTATTTACATGTGCATAGAATTTGACACCGGCCCAGCTTCCTCAGAGCTAGCTCTCACAGAACCTCTGACATGCCTATTTATAACTGTCAGCTAGGGCTCCCTTATTGTACTAGGTCAAAGGCTCCAATCGGCGAACTCATATTCTATGAGGTCCACCTGGCTGATCTCGTTACAATCACTATATCCCTCCCCTCTAAGTCTGGGGATGTAGGCTTGCTCTTTTTCTTGTGCAAGCCAGCCAACTTTGGCTGAGGATGTCAGATGTTAACCCACCAGTGGGAGGTATCCAGTTCAATGACGTGAGATGAAGCGCTCACTTTGTTGTTAGTGAAAGTGGGTTTTATTTTATTGCTGTGGGATATATTAAATACAATAAAGCACTAGTAAGGGTTATGGGTAAGATTTTATTGTAATTTTCGCAGTTAGAGTTTTAAATTTAACTTGTGCCAAAAAGCACATCAGGTAATGTAATGGCCTTGGACTAACTAACCAAAATGGTACTGCTCAGCTAAACATTGCCCTTTTAAGAACATCTTGCTTGGTGAAATGGCCTAGTCCCGGATTTCCCCAGTTCTGCCCTCTTTAGACCAGGTGGCTGTGGTTTCATTACCTAGAGGATTTCAAAATGTTGACGAGTTATGTTAATACTCGAAAAAGACACCCTTTGTGTCTCCTGGGCATTTTCACAACTGGTCCAGTTCCTCCAACTCTGCCTCGGAAATGGGCAGTGTGTATATGGACTGTAGCCTGCCTCTTGTGCCTGGAGGGTCTCAGAAGAAATTCATCCTCTTCTTCAGGCAGTAAAGGCATTGAGGCTGCAACATCCGCCATGTCCATCTCAGACTCCGAGGTTTCTTGGACGCTAGACGATGGGGGAGAACACATGGGTTCTGACACTCTCCGGCTGTCCTGAAAAACTGGGTATGTTTCTGATGAAGGGTCTAGGCCCGAAATGTCAGCCTTTCTGCTCCTATGATGCTGCTTGGCCTGCTGTGTTCATCCAGCTCTGCACCTTGTTGTCTCTATGTTTTGCTCCTGTCCTGTTTGTGAGTTTGCAGCTTTCATGTGGTCCATGTGCTTGTTCAGGACCACCTCATCTACCCAGGACCTGACCTCGCATTGACCATGCGTATTTGCATTCTGCATCAGCCAATGTCCGGGAAGCACATACTAGTTGGTATTCCTCTCCATTCAGCCATCTATGAGCCAACACTTCCCCGATACTGTATGGGAAGGCAACGCGTGTCAGCACTAGATCTTGGCTGGGATCATAGTGCACCACACCTTAGATAATGATAGCTGCTTCTTCACTTACCTGAAGGCTATGTCTTGGCTATGAGACCATTTCCAAGGCTACCCTTTTTCAATAGCAGATGTAAGGGTGCTAGGGTGGAGGCCAGGTTATGAATGAACTTTCCAAAATAATTCACCAATCCAAAGAAAGATCTGTGCTCATACAGATGTAGTGGCCGGGACCCTTTGATCCCCATCAGTTTATCTTCTAACAGTTGTAACCCAATCTTCTCAACTCTGTAGCCCGAGAAGGTCACTTGAGGTGGCTGGAACACACAATTTTCCCCGCTAAAGCATATGCCTGCCTTCAAGAAATGTCTAAGGACTACGTCCAAGTTCTCTAAGTGCTCTTTACTGGTTTTCCTTTTATTAGCATGTCATCCAGATAAATGGCAACCTGGGATAGACCTTGTAAAATGTCCTCCATGGTCCACTGGAAGATAGCAGAGGCTGACGACACCCCAAATGGCAGTCTTGTATATAGGTACAAACCCTTATGGGTATTACTTTTGGGAATTCTTGTCTAACCATAATTGCAAGTATGCATGGCTCATGTCCAGCTTTGTGAAGGACAGTTCCCTCCCCCATTGATTCTCAATGAGGACCACTGTGTGAAAACAAAAGCTCTCATATTGCATTTGCTTCTCTTGCAAAACATTTTAAAATGTTGCCTTCAGGTTCTTGATCATTTTATGATTAGCACCAGTTTCCCTTACCTACTTTGACCTAACCACTCATGATTTTGAAAATCTCTATCGAACTTCCTCAGCCTTCATCTTGACAAAGAAAACAATCCCAACTTCTCCAATCTATCCTCATTTCTGAAGTATCTGAACCCTGGAACCATGCTCATAAACCTATTTTACACTCTCTCTAATGTATTCATATCCTTTCCATAGTACTAGAACTGTACACAATACACTAGCTGATATTAAACCAATGTCCTATAGGTTCAGCACATCCTCCCTGTACATGCACTTTGTGCTCATACTAATGCAGCTAGAAAACCATATGCTTTATTAACAGGTCTCTATACTTGTCCTGCCACCTTTAATTACTTATGTACCTATACACCAATGTCTCTGCTCCTGCATACCCTTAAGATAGTATCCTTGATTTTCTAGTCTTTTCATGTACTTCAGACAAAAGTGCATCACCTTACACTTCCTTACCTTGAACTTCACCTGTCACCTATCAGCCCACTCCACCAACTTAACAATGCTTTTTTTATTTCCATACTGTCCTCTTCACAATTTAGACTTCCTATGTTTTGTGTCCATAAGACTGTAAGAAATAGGAACAGGAGCAGGCCATTTGGTCCGTCCAACCTGTTCCACCATTCAATAGGATCATGGCTAATCCAACATTCTTCCTGTCCACTTTCCTTCCCATTCCTGCAAACCTTGATTCCCCTACTGATCAAGAATCTATTTCAGCTTTAATTATACAAAAGGACTCTTCCCACATAACTCTCTGTGGCAAGGAGCTCCCAAGAGTCACAACTCTGTTGAGAGAAGAAATTCCTCCTCATCATAGCCTTAAATTGGCTCCTTTTATTCTGAGACCATAGCCTCTGGTCCTAGACTCTCCCGCGAGGGGAAACATCTCTCAGCATTTACCCTGTCAAGCCCCTTAAGAATCCTATATAATTCAATGACATCACCTCACATTCTTCTAAACTCCAGCATGTTGAGACACCAGCTGTTTAACCTTTGCTGGTAAGACAGTGCCTCCATACCAGGGATCATCCAAGCGAACCTTCTCTGAACTGCCTCCAATGAAACAATATCTTTCCTTAATTAAGGGGAACAAAACTGCTCACAGTACTCCAGATGAGGTCTCACCAGCATCTTGTGCAGGTGTCATCTGTAGACTTTGAAACTGTACCCCCGCACACCATGATCAAGATTATTAGCATATATCAGGAAAAGCAAGGGTCCCAGTACGGACCCATCGGGAAACTAGCAGAAACCTTCCTCCAGTCAGAAAAAAAATGCTTAAATTCTATCGTGTTTGAGGGGCGCTTTGTTCGACACCACTAACATTTTCATACTTGCACACAAGAGGATCAATGGAAAGCCGACGTTAAACATAAAGAAATGGGATAAATCAACAAGCTTCTCAAAAATAAAAGGTGCTTTTCCACACACGTACCCCTCCCCTATTTTGATGCAGTCTGGATGCAGCGGTAAGATGGTCTGATGTCCCTTTAAAGGTGGGACGTCCTGTTGTTTGCAAGGTTCTGTGCCGCGGCTGCGTCACCTCAGACGAGGCTTGAAAATGAAAACATTTTCCAAACTCGATCAATGAGTTTTACTGCATCCGATGAAGCGCTTCTTGATCTGCCTTCTTTATTTCCGCCATTTTTCTATCTGAGCCAGGGCGACGTTTCCTCGGAGACAGCGATCAAAGAATATTATTCTTTTTGTGGGGTTGGAAAAAAAAACATACGTATATAATCAGGTGAATTTTTACTGCAGTTTATTCCTCGGTATAATTCCAGGAGACAGCAGCGAGTTTGCAAATCTGCTTCTTGTGAAGCGGGTGGTATGTGAATCGACAGCAGGAGAAGATATTGTCTTTTGCAAAGTGGTGTTGTCTGGTGAGATTGTTGGTAGTTTTACTCCTTCTGAACCAATGTGATTCCAAAACCTTTCATGTTTCGATTTATGAGAGGAAACATTGTATTCATTCATTCATTCATTCATTCGAATATTTTGAAGGACACGATATGTGTTCGACATTTCCTCACATGCATGTTTCTGAAACTGTAGTCATCAGATCGTATAGAGCTTTCTTTTCGGGTTAAAAGGTATCGAATAAATGAACCTCTGATGTGCACAATTCATTGTTGGTGCGCAGCTTTACAGTGCGTCGAGGTAATTTTTTTTAATGCAGGAATTGATGAGGGCTTGTATTCACTGCTGTTCCCTGGTCGCAAAGGTTTGAAAAAATACAATTTAAATAATATGTGACCTCGCCTTTGGCGTTTTTCTCCCCTATCCCCTCCCCTTCGAACGATCCCAAATGGGCAGCTGAAGAAAATCAATTGGGGGTGGAACACGAAAAATATTAATCTGCATATTCCATTGGAGATCTCCTGAGTATTGTGCTGCTATTGAGTTCTGACAGGAGGTTGCTCGTTCTCGAAAGCCCCCTCTGCTTCATTGTTTTTTTTCCCCCTGTCTATCTCTCTCCTCCACCACCCCCCTCCCCAAAACCCAGCTTCTGAATAGAGGAAAGCCCCTCCAGCGATTGCCAGTCCTCCGCAGCCATGGTGAAGTTAGGGAACAATTTGACCGAGAAGAGCAATGGGAAGGCTGCAGCTACAGATGGCCTCGATACCATCCCTCTCATCACGCCACTCGACGTCAACCAGCTCCAGTTCCCAGCTCCAGACAAGGTAAAAACACCAGGAAAACAAAAGGCTGCCACACAACGTTGTGCTGATAAGGGGGTGGGTGGGTTAATTAATTCAGCCACCCCCGGCCTTTAATTAAACAGAAAGGCAAAGAGGGGAACCAGGGTCTGGAAGCAAAAAAAAATACACTGCTGAGTGTTGGAAATGTGAAATAAAACATAAAATGCTGGAAACACTCATCGGGTCTGACAATATCTGTGCGAGAGAGAGACTGAGATAACCTCTCGGTTCTGGCCACGGGTCAGGTCCACTTTTGAGGATACAGGATCAGGCTTTATCTTTCATGGAAACAGGAATGATCACTAACTTAAAATATCAGGAAATATTATTTTTACACTAATATTTGTAAGATGTCAAGCAGTGCCAAAGCATGGGAGGTAACACAACTACATGTTATTCTCATTAAACTAATGTTAATGAAATCCAAGTACATCAATGCTCATGAATTTTACTGTTTTGGGCAATAAACTGTTCAAGGGATACGAGATTTCATAAAAATAAAAGCAAAATGGTGCTGGAAATCTGAAATAAAACCTGAAAGTATTGGAGAAATGCAGCAGTTTAACAGCATTTAGGAAGAGAAAAAGAGTTAATGTTTTGAGTCTAGTATGACTGTTCTTTGCAGCTGAACAGATGAAGAGTCACAGAGTTCTGCAGCACAGAAAAAGGCCCTTTGACCCATTGATTCTGTGCTGATCAAAAACAAATGCCTAACTATTCTGATCCCATTTCCCAGCACATTCTCTATAGCCTTGATTGACTTGGAATTGCAAGTGTTCATCTAAATACTTCTTAAATGTTTTGAAGGTTCCTGCCGTTACCACCCTTATGGGCATATCAAAGACCCATCGCATCCTGGTAATGATTTCCTTTCACTGCTTCTATCAAGCAGAAGATACAGAAGCCTGACCATATGCACCAGCAGGTTCAGGAACAGCTTCTTCCCAGCTCTTATTAGACTGATGAATGGACTGTCTAGCCTCGAATAATACTGATCTTGCTAATGTTGATTTTGCCTAGCGCACGCCCTGTGCAACGTAACCTGTATGCCTCTGTCTAAGTCTTTCTGATCTGTACATCCTTTGCTTACTATGATCTACCTGTACTGCTTGTAAACAAAGCTTTTCACTGTACGTCGGTACATGTGACAATAAATCAATCAATCAGTTAGTGAGTTCCAGATTCCAACCACCATCTGGGTGAACTTATTTCTCACATCTCCTGTAAACCTCCTGTCCCATATCACCTAGTCATTGATTCCTCCACCGAGAGGAAAAGTTCCTTACTGTCTATCCTATTTATGCCTCTCATAATTTTCTACATCTCAATCATGTACCCCCCTTCCCCCCCCCCCCTCCCAGTCTCCTCTGCTCTAAGGGAAACAATAGCTTCCAGTTGCCAACCATTTTAACTCCCACTCCCATGGTGACATGTCCACCTGGGCCTTCTCCAGTGCCACAATGATGCCACACGCACATTGGAGGAACAACACCTCATATTCAGCCTGAGGAGCTTACAGCCTAATGGCCTCAACATAGAATTCACCAGTTTCAAAATCTCCCCACCCCAGCCTCATCCCATGTCCAACCCTCCCTCTCATGCCCGCCTCCTTGACCTGACAACAGCCTGCCCATCTTCTTTCCCATCTAACCGCCCCACCCTTCCCACTTACCAGTCTCCCCCCCTACCCTCTACCCGCACCAACATATCACCATCCCACTGACCTTCTCCCTGCACCACCCACCCCATTTACTTCTGAGCTCCCTTCCCCCTCCCCAGTCTTGATGAAGGGTGTAAACTCAAAATGTTGACTTTCCTGCTTCTCCTGCTGCCTGACCTGCTGTGTTCCTCCAGCTCCACACTGTATTGACTCCAGTCTATCCAGTCATTCTTCATAGTTGTCATACTAAGTCGAGTCATACTGGACTTGAAACATTAACTCTATTTCTATCTCCACAGATTATGCTAGATCTACTGAGTTTCTCCAGTACTTTCTGGTTTTATGAATTTTAAAAGCCTGGAAGGCTGTGTTCTAAGCATTAGTGTCACGGTGTTGTAGTCTTGTGCATTGTGGATGGTATTATAGTTTTTATGATGGATCACTACACTTTGGGAAGTTGTATCACTATCCAAAGTGAATTGCACAACAAAAGTCAAAAGTGAACCAAAAAAAAATACACAAAATTAAAAAAAGCTGGTCTTTTTGATCTTGGGAAACATTAGCCTGTTCCTGAAAAGACAAGCCTTGTGGCTGGCAATTTAACAAAACCTTTAAAAATCAATTAGCTGCTAATTGGTCTACTTAGACTAATTCATTACATGGAGTACTTCAGCAAAGGCAACCAGTTTATCAGGTATAATCACAACAGCCTTTGACTACTGAGCAGCAATGTTATGGGAGATCAGCCAGCTGTAATGCATTTTCCAATTTGTATATTGAATCAGTTGAAGTAGTTTATGTAGCAAACATACGGCATAGAGATTATCCGGTATAATAAGTCAACTGCAGAGAATATTGAGAATTCTGACTATATTAGTGAAAGTAGTAGATAAATGTAGTTTGAAGGAAGCTGTACTGTTGATGAAAACGATAAAAGTTTGTGTACTGAGGTAACAAGGTGTAGAGCTGGATGAACACAGCAGGCCAAGCAGCATCAGAGGAGCAGGAAGGCTGACGTTTCGGGCCTAGACCCTTCACCCT
>NC_063332.1:162151854-162247145 GCF_021869965.1 Rhincodon typus | reverse complement strand
ATCTCAGATTCTCCAGCATCTGCAGTTCCTACTATCTTTGAAAAAGTTTGTGTACTGTTATTTTGTCCACCTATTTCATCAACTGGTTTTCAAACCCTTTCATTGTTCAAGGATGCCTGAGATGCTTTGTGTTCTCTGCGGCTGCTTTACAGATCTCATCAACCATGGCATAGGCACCCCAGGATTTGACTTAGTGAGCTGTCAGTCTTCATCATGGGAATTTGCTTCCCACAAGGGAGGTGGTGGGTTGAGCTTCATGTTGGGGGTTGGGGGTTGAGGGTAGGGGATATCAGATGAGCAATTCCAGATTCAAAGGCTGTCATTCTTGTGACTGGTGCAGAGTCACATTGGCACAGGACTGGGATCATGCCATCTGCCCGTGCTGTCAGCTTCAGCTGCTGTGCATTCAAGGCAGAAAATAGGCAGCGCCAAGAGAAATAGATCCGCTGATTTCTCTTTCAAATTATGAAATGTGTATGTAATATAAAAATGGGACACTGATCACAATTCTGGTGCACCACTTAAATATTTATGTCATGTTTCAAAACACAGGAACTATCCATATACAAATACAAATGACAAAAGTCCAAATGCCCACAGCCTCAAATTTGATACCTGTATTGCCCACCCCATGTTTACTTCACTATTAGACATTCTGGCCTTAAAAGTAACACTGATTCATCTTAACCTCCTCTAAACAAGTCCAGGACAATAACCATCCTGCTTTATATGGTTTATTCCTGCTGTCTTTACAGATATTATCATCTGACTTAGAACAAGAAGTGCCATGGGACATCCAACTGTACATACTTTGATTTGTTGAATTTAGTATTCCTGGTGCACTTCAGACAGAGCTCTCTAGACATTGTATGAAACGTTGACAAGGCCCTGGTAAACATTTTTTTTTAAAAAATATGAAAAAGAAAGGTAGTCATTTTGTACATCTTTTCTTTTCTGACCTTGAGATAACCTAGTCTTCTCTAAAAGCAATAAGCCAAACAATCAGCAATCTAAAACTTTCAATTGTAATTAGCTGCTATTTAAGCTTAAAATTTACCACTTTTGGTCATTTCTCCAAGCCATAACCTTAAAAGGAAAAGGCTAATTGAAGGGTGAGGTGATGACAAAGTAGTATTGTTGCTGGATTAATAATCTAGAGAACCAGGTAATGCTTTGGGGATCTACGTTTGAATCCACCATGGAAGATGGTGAAATTTGAATTTTAAAAGATCTGGAATTAAAAGTCTAATAATGATGCTGAAATCATTGACTCTTGTTGTGAAAACTCATTTTGTTCATACATGTCATCCAATGAAACCTGTCTTTATCTGATCTGGCCTACATGTGACTCCAGACCCACTACAATATGGTTGATTCTTAATTGCACTCTAAAGTTTTTTTAGTTCATTTGTGGGGCTATGACTAGGTGGGGCATGGCCTCGCACTCCATTCAGTTGTATGTGACCACTAAAAAAAACTCAACAAAATGGATGAAACCAGACAGAAAGAGACTGTGTCTAAGTAACAATGACACTAGATCAGTAATCCAGAGGTCAGGACTAATACTGTCGAACATCCCACCAGAGCAACTTGTGGAATTTAAATTAGGATGAGGCAATGGCCAAGTGATATTGTCACTGGGTTAGAAAGCCAGAGACCCAGGTAGTGTCTGGGATCCAGGCTTGAATCTGATGTAGCAGATGGAATGATACCTCACAGTTATACTAGACAGTACCATCACCATCCTTGGGTTAGTCCTGTCCCACCTGCAGGATAGACCCAGCAGAGTCCTAGAGTTATACAACAAAACAGAACCTTAGGTCCAACTCCTCCATGCCAACCAGATATTCTAAACTGATCTAGTCCCATTTGCCAGCATTTGGCCCATATCTCTCTAAACCCTTCCTATTCATATACCCACCCAGCTATCTTTTTAAATGTTGTAATTGTACTAGCCTCCACCACTTCCCCTACAGCTCATTTCATACACGCACCACCCTCTGTGTGAATAACCTGCCCATCAGGTCCTTTTTAAATCTTCCCCTTCTCTCCTTAAACCTATGGCCTCTAGTTTTGGACTCCCCTACCCTGTGAAAAAGACCTTGACTATTCACCCTATCCAAGCCCCACATGATTTTATAAACCTCTATAACATCACCCCTCAGCCTCTGACACTCCATGGAAAACAGTCCCAATCTACTCAGCCTCTCCATATAACTCAAGACTTCCAATTCCAGCAACATCCTTGTAAATCTTTCTGAACCCTTTCAAATTTAACAATACCTTTCCTATAACAGGGCAACCTGATTTGTGTTATGGAGAAGGGGAAAGTCGAACCCCTCTGATAGATAAACTGAAACATAAGCCCCAATCTGTTATGGCCGGGAATAGAGGTTTGCTTCTAATAATTAAACCCAAAATGCCCAGAGAAGCTCGCCTCGCCTTTATAGTCTGTTAAAAGAGTGATTAAATGAAAAAAATCCTGGACATCCACTTTATAAGTAACAAGTAACGATTTATTTATTTAACATTGAACAAATTTAACAGAATTACTAACAAACTGAACAATTCCCCCCTAGACTACAAACCACTCCCGACTTGCCTAAATTCGACTGGAATGCTGTTTAAATAAACACAAGCCCCATTTATATAAACCCAATTAAAAGATAACAATAAATTAAAACTTAATCACTCCAAATTTGGACAGACTGTGTCTTCAGCAACAAAGGAAAGCATAATTCTGACCAATCTGCCTGCCACAGATGCTTCTGTCCTGATTTCTGTCAGCCAAGCATATTAAGAATGAAGAAATGAAGGTAGATACAGCTCAGCCATGAGCAAATGGAATTGAAGAACAGGCTCAAGGGGAATAACCTACTGCTGCTTTTAAATGCACATACAGATGTTAGATAATGCAGCACCAGGTTTAACTGTGATGCAAATAGCCAAGGCTTAAACATGAATTGCATTTGGTTGATATTCAATTTGGTGTGCAATACCCATGGAACTGAATCTTGCAAGGAGTCAGTGTCTTTCAGGAGGAGTGAGAGAAGAGACAATTCATATAAAAAGGAAAAGAAGCAGAAGACCTGAGCTACTGTGCAGATCTGCCCTGTTCCCCTGATACTAATGTTGCAATGAGAAAATAGGAAAAACCACTCAGATCTGTGGGCTTTCAGCACTGTTCTCACCATGGAGCAGAAGGCAATCATAAATCTTGGGATTAGTGTGTTATTAAAACATTGAGAGTCATATTCTAACTATAATTGTTGCTTCATAGAGATATACTAGCACTGGAGGGGGTGCAGAGGAGACTCACTCGGTTGATTCCAGAGTTGAGAGGGTTGGATTATGAGGAGAGACTGAGTAGACTGGGATTATACTCATTGGAGTTCAGAAGAATAAGGGGAGATCTTGTAGAAACATATAAGATTATGAAGGGAATAGATAAGGTGGAGGCAGGGACGTTGTTTCCGCTAGCAGGTGAAACTAGGACTAGAGGGCATCGCCTCAAAATAAAGGGAAGCAGATGTAGGACTGAGGTCAGGAGGAACTTCTTCACCCAAAGGGTTGTGAATCTGTGGAATTCCCTGCCCAGTGAAGCGGTTGAAGCTACCTCGCTGAATGTTTTTAAGGCAAGGCTATATAAATTTTTGAACAGTAAAGGAATTAAAGGTTATGGTGAGTGGGCGGGTAAGTGGAGCTGAGTCTCAAAAAGATCAGCCATGATCTTATTAAATGGCGGGGCAGGCTCGAGGGGCCAGATGGCCTACTCCTGCTCCTAGTTCTTATGTTCATATTACAATGAAATTAGTATAATAACTACTACAGGTGTTTCATTATGATCTTTGATACCTAGAATCCTTACAGTGTGGAAGCGGGCTGCTCAGCCCATGAAATCCGTACCGATCCTCTAAAGACCTTCCCACCCAGGCACACCCCGCCCAACTCTGCATTTCCCATGGCTAATTCACCTAACCTACACAACCCTGGACACTGTAGGCAATTTAACTAACCTGCGCACCCTTGGATTGTGGGAGGAAACCGGATCACCCAGAGGAAACCCATGCAGACACAGGGAGAACATACAACCTCCACACGGACCATCGCCTCTGGGTGGAATTGAACCTGTGTCCCTGGCGCTGTGTGGCAGCAATGTTAACCGCTGAGCCTCAGTGGCACAAAACAAGGTGATAGAAAAAATAAATTCAAATGAAATTTAAATTTTTGTCCTTCCATCTGACTAACATGTACTGTATGATATGTCTTTGGCCAGTATTTTGACTGAGAACATAAGAACGTAAGAAATAGGAGCAGGAGTAGGCCATCTGGCCCATCGAGCCTGCTCCGCCATTCAATAAGATCATGGCTGATCTTTTCGTGGACTCAGATCCACTTACCCACCCACTCAACATAACCTTTAATTCCTTTACTGTTCAAAAACCTATCTCTCTTTGCCTTAATAACATTCAACTGCTTCACTGGGCAGGGAATTCTAAAAATTCACAACCCTCTGGGTAAAGAAGTTCCTCCTCAACACAGTCATAAATCTGTTCCCCCTTATTTTGAGGCTATGCCCCTGAGTTCTAACTTCATGCGCCAGTAGAAACAACCCCTCTGCTCTACCTTATCCATTCCCTTCGTAATTTGGTATGTTTCTGTAAGATTCCACCCCCCGCCCACCTCTTCTAAATTCCAACGAGTATAGTCCCAGTCTTCTTTATTCATTCACAGGATGAGGGCGTAACTGGCTAGGCAGCATTCATTGCCCATCCTTATTTGGCCAGAGGGCAGTTGAGAGTCAGCCACATTGCCTGGAGTCACATGTAGGCCAGACCAGGCAAGGATGGCAGTTTCTTTCCCTAAAGGACATTAGTGAATCAGATGGGTTTTTCCCAACAATCAGCAATGGATTCATGGTCATCATTAGACTCTTAATTCCAGATATTTATTGAATTCAAATTCTACCACCTGCCATGGCAAGATTCAAACCCAGATCCCCAAGAACATTACCTGGGTCTCTGGATTAACAGTCCAGCGATAATACGACTCGGCCATTGCCTCCCCAATCTCCTCAATCTCTCCTCATAAATTTTCATTTTAACCTGATAATCTCAGACCAGGGAACAATCCAGTTTCATTGCCTGGAAGGGAATCAGTTTCTCTCATTTAAACCAATTACTTAACTACAAGTGTGAGTGATTTTTTTCATCTCCAAAATCCGAGGGATAATGTCCAGCTGTCTCTGAAGGATGAAGCTAGCACTATGACTAGACTTTTCTTCCATTAGCTACTAGTGGTCAGTTATCAAGGTTTAGTTCTAGATTAGAAGAAGATTATTTTGACTGAATTTTGATGCACTGTTTAGCACACTTGCCTTCAATTCCCTTTGGGGCTCCTTTAGTTGTCATTTATTTTCTTGAGTTTTCTGCCCAAAGCAAGAGCCATCACCTCCATCACAAGCTGGGAAATGAGTGTGGTTTTGAATTCACCACAGTCAGAATATGGATTGAACTTTGTGCTGTTGGGAACAATCCTATCCACACTGGCCGTTGTGCCAACTAGATTCAAGTGGTCTAAATTGCTGTGGCAACATACACTTTTACATGCATGTTGTAGCCTGGAACATTGGACAGTGGTGGTAGAAGCTCCGATTTCTTTCTATCATGTGCTGACCAGGAATCTCTCCCAATCTTACAACCTGTTATTGATGTATATTGGAAGGATTTGCAAGTTTTTATTCAACCTGTTTGGCAACAAGTTATAAAAGTTTGTATTATTGTTACTATTATTTGCAAATTTGGTTTTTAAAGCAGAGGTAAATTGAATTTTGGCTTTAGTTCTGTAAAGGCTTTTTTTTAAAGAAGGTCTTTTAAAAAAAATGCGACTTAAGCTAAAAATCTTGTCAGCTACTTGGGGAGTTAATTGATGAAGCATTTATTTAGTTTAATTTTTATGTTTGACAGAGGACAGATGGCCATGTTTCAGTGGAGAAGAAAAGATTTATAACTGCAGTTTGTGGCTGTCACCAGGCTATCTAAGCAGGAAAGAAGTCTCAAGGCTACCAGAGCTAGAAAGAAGTCTTTAAACTGTTTTAACAGTTCAAGTAGACAGTTTTCTTAAAGCTCAATTATGAAAAGTCTGTGAGTTATCTGGTGTTAGTGATCTCTGGGAGAGATAGTAAGAGAGAGAATGACATTTGTGAATGTGCAGAAATTCTAGAAGGGAACACTTGAAAATTTGTAGAAAATTAGAGAATTAAGATAGAAAAGGTACATCACTGGAGTGTTGGTAAAGGATGTTGTGAAAAAGGGCTACGTTTTTATTTTGCTGTTTGAGATAAGATCTTTTCAAATTGTTTAGCTTTTTTAGGCTTTTGTGCAATGAACTAATGTTCTTTTGTTCAAAGCAGACTTGTGTGAAGGTGTTAAGTAACTGACTGGCATGGCTTCCATATTGCCAAAAAATGGCTTATGATCTATCAAGCCAGGTTTCACTTGGAAATCTGACTTGTCGGATATCACCATCAGCTGGGATCATAACACACCTCTCTCTCAAGTCCTGGAATGGGTATTAAATCCCGAGCTTCAGGCTTAGAGGCAGGGATGCTACTACTACACCACCGTTTTCTTTTTAGTAGTCATTAAACCACTTCAAATAATTTGTTGACTGTTAAATTAGCTCAGGCAGGAATTTAATACAAATAAGTTAACCAGTACAGGAAAAAAAAAGCACACAGAGGAAGTGAAGTGTTTTTGTCCGTCTGAGTCTTCTCATTGAGAATAATATAATGATTTTCTAGTGGCACGGATGATAATAACAACAGTAGCTTTAAGCCCCAGGTCATATTTGAAAGACAGCCTTGCTATCTTACAGAAATCACTGAGATTATGGAATAGCCCTTGGCCAGATACCTTGCTCTATCTAACAGAGACTGTGCTTTGGTGAGTGATTAAAAGTTTAAGAAATAAATATTTTGTAATTATGTTTTTATAGAAGGACTGTGGATGTATACTTAATGAGAGCATCTTCATTGCAGAGAAAATCAGAGCAGCTTTAGCTTTTCTAATTTAAATATTAGGTGCTACATTTGTTAAACACAGTGATGTGGAATACATGATAATTGTATCCCTCTAGTAATCGAATCATCTATATGAATTTATATTTCGTATATGCATTCATATATTCATTTTTATGTGGCCAAATTGTTATTGTTGTTGTCGTATCATTGTCTAACACTTGAGGTATGAGGAGAGAATTTAGAATTTCTTTGTACCATCAGAAATGGAGGTTTTGGCTTGGCACAGAGTAAACTGATATTATTTGACTTCCAGTCTTCCCAACAGGGTTAGTGTTGAATTGAGTAGGTAAGTGAAACTTGGATCTTCCTAGAAACCACTGCAGTGATATTTCTTTGTTTAATATGCTACTCAGTGTTCTTTTTTCTTGCTTATTCACGTGACACTTTGTACATATTTTTCAGTGGTTTTGCATTGGTGGAGCTAGTGGAGTGTGAGTTGATTGTCTTACTTTAGTTCACAATTTTAAGTAGAAGTAATTTTGACAGTTAAGTGTAATTTTACTAAAGTCTATTCTAAATCCTTTCTTATTCACAGTATTCCTAAGCCATTTCTTAAAGCTGGTGGTACGTGTAATATTTATCTTTGGATTATTAATTATCTTGTGTATGGCACATATGTCAAAGTTTCTGCTCTCCATCACAGAGTCATACTTACCTTCTTATTGACTGGTTGCAACCGGTACTGCCGCAGAGTCCTCCTCATCTTTGAGAAGTGATGGAGTGAGCTAGACATGACCTTGTGTTAGAATTCAACAGCATTTAAAAAGTACATTAAAAGCAGGATACACATGGTCATCTTTTTGCAATTTTGTAATTGGTCATCATTTTCTTTTTACTTATCACCCTGTTGCCACATCTTAAGTATCACCAAGTCCCAGACTTTTATCATTTCTTTGCTTGTTGATGTGCATTGGTTCCTGATCAGTCACTGTCTTGATTTTACATTTGTATTCTTATTCTCAGATCCCTCCATGACTTTGCCTCTCTCTATTCTTGTAAACTTCTGAAGATATTTATCCTCTTCTAATAATGGCCTCTGTGCATCCCAACTGATCATTGTTGCTCCAGGACTCATGCATTCATTAACTGGGTCCTAAGCTGTGAAATTCCTTTCCTGTATCTCTCTACCTCATCATTGTGCTTTCCATATTTACGACCCTGCGTAAAGTGTCTAGGTCTTTGATTAAGCTTCCTGGTTGGAAGTTTAGCTCCACGTCAAATATGATGCCAAAAGGTTGCAAATAATCTGGTTAGCTGTTAGTGACAGAGATGAAGTTGGCAGGGAGATTCCTGCTTACCCGGTACTAACGTCAGATTAACAGCCTGACAATTTAGCAACAACAGAGGAGTCCAGAGAGATGATGTCTATTATAACATGTTTATAGGAGCTTCCTGTGCCCAAATTGGCTACTGAATTTCCGACAGTATGATAATGACTGCGCTTCAAAAATCTTGATTTGGCTGTAAAGAGCTTTTGAGATGTCTGGTGGTTGAGCAAGGTGCCATATAAATTAAAGCCTTTTTAACAACCTTCAACCAAAATTGGAGATTTATTTTCCCTACTGACAAATGAATATAGAATCGACTTCCAGATATGGCAATAAGTGTCTTAGAAATTGACAGCTTTCTTAAAAAAAAACTCTGGAATTTCAGGACTGTAACTCACAAGATAATTCTCTTATAAAAAGATGATCAAAGAGTTCGTGAAATAATTGTTCAGCTTTGAGAAGAGCAGGGAAAAACTTTGCAGATGTTATGCAGGATGTTAAATAGGCTGGATGAAATGATGGAGTGATTTGTGAGAGAAGTATGCTTGATAGGCTGAATTACCATTCTTATAACTACACAACTTTACATCTGCGCTTTTGTAGGTTACTGTATTGTTCCGCTGAAAGTACCTAACAAGTTCTTTGACGTCTGATCAAAATGAATACAAGGAGACACGTGACACATTTTAGCTTCATCTATTTAATATATATACAAACTAATAAGCAAATCTACTAGCTTAAACTACTTTGTATACGAGCTAATAAATGAATCGATTAGCTAAGTTACTTCATACATACACAAACAAATGAGTCTCACTGCCTTTCAGCTCATAGGGACTGGTGATGGTGGCATTTGGAGCTCTATCTCAGATTCCGTGGCACTGATCTCACAAACCCCAGCCTGATGGTGAAAGTTCAATGAGTGGGACAAAGTCCCCGATTTATTAATGTTATTCTAAATATAATGTCAGGGGCTGTATCCCCATTTCTTAGTACTTCCAGTATTTTCCCAGGCATTTCGCTATGTGAAAACAGGTTGGAAAAACACATCCAGATGTCTGTATTTTCTGCACGACAGTCTGTTCTCAGGCTCAGCCGTAGTTACCTTCCAGCCAGAACAGGCTGTTTTTACACTAGCCCTGTTCTTCATGTAGTTTTCCATGTTGTTTCAATTGCTTATTGTTATGTCAATTAACCCTCAACGACTAACCTTTAACAATCTGGTTTGGAGATATCTTTAAGCTCAACACTACAGTTACTTCTAATTCTGAAGAAGGGTCACACAGGACTCGAAACGTTAGCTCTGTTTTCCCTCCACAGATGCTGTCAGACCTGCTGAGTTTTTCCAGTGATTTCTGTTCTTGTTTGTTTCAGATCTCCAACATTCCCTGTTCTTTGTTTTATATTTTTGTGATAGATATGATAGATTACTCTCCTGTGTAAACAACAGATAATAGCTGAATTAGTAAATTTTAAATTTGAGAGAGAGAGACATCTTTTATTAGGTAAGGTATTAAGGGACATGGAGTCAATGCAATGGATAATATTGGAATACATATCCATCAGGATCAAATTGAGTAGAAGAGCAATTATACATGTCCGTCAATTTTTTTTTTGATCCTATCATTTTTACCCATTCCAGTGCTGGCACTGGAAGTACAGGTTATTTGCATCAGTTAAGGCAAGAGTTGAAAAGAAAATCAAATCCTTTATTATCAATCACAGAAATTTGGCTGATGCTTAAAAGTACTATCAGCCACTTTCTCTTCCTGTACCTTCCTGACTTTGTGACAGACTCCTTAATGAGGAACATTGATTGGGATCAGGAGCTGAGTTTACATCAGAATTCTGGTGGAACTGAGGAGTCTGGCTATAGTTTACTTCCATCAGAGGAAACATTAGTCCCCATCTTAGTGTAGTTATCTTCAGAATACATTTCTGTGTTACCATTGTGCAATGTTGAGAACTACTTGATATCTTGCCGTTGGAAATAAATTAAACTATTCAACAATTGTATGCTGCTAGCAGTCACATCTGAGCATCTGAAAGAGAGACGAAGGTGTGCCCCCCTAGAAGTAATCACATAATACTGATACTAGAGTTAATTGGAGTGGTAACCAGGAGTGAAATATCAGAAATCTAATGAGTGACTTGCTTGGTATAAGGATTGAGCGATGAGCGGCAAAGTATTTGTGGCATCTGTCAGTAACAAAGTTTAAAGCACTAGGGCACGTGTGTTCCTCATAGTGTTACAATAACAACGGTGACAGAAGAATGGTTAATGGTGTGGGCTGACTCATTTGGTTTCATATACAGAATGTAGTAAACCTGAGGAGATAATCTAGATGGCAGGAAGTGTCACTGTATCTTTTGCATAAGCAAGTTAAAAGATGTCTCCAGTGAAAACAGAAGCAAAATAGTTTTTTATTTCTTCTGCCATTTCCTTATCTATTATTAACTTTTCATCCTCACTCTCTAGAGGACCAACACTCACCTTACGTGCTCTTTTCCTTTTCACATCCCTGTGGAAACTCTTGCTGTCTTTTCTTCCATTTATAGCTAGCTGCTGTTTCATCCTGATTTATCCCTTTACTCATGCTCTACCATTCTTTATAAGCAGCCCAATCATCTGACTTTTCACTCATCTTTACGCAAACACATGCTTTTATTTCTCAACTTCAATGCTTTCCCTAACTTCTACAGTTAATTACAGACGGCCTGTCCTCCATTTAGACTTTTTCTTCATAGTAGGAATATACATTCTGAAACATCCCCTTTATATGTCTGCTACTGCATGTCTACTGATCTATTTCCTAGAATACTGGTTCACTTCAGCCAGCTCAGCTTTTATCTCACATAGTTACTCTAATTTAAGTTTAAAATATTAGTCTTAGATCCAAGCTTCTCCCTTTCAAACTGGATGTAATATTCAGACTTTGAAGTCCCGGCTATCTCAGGTGCCTTTACACCTGAGGTCATTCATTAATTCTATCACATTACACAATGCCAGGCCTATTATACTGTCTGGTTCTATCCAGAACATGCTCATTTAAAGCTTGGAGCTCCATTAATCTGCTTTGATCCCAGCTGATGTTATTACTGGACAAGTCAGACCCCAGACTGAAATCTAGCTTGGTAAATCAGAGATAGTAGGAACTGCAGATGCTGGAGAATCTGAGATAACAAGGTGTAGAGCTGGATGAACACAGCAGGCCAAGCAGCATCAGAGGAGCAGGAAGGCTGACGTTTCGGGCCTAGACCCTTCTTCAGAAAAAACGTCAGCCTTCCTGCTCCTCTGATGCTGCTTGGCCTGCAGTGTTCATCCAGCTCTACATCTTGGTAAATCAGATTTTGTTTTGGTTTTAACAAGGTGATCTGTCACTGAAGTACATATATAAAGTGATACAGATGAAGTTTTAACAATATCTGAAGTTTATTACATAAAAGAAATGAAGATAAAATAGAATAAACCAAGCTATATGTAATACAAGTTTGAAGATTTTGAAACACATAGTAAAACATAATCCCATTAATCCCCACAGCACTACTTTACAGTACTCACATCAGGGACAATTCCCTCTCTATTGCATCTCTATGGCTGAATTTAACTGTGGCTTCAATTCCTAACCTCAATTATCTGAGAGCCTCTTGCTTGAGTCTTCATACCACTGTGCTTAGATTTTCTCAGCTTCAGCTAGCCCTTCAGGGGTTTACCCAAGTACTTCTGATCTGGAGTTGTGACCTATTTCTTAACAAATCTCCCATTCTCAGGAGCAACTATTTTACACATCCAGCTTCAGCCAAGACTTCTGCAAACTGCCGACCTAAAACATTTTCTTACAGTCAGTGACTGCTTTCCCTCAGTCAAAAACACCCAACAGTTTATAGAATCTTTTAAACTGCTCATAAAAATGCTCCCAATGAAAAAAAATTTCCAATTAAACTCCAAGGATTTTCTCTCTTGGACATTTTTTTTAAGGAATCATGATGGCTACAAAAATGCTTGCATGTTTAATCATTAAATGTATTCACATAGATGTATTCTATTTTTTTAGTTTGCATTCTAGGAGCCAGGTCTCCAGAATCAAATGCCACAATTACCAAGGGTCCCATCTGAATTTCACTTTCCTTCTTTAATTGGTCATCCTGAGATTGAGACACAGCTGCTCTCTGCTGGAAGCCAGCATTTCCCGTGCTGCCGTCTCTGCTGTTCCCATGGTCACAGCACAGACAAATCTCATTTGATCCCCCTACAGGGGTCCACTCATTTTCCTGTTTCTGGAAGAAACAAGCTTTATTGACTGGATCTGGCACAAAAAAACAGATGGCGCAAGTTTAAAATCAAGAATAAATAATACTAAGATATTGCACACACACTGCATCTCGCACCCATCACCACTCTTCTTGCTGGCCTGCCTTTGCTCTTGGTTAAGCAATACCTTGATTTTGTGGATTTTGACATTATCTTGGTTTTCATCTCTGTGGCCCACTCCAGTCTTAAGATCCTTTGAAATATCTGCGCTTTTCCAGTCCTGTATGTATCATCAATTACATGTATCCTCGAATTTGGCACCTCCTCAATTGGAGACGCTGTGCTCATCTGCTGAGGGGTAAACCCTCCCCAAGAAAGGTAGCGTCTTTAATAATGTGTGTTTCGGCAAAATCTACAATGATGAAAATGAGAATGTACGTGTGAAAAGTCAGTATTTAACGAGCTTTCTGTGAAATAAAGACGATTGCTAATGATGTCCTTGATCCTCTATCTTTGATCATTGGTATGAGACAAGCCTTGTGGATGAATGGCTTAAGATTTTATTCATTACAATATGCCAAGACTATTTCACCAGTGTCTGCCCATTTAGAGTCTGACACCAAGAATAATGGCATCTGCTACTGAGGGAAATCTAACTTTCAATGAAGAGAAGCATTCAAAGGCAGCTGCCTTCCAGAAGATTTGTAGTGCTTTTAAGATTGAGAAGCCTCAAAAGAGTCAGCAGCATTCAAAGTTAGATGAGAATTTTTGATCAAATTGTCAGGGCAAATTCTGGAAGTTTTTTTTATTTCAATAAGGTTCAGAAGATTGGTAGAACACTTGAGACTCCATCAGTAATTCATGAAACCACCAAACTGCCGTTGAATAAAATAACTGGGTGAGGGATTTGTCGGTTTGTTGGTCCACTGTCTTTGCCTTAGCCAGCTGGACAGATTTATTGTGGATAAATCTTCAACTACAAATAAGTAATGGAAGCTTGAAACACCTTTGAAGGCTGACAGCTCAGTAGCATCACCATTAATTGTGGCAACTGATAAGGTTGCATCACCATGGAGAGGTCCCCCAGTGATCAGGGAGGGAGGGGCAAGTGGTGTGTGGTCATGGAGCATCAGTGGTGCTGTTGAGGCAGAGGTGACTATTCGCTGTCGGTGACTTTCCAGGGCAGTGGGTTACCCTAAAAAGTATGCAGCTTCCCCTCCTGCTCGGAGGCCAGTAGTGGTCTTGCCACTTTCATTGCCTACCTAGTGGGTGGGCAAGCTACTAAATATTCCCATTGCTATTCCATATTGCCAATGGTAAGAAAATCAGTGACTCTTCTCCTTACACATCACACCCCTCAAACAACCATCACGCTCGCCCTCTTGCCTCCAGCCTATTGGCAATGGGCCAGAGAGATTCAACCCAAATCTTAGTTTTGTTCAAAATGGGCTCGCAAAGGAAATTTGTTGGATTTTAGAGATGTTTTACCAACTTGATACATAATTAATTGAAGTTGTTTTATATCTCCTCTGTGGGTTGACAGTGGAATGAGGTGGATTATCAATGTCAGTAAGCAACTGCAGTGTTCCATTTTGCATCACTATCCGGCTCGCACTAGCTGGAATTGCTAAACCTCTTCACAGTTACACCATGTATGAATTACTTTTTTATACAGGATGCCAAAAGAATAGTTAATAGTGAAGAGTGGAAATTGTCTTTACTTTTATCCCCATTCAGCTTCTGCAACATGTCTTCTCCCTTTATATTAGTCTCCAGTACATTTAAATTTCACTTTGCTGAAGCTGGAGATTCTGTAAAGTCAAATAAAAACAAAACACTGCAGATGTTGAAAATCTAAAGCAAACAAAAGAGAATGCTGGAGAAACTCAGCTGGTCTGGCACGATCTGTGGAGAGAAGTAGAGTTAATGCTTCAAGTACGGTCTTCAGCAGTTTCTGTGTTTGATTCTGGAAGGTCTCCTGCCTAATTCCTTCTTTTTCCTTTCTTGAAGATGCTGACAAATGCTGGGACTTGGTTGAACAAATGCTCCATGAGCTTCAATGCATGTGCTGTTCTTCATGTGTGAGATTATGCTAGTAATTCAGCTATGTCCAATTTTGACCTCAGCCAGTGTTCACATATTTCTCCCAACAGGCAGCAACAACATGACTTCTTTTTACATAATGTCTTTTAATACAGAATATATTCTGAAAAATTTTAAGGAAGAGTTAGAAAAACGTGATTGGATAGTTTTCCACTCTGATAGGCTGCCCAGTGGGTGGACAAGCTAGCAAATGTTCCCACGACTATTCCATATTGCCAATGGTAAGAATATGTCTGACTGTTCTCCTGACACCATTTCCCACAATTTTTCCCACCCTCTCGCCTCCAACCCACCGGCAATAGACCAGGGAGATTCAGCCCTAAATTTTATAAAATGAATAAAAGTTATAGCAACAGGTTGCAGTGAAGCAGTGACAGTGTAAGAACCATGTCTTCTTATTTCTTACCTTTAAAAACTGTGGACTCGAAGGAGAAAGAACTTTTTTTTTTAAGAACAGAAACTTACTGGATGGCTGCATAATTTCACAGCGAGGAATTCCAATGCCCATTGTGATCTGTTTTTACGGCTATGGGTTCCTGCAACTGCTGGCCATCAGGACCTGAGGACTTGTTTACAAGTGAAGCTGATCGGTTGTTTCTCAGCTAACTGACTAGGTTGGAATGGCAGACAAGTTAGAGATGCAGAGAAGAAAATAGAAGGGTGTGCCATTGTAGCTTGCTGTGGACATTGTCACGTGATATTGACAATGTTCTGCCCATATCAGCATGAGACAGAACAGAAAACATTCCATATAAATCTTTGCCACCAGTAGGACGGGGCACCTTCCCTGTTTAGAAAATCCTGATCTCTGTGCTCCCACAGCTTGAAAAAAGATGATACTTGGATTGGGCTTACTGTTTTACATGAGGGGACAGTATAAAACCCCACACAGGTCCTTCAGTGTGCTGTGCAAAATGGGTTAGCATTGTTGGTGCTGGAATTTCAGCTTCCTAGTATCCTTATCAACTATGTTCTTTTCCCAGTAACTGTTTGAAGCTAATCATGTGTAAACCTAGTACCGTATTTGACTCTGGATTAAACCTCTGACCACATGTACACCATCGCTAACACTATCTATTTCCATCTCTGTGACACACCCTCCAAAAAAACAGTCAAGTTCACTTTACAGCCATTATCTGATGTGTACGAAATTAATGGCAGATCAAAAATTTAAGAAGTCATGACAATGCACCTAAAGGTCTGGATTTATAGTTCTAAATATGTGAAGAAGCAAACCCTAGAGAGATGTAGATTAAGCCACAAAGGTCTGATTCAAATAGACTTGATATTACTTTTGAATCTGTGACGAACTTGTAACCACATAACTGCAGCACCACCTACTTCCATCAAAGGTGCCAGACTCCCCCCTGCCTCAGTTCTTGTCAGGGCTGAAACCCTCAGTCAAATCTGTGATGCTTCTTGACTTGATTATTCCAACACAATTCTGTTTGGCCGCCTACCTTCCAACCTCAAGAAAACTCATCTGCCTGCATTGTAACGCATCACATGCTTTGTTCACCTACCACAGTTGGGCTGGTTGATCTTGTTGGCTCCTGTTTAAGCAATTTTTGTTTTTAAAGAAGTTTCTGTCCTTGTCTTCAAATTGCTGCATGGCCTTATCCCTATCTATCTTCCTTCCTGCTTTCATCACTCTATATGCTAAATATCTGACCACCCCCAATTCTGGCCTCTTGAGGTTCCCTGATATTAGTTACTGCACCATAGGCAGCTAAGCCTGCAATTGTCAAGTCATAGAGTCACACAGCATGGAAACAGATCCTTCGGTCCAACCAGTCCAGGCCAAACATAATCCCAAGCTAAACTAGTCCCACCTGCCTGCTCCTGGACCATATCCCTCCAAACCGGTCCTGTTTATGTACTTATCCAAATGTCTGTTAAACGTTGTAATTGCACCTCCATTCACCACTTCCTCAGAAAGTTCATTCCACACGCGAATGACCCTCTGTGTAAAAAAAAAACTGCCTTCATGTCTTTTTTAAATCTTTCTCTTCTCACCTTAAAAATGTATCCCCTAGTCTTGAAATTCTCCATCCTAGGGAAAAGAGAACTACCAATAACCCTATCTATACCTCTCATTATATTATAAACTTCTTTTAGGTCACCTCTCAACCTCCTACAATCCAGTGACAAATGTTCCAGCCTATCCAGCTTTTCTTTATAACTCAAACCTTCCATACCCAGCAAATCCTGGTAAAACTCTTCTGTAGCCTCTCCAGCTTAATAATATCATTCCTACAACTTGGCGACCGGAACTGGACACAGGATTCCAGAAGCGACCCCACCACTTGAAGTTTGACATTTCCACCCTAAACACGTCATCCTGTTCATGACAGAAACTTTCTGGACTCAATCATACACGATCCGTGTGAACTAGTACTCTGAATAAGGGAAGAGTGAGTGAGCCTCCTCTCTCACCATCCCCTCTGCCCATGACTTTACAGATCAATTCGCTCTCAAGCTTACTCCTGAGCTTCTTAGACCAGCTCCATGTGGGTATATATGACTCACCTGGGTCAGCAGTTGATAGGGTTGAATTGGACCTGGTACCCTCTAGACAAAAGAGAGAAAGGCAACCATGAATTCTGCTCCTGTTTACTATCCAACCACTCCTGTCAAAAAGTGTTCAGCTCTGAATGTTTGGCAGGGACAGAACTGGTCTTGGTTGTAGTGACCTTGTGTGTTAGGTTCAAGCCCATATCTGAGTTTCAGGTTTTATTTGATAATGGTCCTGTTAAGCGCTTTGGAAGGCTTAACTATGTCAAGAGCAATAGCTTAATGAAAGTTGTTGTTGTTAACCTTTCATTGTTGGCCATGACAATACAAATGTGCATTCTTTCCAACGCAATTTTAAGATTTGTAACTTATTTCAATGTCCAAAAATATATGGTGTAAGTGATGAAATTGCATTCTCATTTAATGGCATTAGAAATAAAAGCAGTAAGTGCTGGGAAAAGTGCTGGTCTGGCAGCATCTGTGGCCAGAGAAGCAGAATTTCAAGTCTGATATGACACAAGTGAAAGCTTCTGTGCTCTTAAAAAAAGGGTGGTGAAGGGGTCAGGTATAGCAAAATTGAAGGTGGGGATAGTTTAGGATGGAAGAGCTTAAATGTCAAACAATAAGAGAAATGAGTGGTAATGATGGTTGTAATGAAAGAAACAAAGCATTGGGCTATGTTAAGTGTTAATGGCAAAATAAAGGACGGTTCTAAAAGCAAAAGTATGATACTAAGTTACAGACTGGTACATAGAAAAGAAAAATGTGGGGGGGGACAAAAAGCAAAACTGAGGATTTAGCTCGCAATCAGAAGTTGTTGGACTCCGTGTTGAGTCCAGAAAGTTGTATTGTACCCAATTTGAAGACTGGGTACTGTTCCTCAAGGTTGTGTTCGGTTTCACCAGAATATTGCAGCAGACCATATACTGAAATGTGAGCATGAGAATCATAGAATCCCTACAGTATGGAAGCAGGCCATTCAGCCCATTGAGTCCACACTGAAGGGCATCCTTCGTCCTACTCTATCCCTGTTACCCTGCATTCCCCGTGGCTAACCCACCTAGCCTGCACATCCCTGAACAATTTAAAATGACCAATTCACTTAACCTGCGCATTCTTGGACTGTGGTAGGAAACCAGAGCACCCGGCAGAAACTCACACAGACACGGGGAGAATGTGCAAACACCACACAGACAGTCACCCAAGGGTGGAATTGAACCCAGGTCCATGGCACTGTGAGGCAGCAGTGCTAACCACTGAGCCACCGTGCTGCCCTAAAACTAGGAATTGAAATGGCAAGCAGCCCTTATGTTGGGGCCATGCTTGTGGGCAGAGCAGAGGAATTCTGCAAAGCGGTCACCCAGTCCCCATTTTGAAGCAGAGTTGTGGCAGAACTGGATTGTGACACATGTTTGGACATGCCTGACAATTGTTTTATGAAATTGTTAGGGCTCAAAGACTATCCAGCAAGGTAGAACTGTGCTCACTTTATTTTTCTATTTTATGATGAAGAGGAGCCCTGAATAAATGCCCTTGACCTAAAATGTTTTTTGCTTTTTTCCTTTTGTCACTGTTCCTGCCAGACCTACTGAGCGCTTCCCAGTACTCTCTGCTTTTTTATAAGAAACATTCAGTGTCTCAGGCTTTCAGGAAACTGGCAGGGTTATGGGTGCACCCTGAAGGTGTAATTTCCTGTGTTTATGAAATGATTTTTAAACAAGCTAGTTAACAAGAGTGTGAAATTGAGAACACTGCCTGTGTTAAGTATTGGGTTAATGCCACAGCATTGCAGGCAGATCACAAAACAGTCAGAGCGTGGAGTGGAGATTTAATTAACATGACTCAGTACGGAAGATCGTTTAAGGCTGATGACAAATTGGCTCCTTTTTAAGCAGTACCGGAGATGTCTCTAGGATCCAGTAATGCATAAATGTGATTCAAGTGAATGCAGGCAGCAGAATAAAATGATTGTGTTCTCCCCGTAGACAATTCTGATCTCTAGCACTAAAAGGAAGGCCCATTGGTTACAGGTTACATTTGTGCTAGTAGTGAAGACCAATTAAGATACTGAAATACAAGCATTGTGCAAGAATCGTATTGTTTTTAGAGTAATTTTTTGTAGCGTATTGATACTAATACATCAGGTAAACCTTTTGATCACTGTTGACATATCGAAGACAAGTACACACATTTGAATTTTTGTGAATCCTTGCTTGAATGTCTCACCTAAAAATAGTTTATTTTATAAGTAGAGAGAACAATATAGTGGAATTGATATTGTGTATAGTCAGGCTGTTTTTTGAATAGCTTTATCCTGTGGGAGATGAAGAGTGTTTGTGTTATTTTAGCTGATATGTACTTACTTTAGCAGAACGCATAACCGTGCCAGGCTGATTTATTTTCTCTTCCTTGTAGGTTATAGTTAAAACACGGGCAGAATACCAGCCAAGTCAAAAGAAAGGCAAGTTCCAAGCACCTAAAATTGCTGAATTTACCATCAGCTTCACTGACGGGGTTTCGGAGAGGTTCAAGGTAATTGTCTTTGATCGATGGAATTGTCCTAATTTCCCAGCCACCTTTTGTCACCTGTTCTACATTACAGTTCATAGGTATTAAAATTAGATGGTCCATTAAATGTAGCAAAATGAGTGAATTTTAAGGAATAACCAGGAGGCTTAGACAAGCTACAAAAAGGGGTATATTAATATTTGAGGATTATTCCTATTCTGACTATCTTCCCCCCCGAGATGCTTCTACCACCATCTTACTTCATGACTTTATTATGATCTGCTGACTATTGTTACATATAATAATTTAATGTGTACAGTAGCTAATCTCTAATGGATTGTTTGAAATCTGAGGATCATAATCTGGCACCCAGAACTGGGACTTAAAATGTAAGCATTGTGTGTTTGTGAGAAGATTGGGTTGGAGCAGAACTAGAAAACACTCTTGAAATGCTTGACTCTAACCTTTAGGGACATCCTCGGTCCTGGTCCAATCAATCAGTTCCACTTAATGTATTGAAATCTTGGATCAAGTCACCTCTTAAACCCCCTAACTTCCAGGGAATACAACACTAGTTTGTGTACGCTAAGTTTGAAATTTAGCCTTTGGAATCCAATATTCATCCAAGGTAAGTGTATCTTTCCTTGTCCAAACTCTTCACAGGTTTGGTCTAACCATGACTTTGAATTGCGGTAGCATAACTTCTACCTCCTTGTAATCTAGTCTTTTAGATACAAATGCCAGTGTTTTGTTGGGTTTCTTACAATATTTTTGCATTTGTTCATGATATTTTAATGACTTGTGCATCTGGACCCGTAAATCTCTTGGGATCTCCACTGTTTGTGGATTCTCACCATTTAGAAAGTATTCAGTTGTGTCCATTTTTGGCACTAAGTGGATGGCCTCACACTCGGCTACGTTGAAGTCCATTTAGCATTGTATTGTCCATTCACTTAATCTATTAATATCACTTTGTAGTTTTTTATCAAGTTTATCAGCATGGAATATTAATTAGCTAAGAATTTTAATGGTGTTCTGTCACTTTATCCTGACTTATAGATTCTAGCAATTTCCTGACAACAAACATTTGGCTAACTGCTTTATAATTCTTTTGTTTCCTTCTCTCACCTTTATCAAATTGCACAGAAAAATGTACAATATTTTTAATCCATAGGAATGATTTCCTAATAGGGAGAAGATTACTGTTAGATCATCAGCAATATTGGAATGGAAACTAGCCAGGCCCTAGCTGTCTTTAATTAATGGACAATAGATTGAGCACTGTGGCATGTAATTTTCTGAACACAACTTCCTGCAAGATGTTCCTTCACCTATGAATCACTCCTTTATATTAACAATGATAATAATAATGGGTTCTGTGGATAATCAGTGTGGTGAAAGATAGTATGGCCTGATCTGATTAGTATTTCTAATTGTGTATGAAATCCAATTTTGGAGAACCGTGTGTAAATCTTTGTATGAAAGTGTTCTGCATTCAAGCTGCACTTTTCTATCAAATATATCTGCTTCTCCCTACTTTACAAACTACACACAATCTGAGAGTAACTTAGCAGGAAGTCTTTAACCTTTCCCACTTGTAAAACCCGATAGCTGGGCATTTAACTGTCCTGGATTATCATTCATGCTAGAAAACCATCTAGAGCCTGCCCTTTGGTTCTGGAGGGAATGCATCTGGACACATGGCTAATCTGACAGCCCAAATTCCAACAACCCCTGAGTCACACAGTGCATTCTTGTGGAGGATAAATTGCTTCTGCCAATGTTATGATGTAAATTCAAAGGCTGTGAACTCCCTCTTGACAGCACTGGGGCTCCAGAGGCATTTTAAGCCCATGCACAGTGGGTACGTTTTAATGTTGAGTGCATGTGAAGAGAATCATGAAGCTCAAGAGGCCCTGCAAGTTTTCCTGAGGAAAATGGATGCGTTTAATTCATTGGGCACCCTTTCTTTGCAAATTTCCCTGAATGCTGACTGGTGGCCCTTTTCTGGGAGGCCAGTAGGTACCTATTGCTGGTGGTATGCTATTCAGTTCCGATTGTTGAAATCACCTTGGAAAGAAGACAGTGAACATACTTTGGAAAAGAAATGTCAGATACAATGCCGCCTCCTCCCCCAGCCCTTTGTTCCAGATACAGCCTTTCAGGTTGCTGTGAACACCTTGGAGAAAAAGATTCTGCTGTTTGAGCAGTGACCCTGCTGCATATCAGAGTGCCCTAAATACCAAATGAGAAACTCCTGAGATTCAACAGGGATATGGAAGTCAAATATATCCGTGAACTATAATTTAACTTCTGTGCTTGTTTAGGCCTACATCAATTAGCATCTGTTAGACGTAGTATATGGTCTTTAAGATGCTCTGTTATTGTTTCTCTGCAAATGATTTGCATTGATGGTCTTGTCTTAGAGACTATTTACTTGGGATAACAAGGTGTAGAGCTGGATGAACACAGCAGGCCAAGCAGCACCAGAGGAGCAGGAAGGCTGAGGTTTCGGGCCTAGACCCTTCTTCAGAAATAGACCCTTCTGAAGAAGGGTCTAGGCCTGAAATGTCAGCCTTCCTGCTCCTCTGGTGCTGCTTGGCCTGCTGTGTTCATCCAGCTCTACACCTTGTTATCTCAGATTCTCCAGCATCTGCAGTTCCTACTGACTGTGAGACTATTTACTTGGAACTGCAATTTCGTTAATGAAGAAGGCAATTAAAAACTTCTTGCATCCTGTGTTTGAAAGGCCTGATTTTTAGCTACTCCACTTGAGCAGTTTGTTTCCATCTGTTCTCACATCCATTACAAGTTTTATATTGGCAAGGATGTGAAAAATGGAGGCCAGTTCTGGTAATAACCCATACTAACACAATACATGTGTGAAATCAGCATGAAACGCCACCTTTCAGGTGCCTGGGATTTATGCCACTGTCTCACTGGCTCAAATGGCATGAAAGATACATCATTACTGCATCACTTTTCAGGCTTTTCTAAATGATTGTTATTGTTGAGACTTCTTTTCTATGTGATTACTATTACTTGAATTTTCAACAGTTTCTTAGTCACGCCTGGATTGAGAAAGGCTGGATTTTGAGATTTATGAAATGTTGTATACAATTTATAAACTGCTCGATGTCCAGAAATTTTGCTCCAATTTGGACAGTATTCAGAGGTGGGTTTTCCTGCAGGTTCTGCGCCAATGAGACACAGCCTGCATAAATCTTACATGCTTAGTAAGTGAAACTTCAGTTCAATACATTATCTCCTTCGCAGCAGAAGGTTAAGAGATTCAAGTCCCTCTAGGGAATTGGTCGGATAACCCTTTAGTGCAGTACTGCAGTAGTGAATGTCTACTATCTGATATCGCTTTAGGAGGTGAATTGTACTGTTCGACATTTCTCACTTGAACTCAACTTTAACATCCCTAAACTGATCATCTATTTAGTTGCTACATGTGGAAGTTTGCTGTGCATAAATTAACTGCTGTGATTGTTTACATTGACTACAATTCATTGGTTGTGAATTACGTTGGGATGCCCTCAGTAAATGAAAAGTGTATTTTTGATGTTAACTTTTCTGTTTGAATAGTAGTACCATTTCATTTGTCTGCAGTGAAGTAGAACATTTGCTAAAAAATTAATTTTACATAGTCATTGCAAATGTTTTCTAAATTCACATCAATTTCTGGCTTTATTGTACAGTGCACAATTTCATTAAACACTGGTTAATTGATCAGAGAATGTATGGATAAAATCAGTACACTTTAACAATCTTAAAATATTAGATGATTTTCTTTGAAATAGTTGAGGTTTATGTGTACATTTTTGAAAAGATATGTGGTGCATTTCATAACCGCAGAGTATCCTTAAGTACTCTACAGCCAAGTACTTTTGAAGTTATTCACTGTTCTAATGCTGTTACAACTGTCATAACCCATGCCTGAGTTACTGTCAGAGGCAGATAAATCAGCCATATTATCTTACCTGATTTGACTGGTCAGGGTGCCACGTAGGAGGAGTTTTTTTTTAAATTCTCCAGTTCTTGGTTGCCACTTTTGCAGTCTTTCTGGGCTCTTGCATGACCTGTAACATTACTTACCTCGTGATTATTGAAAATGATAGGGTTTCTTTCTTCAAGTTTCTCTCTCTTCTTAGGCCCTTTAGTTCTGGAACTCCCTGTCTAAATCTCTCTGCCTGTCTTTTCCACCCCTTAGAATGCTTCTTAACCTTTTCTCTTTAACTAAGCATTTGTTCATCTGCCCTAATATTTCCTCATGTATCAAATTCTATTTGATAATGTTTCTGTGAGGATGTTTTACAATCAAACACACTGTATAATTGCATGATGATGATCATGATGCTGCCACTGCTGAAAATGATTCTTGATGCTGGAGAAAACTTCATGAGTATTGATCATCCCACAGTACCATACTGATTTCTAGTCCCTTGCACATTCTCTTTAATTGCTAGTTGCAAAATAGCAGAAGATGGCTATATGGGCGGCATGGTGGCACAGTGGTTAGCACTGCTGCCTCACGGCGCCAGGGACCCAGGCTTGATTCCAGCCTTGGGTGACTGTCTGTGTGGAGTTTGCACATTCTCCCCATGTCTGCGTGGGTTTCCTCCGGGTGCTCCGGTTTCCTCCTACAGTCCAAAGATGTGCAGGTTAGGTGGATTGGCCATGCTAAATTGCCTATAGTGTTCAGGGATGTGTAGATTAGGTGGGTTATAAGGGGATGGGTCTGGGTGGGATGTATTATATTACTTAATAGAAAGACATAAATGCAATTTATTACATTCGTCTGAGCTCAACGTGACTCCCTTAAGTGTTGGATTTTTTCCATTAGTACTTTTATAATGTTCCACACAGTTGGTATCTGAACAATAGATGAGAAGCTGTTCTGTTCTGGACAAGGATGTGCTGGAAATCCTCTATTGATGAATTTTAAAATGGGCCCTCCTTGTGTTCTTGTATTCGGTCTCTCTTGCTCGAAAGGTAGCATAGCATTGTTGGATGCTGAAACGAAGAACTAGAAAACATGAACAAGTTGGGAGTGGGATGTGGGTGGTGGTAGTTGTGAGGGCTCTAGCAGGTGTTAAATGTGTGAGTGTAGTTACTGGATGAAAGGCTTTGGAAGCAAGGGTGAACAAAATTGCTAGAGCTGGGCTAAAGTCAGGCTCTTCAGGATTAAGCGAAGTTTGAGAGATGTGAAGATGAGTTTGGTGTTGACAATTCTGCTAAGCTAGTTAAATTTACTCTTGTGATACACCAAGCACTTTGACATTATGCTACTAGTATTGCACTGCCCAGACCCCTCACCATTTCTGCTGACTAAATGTTTAAGTCACACATTGTCAATCAGAAGGAAAGAGTCCCTCCTTTTTGCACTTGATTTGATCCGTAAGCATTTTTAAGGTATAAGTATAATTGCTTTGGTGATAAATGTGACACCCATTTAATGCACAGCATTGTTGTACAACCAACAATGAAGGAAATGACTGATAATTTTTCTCGTGTAGTTTGAAGAATGAATGTTGAGACTAATAGATGAACTGTCTTAACTAGTCATTTGTGTACAGATATATAAATATGTTAAATTGACAGAGGAAAGGGTTAGCTGGCCCATTATACCTCCCAATGATGTATGGTGGAACTCAAGCATTTTAATCCCTGCCCAATGATCTCCTGTGTGGGGCATGGTCCACAAGTTCAGATAGTATCTCTGCATGTGCATATAACACTTCATTTACCCATAATAAAAATGTGTCAGACATGTCCGAGCCCATTCGAGGCATTCAAGAAGGAATTGGATGATCATTTGATAAAAAATAGCATGCAATGGTATGGGCAATAAGTAGATGATTGGCACAAGGTAATGACACACATTTAATGAGCCTGTGGAAGCATGATGGCCCAAATGGCCTCCTGAAACATAACACATCTGTGATTTCGTATAGTACTAAGATTTAATTGTAGTCATTTTCTCCTCTAAAGCCACAGCACTTATCACAAATCTTGATATCTTCTGCAAACTGGCAAAGAGTTTCTCCCAGTGCCTTCAGGCAGGTCATTAACGAAAAAAAGGAAAGTCAGTATCTGTACTTGTAACGCTGATCCCCGTGGAAATCTGTCAGCAATTGTTTTCAACGCAGCTCCATTACCCTTTAATAACAATCCTCTGCCTATAAGGTTGGAAATAATTTATGCAGTCCAAGATCTAACTGCTCATCCCACTGGACTTTAGCTTATTTAATAGCCTATTGCATGGCACCTTGTCAAAGCTCTTTGAAAATATACTTATATGATACCAACAAGACTGGCTACAACAACTGATCACATACATTGCTCAAAAATTCAACCAGTTTTATAAACCCTCATCTTTTCCATAGCTGTGTTGGCCATGTCTAATAACCCCTTTTCAGCCAGGCAGTTGTACTGAGTACCTTTTAATGTTGTCGAAATTGTGTTAATTATATATGTAGTTTCCTTGTTATGGCTTGTTCTCTTTTTGAGTATTGACAATATGTGGATCTCCTTTCAGTCTGTGGAACTAATCCCGCAACCTAATGTGTTGTTGTTACGTTAATGATAGGGGTTCATTAAGCATGATTCTAATTTCTTTGGACACCTTTGGGTGAATGCCATTAGGACTAGTAACCTTACATATTTCAAGACCCCTTATTGAATGCAATATATTTAGTGATTGTAATGAGGTCAGCCTGGTGGACCTCTATAGTATGAGTTCCCTGATTGGGGCTGTTAACCTGGTCTAATTAGGGACCTCTGGCTGATAGATAAGAACAGGGGTGTCAGACATTCTGACACTCTGAGCGCTGGCTCTGAGGAAGTTGGATCAGTGTCAAAGACTCTCCACGTGTAAATAAAGGGTGACTTGATAATGGGATACCAGCCTCTGTGGAGTTATTTCAGTATTGACCTGCATTTGTACAGCAATATTTTTGCAGTTAACAGTCTGCTGTATGATTGCTAACTAAGCATTGTGTGTTGTAATACACAGTCTTTCAAAGTAGCTATTTAAGTTCTCTGCCATGTCTTGGGAGTCCACCTGAATTAAAGCTGAGGAATTCTTTAATGGGTCAGTATGATTCGTTAATGACGCTTTGACTCCTGACAGAACTAAAATAATTCTGTTGTTGCAGCTATCATTTTTTTTTCTCTTCTCTAGTGATTTTTATGTTTATACGAGTTTTACATTTATGCCTGTTTTCATTTTCTATGGTTAATTCTGATTTGTTCTTGTATAGTTAGCCACTTTAGGTTTATTCTGCGATTTGCCTTTCTTGTGGCTTCCTAGCTTCCTTTATTAAGCAAGGATATTGCCATCCTGGTATGAGGTTAAGCATTGAACCTAATTTAAGTCCTTAGCCATCCTTGCAAATCTAGCTTTCTTGAGATCTAGAACTAGCAATTTTGATTTGCTTTGGCTGAATTCAGCATTCATTTGAATGGATAATGATGGCCTTGGTTTAAAGTTTCATCTGAAAGACTACATCTGAAATACAGCACTCCTTCAGTACTGCAAAAAAAAGCCAAATTAGATTATGATATACCTTTTGAAAATGTATGGAATGTACATTCTATCACCATGTGAGCTAACTTATTTTTCTGTTGTTTGAGAGACATGATGCATTATTTTTACATTTATAAGGCTGAGTCTCAACCCGGAGAAACAGGTAGGTTACTATCAGCTAAGAAATGGAATAGAACTTCATGAGCCATCCTTGTGCAGAAAGTCAGATGGATGGACTTGTAAAATAAGACTCCTTGCCAAGTGCAGTGTGTCTGTCACTGTGAGTGATGGGTGCACTATACATCTGTGGCCCGAATTGAGGCCCTTACATGGACAATTAACAGCCCACTTACGTGTCTCATTCTATCACCGTTCAGATCCAGTGGGTGGCTGGAGAGGTTCAGTGCTCCGCATTCACCCTGACGGATTAGACCTTACAGGCTGCTGGCCATTGAAATGGGGAGGGTGCCTCCTTTATGGGTTCCCAGTGCAAATCAAAGGACCCACCCACAGTTGCCTCTCCCTGTGTTCAACCGTGTACCTGCTCTGGACAGCATGATGTTAACCACTTATAGAATCATACAGTTTGGAAGAGGCCATTCGGCCAACAGAGTCTTTACCACCATGTTCCAATCTTGTTGGGTGCTGGTGGTTAAATCCACTTCCTATTTGAATCTTTCCAGTTAATGTTATCTCCATTCCAGTGCAGGTAGTTCTGCTATAGCACGTGTTTCGTTAACGTGAATTGGCTGTAACGCTATTGATGAATAATGGATGCTGGTTGGATAACGCAAACTTTCTGCTGTACAATTATAGTGATTTTCTCTAGCAATTTCCCTATAATGCAATTTTCTATGGCGATTTTCTATACCGCAAGGCTACACTAGAACACAACTATCGTGATATAGGAGAATTACCTGTACTGTCCTGTTTTGGTTTTAATGTGCGTGCTCTAGTTGTTCAGTCAGCGATTGTCCTGTTGTAGGATTGTACACTGCATTAGTAGGATAAGAATGAATCAACCTCTGTAGCTGTACATCCTCTTTCTTTTGTTCTTTTTGATACCAGAACAATTCCTGTTTACCCATCTACCCCCTCAGACCTACTACATTGGCTCACAGTTGAGTAATGTCTTGATTTAAAAATTCTCATTCTTGTTTCAATAAGTTTGAACCTCCCCATCTGTGACATCCCCTAGCCCTACAACATTGAGACCTCTGCATCCTCCCACTCTGACCTCTAACACTCTACTGAGGTGTGACCTTATAGAGGTTTATAAAATCATGAGAGGCATGGTTTTTTCCCCAGGGTGGGGGAGTCTAAAACTAAAGGGCGTAGGTTTAAGATGAGAGGGGAAAGATTTAAAAGGGACCTAAGGGGCAACTTTCTCATGCAGAGGGTGGTGTGTGTATGGAATGAGCTGCCAGAGGAGGTGGTGGAGGTTGGTACGATTACAATATTTAAAAGCCATCTGGATGGGTACAGGAAGGGTTTAGAGGGATATGGGCCAAATGCTGACAGATGGGACCAGATTAATTTAGGATGTCTGATCGGCATGGATGAGTTGGACCGAAGGATCTGTTTCCATGCTGTATATCTCTATGACTCTGTGACTTCATTATTAGCGACATTACCATCAGTTCTTCGACGTAGGCCTTAAGCTTTGGAAATCTGTTGATTTCTCATTGTTTTAAGTTCAATTAACTCGGGCCAGCTTGGCTGAGGTTGTGAATTTTTTTCACTAAGTGGAAGGTGCATGGCTTTTTTTTTGAATGGTTGCTTGCTGCAAGGCCTAGTGAGATGAAATTTGGGCAAATTTCATTAACTTTTACCAACTCTGCCCTTGTTGCAACCCCATCTTACCATGTGCCATTCTCTGAACCATTTGCCAGTCACTGCATATCTGTGGAAAGACTGGTATCCATTGTGTCCATTATCCATAAGAGGCTGCAGGGCACCTAGACAATTGTTGGCAATCTGGCATTGCAACTCACTGACAATGTAATGGCAAAGCAGCTCATGAACATAGTCGTCATGGCTGACACTCCCTTGCACGTACAACCCCATTCTCTCACCCTACATACTTTTTAAATGTTAGCTCATACAATTTATTTGTCCTTAGCTACATCCCATCTAAACACACTCTCTATAAGTCACCAACACCCTGCCCCAATGTCCACTGGACATCCACGTCTCATCATGCTGCAGTCGAGGAACATGACGTGGAGGCAAGTGATCAGACAATTCCAAACGTGAGCTTTTATTTGCAGTCACCACAAGTGAACACAATCAAAATGCATGGAGACTACATTTTGCCCCCACAATGCAAGCCGGTTGCTGGCATCTTGATCGGAGCAGTTTAATGTTTCATGATGCAACCGGCTTTCAGCTACTAGAAGCGAGCACCAGTCAAGTCCTATCTGGCTTGTAGCACCCAATGGAACTGAGCTCTGTCATGCACTTCCTTTTTGCCGAGGTCCTTAACCACCTCCAACGACTGCTCCTGTTCCCTGTTTCTCAGCATTCGGCACATTACCTTGTTGTCTGCTCCCATCGTGCAGAGCACAGCTCCCTGGTTTGATGAGGCACATTCAGTTGGGAATATACCACTGTAGAGTAGTCTAAGCAGCAGGACCGCATCTTCAGCAGCCCCATTGTCTGCTCTGTCACGGGTCCCAGCTGAAGATGGACAGCATTGTATCTACGTTCTGCATCAGTTAGAGGTTTGTACTATGATGGGCGTCAGCTATGGTTGCAGAGGGTAGCCTTTGTCTCCGAGTAACCAGCCTTGTAAGGCATCTGGACCCTCCAAATGTACCAGTTACCTGAGGGTACTCCATGATGTAGGAGTTGTGGCTGCTGCCAAGGTAGTAGGCAGACCCCTTCAGGAAGTGGTAAATGATGATCACGGATCACCTGGACATAAATGGAATGGAGCCCATTCCTGTTGATGAATTCTGTAGCGTTGTGATACAGTCCTTTCAGTGTGTGCAGTCAATGGCACCCTGCACCTGGGGGAAGCTAACTATGTTCCTAAATCCTACAGTCCACGCTGTAGCGCTGACCTCATCGTCAAGAAACAAAATGTGATGGCTGTGCCGGCAGCTACATGTTAGACTAATGCCACATCAATACAACAGTGCTGATAGCCTTTGGCTCTGACTGAGCAACCAATGTGCTAACAGGGCATTGCACAGCAAAGCAAGGCAAGGCAAGGCATGGTTGTGAGAATGCAATAAGGAGCTACATGAGGGAGAAAAGCGAGCAGCCCTGAGGTGCAGCCCGGTCCAGTCAGTGAGCTGGGTGCCTGGCCCTGTGTACAACACCTCCTTGCAGCAGCCTTTCCATGCTAGTTGGCTGTGCACCCTGCAATGCAAGCCTGTTCCTTCTAATTGTTCTGTAAGTGAACGAAGGAGATGTCCTGAGGGCTTGGCCAATGTCAGAAGCCAATGTCTGTGAATTGTACCTTTCAATTTAGTAACCCCATTGCAGGTTTTCAAATTCTGTGTGCAGCAATGAATTTTGGAACCAGAAGTCAATGTTGTGATATGTGCGTGGGCACATCATCATGTGCAGAACCTTGGGGTGATTGCACACACGTAGAGGAAACATTGCATGGATCGTGTCTGAGACAGTATTTCATGCTGAGCAAATGAAAGTTCTTCGTAGTCAGCAGCAAGCTGAAGTCCCTAGGTACCTGCTCTGAGTTTCACGCTGAGATTTCTTGATGGCTAGCTTGTTTGGCCTGTTTGGTAAGATAGGTAGCTGAGTATGCTGTAGCTTTAATGATGCCTTTTTCTTAAGCTATTCCCCCCCTCCTTTAATGGGTACATTATCCTGCCTGGCAAGAATCTTTTCTTGCTGCTTGGCTTAATGATTAAAAGATGCGGGGAGTCTGTCCTGATCTCGAGACAGGTCTTGCTAGACTTCTCATCTGATTCTTCCACAAATACCCATGTCAGTCAGACCCCTATAAGATTGCACCTGGCTGTTAACCGTTACGTCTGTCAGATTGAGAAAAAGAAACTGAAGCTGTTGACCGTAGACTCCGGGTTTTAAAAGCCTTGTGATAAAAGTCACAAAAATAGGATTTTCAAGCCATAGACATTATTGCAAAAAAAAGATTGTGCGTATGATTTTCAACCAGTGAGGATGTCAAGAGATAGTAGGAACTGCAGATGCTGGAGAATCCGAGACAACAAGGTGCAGGGCTGGATGAACACAGCAGGCCAAGCAGCATCATAGGAGCAGAGAGGCTGACGTTTCGGGCCTAGACCTTGATGTCAAGAGGAGGATGAATTTGTCAGCTGGTTTGTTTGGAATATAGAGAAGACCGAAGAGAAAATTCAGACAAGGTTAATCATGGTTGTATTGATTTTTATTTTTGCACAGTACCTTTCTTTTTCCACTGGGGTCTAGTGTGGAAGTGGTGCTAGGATTCCCAAGGCTAATTGGGAACATTAAATCACGTCTTGCATATTTCTACCCTGGCCAAGCAGCTCTGAAATGTTTCTTGAACTTGGAGCACTCGGCCCAGAGATAATGACATTACCCACTGCGCTGTAAAGCCCAATTAATATTGATAAAACATAGACAGAGAAAGGTTGGAGATGTAAGGAATTAACTATCTGCTTTATTTTGTATTCAGTGCAGGAGTTCAAGAAGTGTTTTAGCAAAATGGGAGCAAGATTTGAACTCTAGATTGATTTAGACCATAGAGAGAGATAGGCCTGTGGAGTTCTTTCTAACCTGAATATATCATATTCCACTTACAACTGAATATGGAAGTTTTATATTTTGATGTAATTCCTCAAGATTTTGCAACTAGGGACATATTTGATGCCCAGTGGAATTATCTTTTATCATTTTGCATTGAAAGTTGCTTTCTGAATAAAAATCTGGTAAGATGCTTCCATTGTAGGTTTTTGCATGTCTCAATCACCTCAGATGTCGCACTGTTCCTATTCAGTGATGTGGAGATCTTGTTAACAACTCTGATTAATAAACTCTGCTGGCAGACGATTGTAAATTTTACAGTGAATCTTAGACAAGTCGCTGTAATTCTCTTGTTTGGTGCCACACTGCGAGACAGAAGGGGAAGTCCAACTGTGCTTTGATAGTTGGCCAAGCCACACTGCAACATGTCTTTGGTAGGAACAGGGTGTCTCTAGCTTGCTTGCAGTTTTGTTTCATTGTATATTGGGGGTGTACAGTCCTCATCTCCAGATGGAAAGCATGTTGTTGAAAGCTCCTCCAATCAACTGTGAAGTATCAGACAACCAAGTCTAGTGATTGCTTGGAGGGGGGAGAATTCCTCTGTGAATAATTACAGGGGGTGACTTCCTGTGTGAATCATTTATAGCAGTTTGTCAATTCTTTGTGTTAAAAATTCATACAACTTTTGGCGTCTGTTCATGTGTCTTATTTTTCCCTGATGTTGAGAAATTAAAATGCAGTCTGGTCTTACTTCAAATGTCTTCAATTTGAATAATCTGATCACTCAGATCTAAGCATAAAATGCAATTTGTGTTATTTGTATAACTTAAATTTGTGAACAGCTTATATTTTGTTAACGTGAAAAGAAACTTTCAATTATCGGTATTGTGGCAAAAGGTTTTCTTGAGCAGATTGCTTAACATTCGATCAGAGATTTGCCATGGGAACAGGATCCTACCTGAGGATGTAAAGTCTGTGTTATCTGGCATGCCCAGGTGGTGCTGGATAATGAAAAAGTGATATAACAGGGAGTTACATTTGTCTGGGCACAAATTGCCTTTTGAAGGGTTGAGCAGAGAGGGAAAGTATTTGGGGAGTCAAAAAGCTCTGGTAAAGCAGGGCACGACAGTACAAACCCCACAACTGAATACCAGGCTGACACCAAAGCTGATTCCATGACCTTCTGAATGGCTTTTCTCTTTTAAAAAAACAATTGAGCTGTCAATTTTATTCTCAGTTGCTCCAAGGAGTATATCTTTGTTCTAAAAGAATAATCAAAACCGACCTGATAATGTAATGAATCGAATTAAAGCTTAAGAATATCTTGTGCAGATTTACAATCTACTCCTGTTTGCTATTACTTTGTTAAGGAATGCATTATCTGAATATCGAATGTGACTGGCTTTTTTCTGAAAAAAAGGAAATTCTGGTTACTAGAAAATTCTGGTTATGGAGTGCCGGATAAAACACAGTTTACTGTACATTCAAGTCAGATCTCAGCTGATGAGAGTGACTCTGATACTACAAAATGTGGTATTAAATGCTCAGAAAGTAGTTACTAATTAATCCAGCAAGTCTGTAGGAACAGACTCTAGTTTTTGCAAGGGATTATATTTCTTAAATGAAACTCATGTAATTTCTACAGTCATGTGTTTCATTAATATATTTTGATTGTGATTTTTACAATGTAAAGCATGAATTTATGAGACAAAATGTGTTAGGATGTGCATTTTAAACATGGCTAAATATATAATGTGGTCACTATCACCCAAGCTGTGGATTTAGTTTGTTTTATTCCATCTGTAGCAGATATGATATTTAGAACAAAGTAAGCTGTAGAACATTATTTTGTACGTGTTTGTGTGTTATTTCTACACACTGAAACTTTTCCTTTTATTTATTCACTCGTGGGATGTGGGAATCTCTTTCAAGGCCAGAATTTATTGCCCATCCCTAATTGCCTAGAGGGCAGTTAAGAGTCAACCACATTGCCGTGGGTCTGGAGTAACATATCAGCCAGACAAGTTAAGGGTGACAGATTTGTTTAGAATATTCCATATTTGAAAGCAAGCAAACTTCCATGCATACAGCTCTTTGCTACTTCATTTTTTTTTACATAGGACTGAATTTACCCTTTTTTTATTTTGCTGAAGTGTTTCTCTCGGGGAGATTGGTGGGCGGTCTGCCAGAACCCATGTCAACTTCTCTCTCACAATTGTTTGCTCTACAGCTCATCCATAACGCAGTTGACCTCTCTCACACCCAGCTCACGCAACCGGAGTGCGAAAGTGCTTATCGCTCTTAGGTCTTTTAAACGTCACCTCCACAGCACATCAGATGCTGCAAGCCAGAAACCACCGCATACTGTAGTACTCTCTTTCATCGCTGACGAAAGCGTGGCCCAGAAAGGGAAGCTGGCATCCCGTCTTGCTAACAGAGACCTGGAGGTGGCTGTGAATGGGGGTGACCAAGCAAAGAGCAGTTGCCACCATTCTGCCAAAGGAGACCACACCACTAGGTGCAGCCAACCTGGACAGAGAGCAGCTCGGGTCAGTGTGGTCTCCAGGCTCAGATATAATACACAGCCCTGCAGGAAAGAGGCTGAAGGGTAAACCCCAGAGGTCCATAGACTGCTCTGTCATTAGAAAGAGAACTGCCGGTGTTTAAATTGAGGATCGCCTCACCTCAGGCAAAGGGAGAGGCTGAGAAGGCAGCGTCTTCATGGTGACCTCAGCTGGTAGGGGAACAGAACCCACACTGCTGGGCATCACCCTGCATGGGTAAACCAGCTGTCCAGCTAACCGACCATTTTCTCACCTCCATCTCTCTCTCACAGGCCCACATCTCCTCCAATTCTGCTACTCCTGCTCACCAAGACCCATGGACTGCAACTCCTCACTACTGTATGCAACATGTCTATTCACCGGCTCTCACCTGCATCATCCTGCCAAGCCGCTAACACTCCCTGCTCCCTGCTCCCTGTACTTCCTGCTCACTCTCTGGGGACACTTTGTCACCTCCTTCTCCTGCATCACCACCAACTGCTATCCCATCCATTTCCAGAATACAGATTCCCTCAATTTTACGCTTTGGAGGGAAAGAATAAAACTGAGTAGAGAGGGCCAAGAGCAGCATTGGAGTGGTGGATATCTGGTATGAGGAGAAAATGCTGGACTTGGCTATAGAAGAGGATGACTATTGATGTGGGAATACAGACCTCTGTGGATAAACAAGCTAGTGAGCTTCATCGTGCTGTTCTGCACTACTCTCACAATAATGCTAGCAATAACTCATTCTTACCTTGAACAAGCTTTTCTCCCTTTTCTTTACACCCAATTCCCTCTCTTGTGAACAAGCAAGCTACAGTGAAAAAGAGGCCAGCACTGCATATGCTCAGTTGAACCTCTGCCTCTCAGGAGGACACTAGTGAACCTTTGAAGAATGCACTGGCATGGGTTTCACCTGCACCCTTCAGAGACTCCCCTGAATGGGTTCTCTTTCTAGATTAGACTCGGGAGCACAATCTGGTGAGCCTGTGACTGACCCATCTCCGCAGCTAGTCGAGGTGGAAATGCCCCAGCTCTCTGCATCGAGAGAACTGTCGGAGACTGGGCAACTGTGCAACTCCAAGCAGAAGGCGATCCCATGGACTCAGCCATTAGCAACTTTTTCAGATGCATAGTCAGCAGGCAGGTTTATCAGGACAATCAGTACTCTGGATCGTAGGACGGACGAGTGCACCAACGTTATCAGGACCATGCTAGCCTCAGCTTGCTCAGGCTGGCTACTGCCATGGAGACTTGGGTTCAGCACATCCATTGCTGTAGCAATTGGTGTTCAGCATCAATGGCAAGATGAGAGGAGATGATGGACTTCGACCTCTTGGGGAGTCAGGGTAGTGCCATTTGCTATATGAGCAGGCTGTTCAGACATCCCAAGGATTAAAGAAGCTGTAGTGGCCAAGCATTGCTCATCTCTCTCAAACAGTCAATTCCTTGACTCTTCCAGTGGTGGAGGAGTGGTTCCAGGCCATGGCTGAACCCGTGTACCTGACAATGGAGACTACATTATCCCAGCTGTGGTGCCATGTGGGGACTCAGGACACCTGAGTGTTCACAGACTGAGGGGTGGACTTTGTTTTTCTGGCAGCAAGGACTCACGGCTGAGGTAGGGGAGTGATCTAGCTGTTTCCTTTTACTTTTTTCTGTTTCTCTTATTTCTGCTTCTGTTTTTAATCCTGTCTTTTGTATACTAAGATGGCGCCAGAGAATGGTGACTTTGTACACTTTGTGGAGGCTAGGTGGATTAGCCGTGAATAATGCAGAGTTAGGGTAAAGGGGATGTGTCTAGGCTGAATGCTGTACAAAGGGTCATAGTGGACTCGATGGGCCGAAGGGCCTGCTTCTGCACTGTAGGGATTCTGTGAATGATAGAAGGGTGTAGTGAAGCTGCTTCACAGTTGCTCCCAACCTGCTGCCTATCATGAGGGACTGTAACATTCAGATACCATATGATGACTGAAGCTTTAAAAGCTACCGAAACTCAGCTCCATGCCACGTTACTGCCCTGTCTCAGTGACTGCTGTCTCCGAACACTTACAACTTGTAAAGTTCAGATACTTTAAGGTGGGATCAGCTGAAGATACTACATATAGAATTATATAAATAAGAAAACATTTATTCAACATTTAAAAGGTTCGAGGGATGCAGCAATAACCAGGCACTGTGGACTGACCTGGGGTTGTTTGCCATATAAGCAGCAACAAGGTACACAATGGCACAATGATATTAAGTCCAAGTTCAGCTCATTCATCAAAAAAAAACCAAACAACTGCAGATGCTGAAAATCAGAAACAAAAACAGAAATTGGAGTTCTGGTGGAATCTACGGAGAGAAAGCAGAGTTAACATTTCTAGTGATCTTTCTTGTAGCTAGGAAAAGGTTAGTATATATACCGAAGATGGGGTTGGGGAAGCGGGGAGGAGTAAATGAGAGGTGGAGATGGAGACCAGACAAAGAGAACAAAAGTTGGATAGAAAAAGGATTGGGTAAGGGTCAACCTGGGGTGGTTAATAGCTGCTAATGCAGACCATTAGTAGCTGACAATAGGATGGTTGTGGTAGCAGCCCATGTGACGTGTGTGGAGATTGGTTAAGGACACAGGAGAAGAATTTGAGGGCCTGAGCACCTTCTCCCTTCTTGCATTCAACATTGCATAGCTGTGCCGTAGTCTCCTGAACGTCCCTTCTCCTTTGTCAGCTGTAGTTGTGAAGGACATCTTGCAACATTAATGTGGCACACCCTTTCTGCGTTTACTATGAGGCATCTGCCAGAGTGATCCAGGCAGTGAAAAACTCATTTTAATGAGGCTTATGAGGGTTCCACTATGGCCCTGGTGGAACCGTGGACAGCATTGATGCAAAATGGAGATACAATCTGGGTGCCATCTGCCATGTTTGGAGGGAATAGCCCTTGTCTCCCAACAGCAATCCCTATATGGCCTGAGGACCTTGGAAGGAGACAGGATCCTGTGATATCCCTAGTAAGTACGCATCATGGTGGTTCCAGAATATTTGGGACGCACCTCCAGAATCTGACCTTGATGATCACAGATGAGCTGGATGAAAATAGAGTGGAATCCTTTTATGTTGATAAACCGCAGGTTGGTGATGGGACAGTAAAGCAACATGAAAGCAGTCTATAGCAACTGACACCAAGGGAAGCCAGTGATGGTGGAGACTCCCACTGCGCTGGCTGTATGATTCTCCTCGAAAAGGGGGAAGGTTGTAAGCAGGTGTGATCTAGAGGAATTGGAATCATTGACATCTTGGATGCATTTATGGATTGAGGATTAGGAGATGCCATGCTGATTCCTACTTGGTCCTTGGAACAAGCTGCTGGTATAAAGGTTTGACAGGCACTGGGATGAGATAGTCGCCAAGTTCTTCTGAGCATAAGTCCTGTTCCAGCAACGGATACAATTTAGTGATGATGGCCAAGGACATCCTTAGTCTGCACTTGCACTGAGTTTCTGACAGTTATGGTTAGAGACAACAAGGGTAGATCTGGGATCTAATCATTCTTCTCTACCTCTTTGAGAGATATTCATCTGCAAGCTCTCCATCCTGGAGGCTGTGTGGCAGTCGTGGGAGTTCTTTTTGCTGGCTTGGCGACAATGTTGCAGTTTATATCTTCTTTAACGCAGTAGTTTGATTCTTTAATAAGGCTACAAGAAATTCTCCAAGTACTGGTTCCATCTCAGATGAGTGATCAGATAATCTTCAGGGAATGTTGGAAATAAAATAGCATATTGTGACGTGTTAGAGTTTCATACCTTGTGGCTTGGAGGCTTTGTCTTCGCAAGGAGGCCTTTGTCATTTCTAGATAAGGAACTTTGAACTTTGTAACCGTATGCAGATATATGTTGCCGGATCAAAGCGCTAATGCTACACTGAGGGATTTCTCCATCATAAAAAGAAGTGAGAAGGACAGGGGCAGCGTATACAAGGGAACATTACCACCTGCAAGTTCCCCTCCAAGTTACTCACTATCCTGACTTGGAAATATATTGCTCTTCCTTTTAGAGCCACCAAATCAAAATCCTGAAACTCCCCCCTCACAGTATAGTTGGTTTGCTTACAGCACATGGTCTGCAGTGGTTCAAGAAGGCAGCTCACCACCACCTTCACAAGGGCAAGTAGGGACAGGCAATAAATGCTGGCCAGCCACTGATGCCCATGTCATGAGTGAACAAAAAGTGATAGTACTCCCTTATCAAATAGAACCACCCTTTCACATTGCATACTTTCGTGTGAGAATGTGGCAGCTTTGATGTGATGTGTTCTACTGTCAGATGTGAAAAGTTATGCATAAATTACAAAGCTAAGTGAGACTTTTTTTCTCATGTACCTGCATGGCTTTGTATATCTAACATTACTTGTGGGGAGGGGCGCAGTTAATATAAAGTATGTAGCAGTTATGATTGCTTGATGTCATAAGTTTCAAGGTTAATGGATGTCAAAAAAAATGGACCCTTCAATTGAGTGCAATTTGATGGCAGATGGATGGCATTATACAATCAGTAGATGCATGATTAATTGCCCCTATCAGGGTCTCACATGCAAATTTTGGCAACCACTTCTGAAGAGAAAAGCAGTAACTTACTCCACCTATTTTGCCTGCAGTGGCAGCAATTTTGTTTCCCTTTTGTGCAGTTGAGTTTGGTGTAAAGATGCCAAGGATTCAACTTTGTGTTCATGTGAGTGTTTTATGTTAGTGTCCCTGTGTTCCTGATGTACTACTCGCGCTTACCCCATTTTTGTTCAGCTGCTTTGCATGAGGGTTAATCTTCCCCGTTTAATCCCTGAGCCCATGGCTTTGTGAGCTGCCGTGCCACATGAGTTGGCAGACACTCTCCTCATTTGAGTCTAGAGTGATTGTGACTTGTGGGAAAATCCGTCTCCCAGCTTCCTGTCACCTGCTATGCTCTTTAAAATCCTACCCTTCTGTCTTAAATTCTCCATTTCACCATCAGCACTCCCTTTTTCTGCTCTGTGCAGTGAAGACCAACTTGAGTTTTCCACGTTTTCCCAGGGCTTCACAAGACTCTCCCCTTTGAGATCCCTTACAATTATTATCCAAAATCCCAGGATTGACCATGCTTCATCCCCTGGACTGATTTGGGAAGACAGCCTTAACTGAGCACAGCTCAACCCAAACCCTGGACTGATGTCTCCACAAAATCCAAGAATAATGTGCCTGCAATCCAGGCTGGTTGCAGAGATTGGATGATCCCTTTGACTAACTATTGTGCTACAGGCCATAGACCCCCTCCACTCCACTAAGGATTGCTTTCCTGACTTTCAAACATGACCATTTGATGAAAGTGCACGCACTTTGTTTGCTGTCTGCTGGCACATGCTGTAGATGTTATATTGATGTAGCATTGAGCAGTGTAGTGCCTCACAGCAATATGTTTATCTGCTCGACTGTTCTGTGTTCTGAACCAAGACCATCTGCTTACCTCTCTCTCTCTGCGCTAAGTAGCAATAAAACCAGAGAAACTGGTAGCCTGTAACTTAGGACTGAGGAGCTTATACAGTATAAAACAATACACACGAGAGGGGCTATCAGCCTCTAAGCTAGCACATAGCTTACTTTCCTAGCACTCACTCACTAAGTGGCACAAGATGCATCTTATCTAGATGCATGAGATGTGTCTGTGCATAAAGCAACCTGGCAGAAGCATTGCAAATCATCAATATTCCTGACCTCCAAAGTGAGATCCTGAAGGGCTGAAGTGTTATGTGAGCTGGTCCAAAATCATCCACGATAATGTGCTGAGGCTGGTGATTTGGCAATAGCCACTTGCAGGGAAGAAAGATGAAGAAGGATGGTGCCTGTGGGGCATGCAAGCAAATACTGGTGATGGTAAAGTTGGATGAAAGCTCAGAGAAGCAAACCACAAGCTGTGCTGCCAGGTAATCGCTTTACCATGTTGGGAATGGCTCTGTCTAGTTTCTTGGGAAGGGAATGGGGAGCTGCATAGAACTAAGGCAAACCTAGCTATTAATGAGATGCAACAATGTGGAAATAAGATAGTCACCACTCAATTCAGATCTCCTTATTTATTTCCCAAATACAGAATTGGAAACTTGTTTTCTTATTGGGAACCTGTTTTTTTTTTATTCTTGCTCTATTTTCTTAGTTTTCTTGCTATTGCCCGTGCCATTTAAAGCAAAGGAAAATTCTATCTTTGGTATTAAATTGAACTTTTACTTGTTGCTTGACTTATTTGAACATGCCTTAGGATACTACACTCAAATTTTGAGCAGCAATTTTTGATGGTCTTCTCGAATGACTGAGTGGCCACCCTGTTCTTCACACAGTAGTAAACAGAAATGCAATCTGAAAAGGAAGATTCGTATCTGGAAGGCATGCTGAACAATGATGAATCCAACAATTATAGGACCTGTGAGCTCTCTGGTAGTAAAATATAATTCTCTGCGATGGATTTTCGATAAGTGACTCTTGCATGCTAACTGGAATGATGTTGCGGTCAGATAGACTTGGATGATTTTGATCAGGGTGATTCTAAGATAGACAGACAGAAATACAGCTGTGACAGACCCTGTGGCCAGGCATCAGTGCATGCATATGGTATGCATCATATGTCATCAAGCTGGCACTATTGCGCTATGCCTCATGGTGACTCCTTATTACACCTGGGGTCAGACCTCACACATGTTTTACAACTGCATTTTCAACCACAGGGGACATTTTTGATGCAAGCTGTCAATATTCCATAGATGACGAGCACTGTTGGCATTCAACTGCATTGCACATTGTTGATCCAGTAATATATGAGAATAAGATGACCTGGACATTTTTATCCTGTGTCTGTTTGAAACATTTCCTTCTGTTGTCTGTATATTGGCAACGTTAGATCCAATCACAGTTAACTGGCACTGATATATGCATTTCATTACACAAAATAATTTGAGGGCTCCTGACAAATTAAAATTATTTAGAGAATGGAGTCTGATCAACACACAGTATCAATTCATCTAAATTTAAATCATATAACCCTTTTATGGGGAAGGCCTGAGGTTTATAGTGCAGGAAGCCATTAAAACTTTAAAAAAAAAATGACATGAATCAAAAATGCAGTCATTTAGGTTTCAGATGCCTGAACCTTACAGAAATAAGGGAAATTTGGGGTAAAGTACAATTCGGTATAAAATTAAACTACAGCTATTTTGTCAATTTCACATTATTTATTATATGTTATTTGCTTGGTTCATCTGCCCATTGAGTAGAACATGATCATATCACTATCTTGCTATTATTTTTAAAATTACAGTAACACAAACCATCTGTCCAAAATACCATTTTGTTGATGGTTAATATGTTTGCTCTGCTAATACTTATGCTGAAGAGCAACTTTTCTGTCTTTTTTTTAAAAACTGAGCTCCCTTTCATGGAGACTGATTGTAATCAATGACAGGCTTCCTAATTTGGCACATTAGATTAATATATTTTGTAAAATGCAGGTTATGCTCAGTAAAACATTGTTTGGTGCACACTTCTTTCAGGTTTTGGCCATTTTGTGTCTTCATGCATTCTTGGCTGTGTTGGAGTTGAAGCTAAACATTGAAGACCATAAGAAATAAGCAGGACTAGGCTGTTCATTCAGTCCCTCGAGCCTTCTCCATCATTCAGTTAGGATGATTGATGATTCAACGTTGATGTTTGACATGTCCACTTTCCTGTCCTTTTGCCCCGAACCCTTGATTCCACTACTAAACAAAAATCTATCTATCTCAGCCTTAAATATATTCAAGGACTCTGCCCCCAAAGCTTTCTGTGGCAAGGAGTTCCAAAGACTCTCAACCCTCAAAAGAAATTCCTCCTCAAAGCCGTCTTAAATTTGCACTCCTTTATTCTGAGACTATGCCCCCTGATCCTAGACTCCCCCATAGAGGGAAAGCATCTTCTCGGCACAGTCTGCTAGTTTACTTTATTGTTTTTCAGGAAATTCAGACAATTTCTGCCTGTCTGATTCAATTGTTTTCTATACAGTCCTAGCCAGAGAAACCTCTGCTGTGGCTTCTTTTCCGACTTCTGCACCATTGCAACTGGAGTCCCCTAATGATTTGTGCTTCATGCCTGACTATTTCTCACTGACCAACATTTAGCCCAGTGATTTATAAAATCAGATAGCTCCTTATATCCTGCTCGAGCAACCCTGCAGGACCTGTCTGAGCCAGGTTGCTTGAAATTTGAAGTCTTTCTTAGAGAATGTGCCTAGAATCAGTGTCTCGCCTTGTGAATGTTGATGAAGCTCAAGGAGCAACGCCTATCAATCCTTGCACCCTTGGATAAATGTGCATCGATCATATAGCATGCTATCTAGGCCCTAAGAAACAATGAGGTTCATTTCTGTCCCTGAATATTCAAATTCCCAGCTAAAGTTCTAAAGAGGCATCTTGCACATTTTTTGAATCACTTTTTGGTGGTTTGTTTTAAATGATGTTAGTGATAATTAAGATCACCAATAAATAATAGTCATAAAGGAATGGCCTATATAAAGCTATGAATTGAAAACCTGTTGCAGTCAATTCTTTTCTAACCTCAGTAGGAACAGTAGAATAGTAATTTCATTCATTTCCTAACAGTAGAGAACTGTGTGCATTTGTTTGCATTTTGCAGTTTGAACTGTGTGGTATTCTTTGCCACATTTGATTTCTTGTTTTGTAGAATCTTAAGATTGTATTTATCTTAATAGTTGCAAGCTTTGCGAACCATTGGATCTCTTGTGGGTTTCAATCCAGATGTTGGAACTAATGGACCATCATTCAATATTGTGTACAGATACAGATCACACCATCATAGATATCCCCCTTATGAATACATTTCACAGTCAGTTACATTATCTTGCTTGAAGCATGGAAAAATAATGTTTTGTAGTCGTGAAAATTGATTATTTGTATTAATTTGTAATCACTTGATATTGTCTACATTGCCTTCTTCTTTCATTTATAAATTATGCTGCAGAACTTAATTTTTGGTTTACCAGAGGTTCAAGGCTGCTCAAAATAGTTGTCTACAAAGCACAGTTTTTAAGGTGAAAAACTACATGCTAGAGTTTACTAAGGCATGCAGCGTGATCAGTCCATGCCAAAAATGCAATATGCACCATATTGGTTGGGTTGTTATGTTGTTTTCTAATGCACTTGCATGGAGCTGGTATCAGCATCAGTTCTATCAATATCGTCTTATGATTCATTTTGTTATCTGGATGGGATACGGTGAAGAGAATGACCAGCTCCAATTTTCTTAATTTTCTGTAATATTCCATACTGAATTGTCAGGCCAATTATTATCATTTTATCTTGTCAGTAATAGCCTGTAATGGTGATAGAACAATCCTGCAACATTTTAATGACAACAGTCTAGTCTCCCTGAGATAAATTTGGAACCATATGTAATTCCCTTAAAAATAATACTGTACTTTTCATTCTTTTGCAGGTCACAGTTCTCATTCTCTTTGCACTGGCATTTCTTACCTGCATAGTGTTCCTGGTGGTGTACAAAGCTTACAAGTATGAGCACAGCTGCCCAGATGGATTTGTCTTCAAGGTGAGATCCTCCCTTTGACAAATTTAGGAATAAGGCAATATACAAATGTTCTATAATATCCAATTTGATTATACACTGTCATGATCACTGTGAATTTGAACAGTAACTATATTTAGCTTGCACCAAGTCCAATTCAGACTAGGAGAAAGTAAGATCTGCTGATGCTGGAGTCAGAGATAACACAGTGTGGAGCTGGAGGAACACAACAGGCCAGGCAGCATCAGAGGAGCAGGAAAGTTGACGTCTCAGGTCGGAACCCTTCTTCAGAAAGGGTCCTGATCTGAAATGTCAGCTTTCCAATTTAGACTAGACTTGACATCAGCTCTCAGTCGACGAATGCATCATATTTTTAAAAAATAACTTATTTTTATCTTTAAATTCCTCCATAGCCTCACCTTGACTTATTTTGTTCTAAGCTCACTCAGTTCCACTGCTTTCTGAAAAATCTTGTTTCACTAATTTCACCATCTTGCACACCTTCAGTTTCTTTTGCTTTACTATTACCAGCCATGATTTCAGCTGTCTAGATTCAATGTTCTGAAATCCTTCTGTCAATCACTTGTTCTTTCTTTGAGGCTCCTTAAAGCCTACCTCTTTGACTGAGCTTTATTGTCATTTGTCTTATTATCACCGGTCTTGATATCTCCTCATTTGCCTCAATCCTGTGAAGAACTTTGGGACAATTCACGTTGAAGGTGCTGAATATTTGAGTTGTTTTTATACATTATGAGTAATTTTCTCAATAATATTCTTCTTTCCACCTCCTCCCTTGAAATTATTACCTAATTGATGGGGTTTCTCTTCAAGGGTTGACAGCAATGCCACAGTACCTCAGTCAAATGGTTATTATTGACTTGTGGGTCAGCAGGCTTGCACTTTGGGAGAGACGAGTTCATATGAACTGCTCTGGTCTTTCTCCCAGTATCTACAAACATACAGGTTTTTTAGACGATAGTGGTCAGGAGTTAAACCTGGATGATAATCTTCTACCTTAACCCTGGATACATAGGGATTTTCCACTATGCTTAATATCTAGTCAAGGTTACCAAATTCAGCACAAGTCAGGAATCAAACTTGGAAAATATCTGGTTAGAGACAAAAAAATTGCAGATGCTGGAATCCAAGGATAGACAAACAGGAGGCTGGAAGAACACAACAGGCCAGGCAGCATCTGGAGGAAAGGAGCAGTCAACATTTCAGGTATTATCCTTCTGCTTCAGTCTTGAAGAAGGGTAATACCTGAAATGTTAACTCCTCCTTTCCTCCAGATGCTGCTTGGCCTGTTGTGTTCTTCCAGCCTTCTGTTTGTCCACCTTGGAAAATATCTGGCTAGATACTTGCAAAAGTGTTTCAAATTTGCCTATTCTTGGCTCTTATTCATATTGCTTTTGTCAGTGCTGAAGGGTTTATGTTGTTTTTCTTGGTTTGAGTGTGTGATATTCCTCTAAAGAGCTTCAGTAGATTAACATTGTTAACGTTGTGCCACTATTTAAGAAAGGTGGTGAGGAAAAGCCAAGGAACTTTAGATCGGTGAGCCTGACATCGGTAGTGGGAAATTTTTGGAGGGAATCCTGAGGGACAGGATTTACATAAATTTGGAAGGGGAAGGACTGATTAGGGATAGTCAACATGGCTTTCGGCGTGGGAAATCGTGTCTCACTAACTTGATTCAGTGTTTTGAAGAAGTTATGTAGAGGATTGATGAGGGCAGAGTGGTGGATGTGATCTGTATGAACTTCCATAAGGTGTTCAACAAGGTTCCTCATGGTAGACTAGTTAGCAAGGTTGGATCACATGCAATACGGGAGAACTAGCCATTTGGATACAGAACTGGCTCGAAGGTAAAAGACAGAGGATGGTGGTGTAGGGTTGCTTTTCAAATGGAGGCCTGTGACTAGCGGTGTGCCACAAGGATTGGTGCTGGGTCCACAGCTATTTGTCATTTATATAAATGATTTGGATGTGAACATTGGAGGTATGGCTAGTAAGTTCGCAGATGACACTAAAATTGGTGGGGTAGTGGACAGCAAAGAAGGTTATCTCAGAGTATAACGGGATCTTGATCAGATGGGCCAATGGGCCGAGGAGAGGCAGATGAAGTTCAATTTAGATAAGTGTGAGGTGCTGCATTTTGGAAAGGCAAATCTGGGCAAGACTTATACACTTAATAGTACAGTCCTGGGGAGTGTTGCTGAACAGAGATCTTGGAGTGCAGGTTCATAGTTCCTTGAAAGTGGAGACACAGGTACTTAGGATAGTGAAGAAGGCATTTGGTATGTTTGCCATTATTGGTCAGTGCATTGAGTATAGGAGTTGGGAGGTCATGTTGTGGCTGTACAGGACATTGGTTCGGCCACTTTTGCATGCTATTCTGGTCTCCCTGCTGTAGGAAGGATGTTATGATACTTGAAAGGGTTCAGAAAATATTTACGAGGATGTTGCCGAGGTTGGAGGGTTTGTGCTACAGGGAGAGACTGAATAGGCTGGGGCTATTTTCCCTGGAGCGTCCGAGGCTGAGGGGGTGACCTTACGGAGGTTTATAAAAACATGAGGTGATTGGATAGGGTAAATAGGCAAGGTATTTTTCCCAGGGTGGGGGAGTCCAAAGCTAAATGGCACAGGTTTAAGGTGAGGAGAGTAAGACATAAAAGTGACCTAAGGGGCAACTTTTTCAAGCAGAGGGTGGTGTGTGTACGGAATGAGCTGCCAGAGGAGGTGGTGGAAGCTGGTACAATTACATTTAAAAAGCATTTGGATGGGTACACGAATAGGAAGGATTTAAGAGGGCCAAATGCTGACAAAGGGACTAGATTTTTTTAGGATATCTGATTGGCATGGATGAGTTGGACTGAGGGTTTTGTTTCTGTGTTGTATATCTCTATGACTCTAAGTGATTTTTTACGTGCTGACTGACTGACTACTTCTGCCACATTTGGGAGATTTGAGTGCATGTTGTATTCTAGAGTAGTCAGGAAAACAGGTAGGTTCACCAGCCTTTTTTGCTGCTGCTACACTGCCTGTTTTCAAAAACGGCATCCCCAGGATATACCAAAACACTTCGCGCACACTCAATGAATCAGAATCATAGGGATGTACAGTATAGAAACAAACCCTTTGTTCCAACTCGTCCATGCTGACCAGATATCCTAAATCAATCTAGTCCCATTTGCCAGCATTTGGCCCATATCTCTCTAAACCCTTCCTATTCATGTACCCATCCAGATGCCTTTTAAATGTTGTAATTATACCAGCCTCCACCACTTCCTCTGCAGCTCATTCTATACATACACTACCCTCTGTGTGAAAAAGTTGCCCCTTAGTTCTCTTTTATATCTTTCCCATCTCCCCTTAAACCAATGCCCTCTAGTTTTGGACTCACCAACTCTGGGAAAAAGACTTTGATTATTCACCCTTTCCTTGCCCCTCATGATTTTATAAACCTCTATAAAGTCACCCCTCAGCCTCTGATGCTCCAGGGAAAAAAGCTCCAGCCTATTCAGCCTCTTGCTGGAGCTGAAACCCTCCAACCTCAGCAACATCTTTTCTGCACCCTTTGAAGTTCAATAATATCTAATGTTTGTAGACAAACAGTGATCAATTTGTGCATGATCCGAAAGTAGCAGTAAGACAATTGACTAACGAATCAATTCTGGTGATTTTGATCCAGAAGAAACATTGGCCAGGAGAATACTTCTGTTCTTCTTCAAATAGTGACACGGGATGTTTTGGTATTCAGCTGAACAGACAGGGCTTTGGTTTAATATTTCAACTGAATGACAGGGTCTCTAGAAAGTGTTATATTTTAAACATCACTATACTTTGTTGACCTCCACAGACAACAAAAAGAATATTGAAAGGAACTTTGTTGGATTCAAGAGACAGCTGGTCTGCCTCAGTGATTGCTACAGTCCAGCTCTTCTCCCCACTTTGTTAATTTTCCCATAGGCTTTGGATGGAATCAACATGGAAAAGCAACTGAGTCCACATATATATTTTTAAAAATCATGTAACAATGGCCATTATATGATTTAAGATTTGCTTTGGAAAATTGGACAGAAAATTTGAGCTTATAAATCAAACTGTGGCCATTGCCCCAAGGGCAGCTATACTTGACTTAAAATACTAATGCCCTGGGTAGCCAATTCTGTACTTTGCTGAAGCTATTTACTCAACTGCTTGATGCTTTGTAGCTGCTGTCAGTTTAAAGTTCAGTTCAATTCACTGAGTAGGATAACATTGCTGCTGATTATATCTAATGCTGTCTTTTTGTTTGCTCGTCCATGGATGGCAATGTCCTGTGCTGCACTGGATGATATGCCTGGATCCTGAGCCAGAAGCTCCAGATTTGAGTGCATTCCTGTGGCTTCATGGCCAAGGGAGCTGTGTTCGCAGTCTTACCAAACAGACTGAACATCAATCGTAAATTCTTCCCACACACTCCAAAGGCAGGTAGCAAGAGAGATCAGGAATGTGGTGGTGATGGGAAGAATGCTGGGACCTCTACCACCACTGTCTGGTGCTCCTGGCTACAACATGCATTTGGAAGAGCACGTTCCTATAGCAACTCAGATTTCCTGAGTGGATGAAACACACCATCATGTAGATGGTCCAGAATGAGTTTCAGGCAGGCACCAGTATCAGATTATGTTTGAAATCTTTCATAATCCTACCAACTCCAAACTCATCCACCTTGCTGCTCAGTCTACAAAACTGACTGCTTCAGTATCTGGGAACGATGGTTTTGTGGGTAGGAGTTGCATTTAGATTTGTGCCATAGACTAGGATATCCTATAGTGACCTGAGGCAAACGAGGAAGGTCCATAAATGTTCTTGCACTGTCATTGGTGTCTATAATAAACAATCAAAATTTTTGCCAGTAACATAATCAGGAACATTTGGAAAATGCAAGTGTGCAGGCATAATTTTCTTTCGAAACTCTAGAGCTGCCAAGCTCACCATTAACTTCGGGTTTCAAACTATGAATGCATTAATTTCCAGGGTATCTAGAACAGCAAGTTCTTACAAAGGTATTTGCAGATTAGAAGCAAACAATTCAGCTCAACAGATTCCTGTGGGGTTTTTACTCCACATGGCATCACTTCACTCCTACACTTAATCTCTACCAACATACCCTTTCTATTCTTTTCTCCCTCATGTTATTATTTAGTTTGCCCTTGAATGCATCTGTAACTGCCTCAGTGACTTCATTTAGTGGCAAGGTTCCCATTCTAACCACTCTCAGGATGTAGATGTTCCTCTTGAATTCTGTATTGGATTAGTAACAAATTTATTCCCATATTTCTGGTTTTACTTCTGTATGAGGTCATATTTTCACCACTGAGGCAGGTAACTTAAGTTGGGAAATTTTCCAATTAATCAGATGATCTGGGTTAAAAGCACTCTGAATCATGCAATTGAACTAGCCACCAAGGACAGATCTCCAGGGCAACATGGAGATGAAAGGAAACTAAACTTCTAACATCTAAGATAGCTCGCACCCATACATACTTGATGGTGAAAACACTCCTATTCATACTTAGACTTAGATTTAATTGTCATGTGTACTCAACTATACTTAAGACAGCTTTTCCTGTGATAATTTAAAGAGGCTATTAATCAACTGTGAGCTCATAATGTTCTGCTGAGATCAAGGTTTAGAAAATCAGCCAAGCATCCACAATGACAGTAATAATGCTTGGGGAAAGGTCAACAAAAATAACCCTGTTTGAAAGTATCTGGTGACCCAGTGGTAGAGTCCCTACCTCTCAGCCAAAAAGACCAAGGCTCAAGTTCCACATGCCCCAGAAGGGTGTCATAACACGTCCACACAGAATGATTTTTAAAAATCAAACTATTGAACTAGCATGACTAGATGCTGCTTTTATTTTCTAACATGCTGCCAATGGGCTATTAATCCCTTATTTTCTGCCCCCCGCCCCTGAACACTGCACTATGTCTGGCCCACTTTTCACCTTGACTTTCCTTTCTATCTGGTGCCCTACCCCTACCAATCTAGCACCTTGCCTTCCCATTACCCTCACCTCATATTTCCCTTACGTATTTACCCATTTACAGGAGCTATCAGTGACTGTATATGATGCTGGATCTTTAAATTTGCAGATTACGGCAACTGACTGTTTCGAGAAAAGGGATGTAGTTTGCCTTCCCCAGACTGTTCTGTGCTACAAAGGGACCTGTCAGAATGAAAGTCTGGTTTCACATTACTGAATGAGCTCAGATTGGAATCTCCTCTCAGAAATGTAGAACTCTTTAGTTACATTAAAAAAGGGAGTGGACTGACAATCTGCATGTGATTGCCACTCCTCAGAAAATTAGACCCTTGTATCTACATGCAAGTACTCTTGAGCCTTGAGTGTATCTCTATGTGAATGGATCAAACAATAGGGCTTGTTGTATGTTGCAGTTTTAACTCTTAGAAAGGTAGAATCATCTGATGTCTGGAAGTATGACATAGAAAGAATAAAACCCTACTTGAAAGATTAGGTGTGTAATCATATTTTCACTTGGTTAATGGAAAGGCAGAATTTCATTATTACCTGCTGTAATGCCTGGGATGATATGCAGTATAGTTGCGCTTTATTTTTTGAAAATTTATAGCAGGAGTAGCTATTCACAATTATTATTTTTGCCAAAATGCATCTTTACTGCCTCAGTACACTTAATGAAAAACATTCACATTTTCATTACATTGATGTCATTAAAATTGAGTTACCATCAGAACCATCTCATTAGGATTGCCACACTTTCATAAGTCAGCAAATTTACTTCTGTGAAATGTGCTGTGATTTCCTAAATTCAGTTGGTGTCAGAAAGATGCTGCATATTGCTACAAGACTCAGCTATAATCGACTCAGTTGAGAGATACTGGACTGTATGTTAGCAAGAGGAAAGAAGAGCACCTAACCCCAGGGTCAAGCTGACTTTGGACTTCTGCTGCTGAAGCAGTCTGCTGCAGCTCTTTTTTTCAAAAATATTTGTTTTCCCATTTTATGCACATTAACTCATTGCAACTGTTTCTGTTGTACTACAAATCATTATCCATTTTTAATACATGCTAGGATATAAATATGCAGTTTTGAGTAATTGAGCATATAATCAGCGAATCATAGAATCCATACAGCGTGGAAGCAGGCCCATCGGCCCACTGAGTCCTCACCGACCCTCTGAAGAGCATCCCACCCAGACCCAACCTCCTACCCTATCCCTGCAACCATGCATTTCCAATGGCTAATCCACCTAGCCTACACATCCCTGGACATTATGGGCAAATTAGCATGACCAATCAACCTAACTTGCACATCTTTGGACTGTGGGAGGAAACCCACGCAGACATGGGCAGAATGTGCAAGCTCCACACAGACAGTTGTCCAAGGCAACAGTGCTAACCGCTGAGCCACTTTGCTGCCCTTGGCATAATTTCTACATAACTGCTGAATATTAATATTTTGAATATCATGTTAGATATCCAAATTTTTTTCTGAAGTGTGGCGATGAGCGTTATAAAGCCAAGAACACCAATGTCCACCACAAATGGGCAAGTCCAGCAGATCTCTGTGATGAACAGGTTTCTTACGGGGTCACCTTGTGGGTTTTTGGTGTATCTCTTCCTGAGACAGCAATGTCCCCCTTTCCATGAAGCTGCTGGCTACCATTTGATACAGTTACAGTAACTGTAACACTAAGGTCCAGGAGCAGTGGACAGGGCAGAGGAGTCAGAAATAAGAACAGGAGGGTGACCCTGTGGTTATTGCACCTGATCACTGCCCCCACCACCACCACTATGAGACAGATGGAGATCTTCCCACACCAAACCAGCAGGCAGTCCACTCCATTTTACCATTCAGCTGGGCAGCCATTCTTCTCAGATGCCAGGAAATTAGATAATTGTAGCGATGGCACAGAGAGAGACCCCAAATTGATGATATTAGGGCAGCAGGCCAGAAAGATAAAGCTTGGCCCTTCCCAAGAACCTAGCACTGGGGAAGGTGGAAGGTACTGCTTCACAATACCAACGTTTTCCTCTCGTTCCACTTTCTCCATTGCTTCTCGGAAGAGGAAAGGATTCTGCTTGTAGGATCTTATTGAGACAGAGAGCAACGAGATTTGAAGTTCAAACAGAGGAGGCTGAGGGACAATGTTGCGGAGATCTTTAAGGGCTGGGTCAGCACAGCTTCATCAAAGAGAGGTCATGCCTAACAAATCTGACAGAATTTTTTGAGGAAATAACAAGCAACTTAGACAAAGGAGAGCCGGTAGATGTGATCTATTTAGATTTCCATAAGTTTTTTGACAAGGTGCCACACATGAGGCTACTAAATAAGAGAACAACCTATGATGTTAGGGGCAAGCTAGTGGCATAGACAGAGGATTGGCTGACTGGCAGAAAACAGAGAGTGGGGATAAAGGGGTCTTTTTCTGGATGGCAGCTAGTAACTAGTGGAGTTCCGTAGGGGTCACTGTTGGAATAACATATTTATTTAGGTTATACATGATCAATCTGGACAAAGGAACTGATGGCACTGTTGCTGAGTTTACAGATGTCACAAAGATATGTGGAGGGACAAGTCGTGTTGAGGAAGTGGGGAGGCTGCAGAAGGACTTGGACAGGCCAAGAGAATGGGCAAAGAAGTGGCAGATGGAATACAATGTGGGAAGGTAATGAGCTTGCGTCTTTTGGGAGGAAGATTATAGGTGCAAACTATTTTCTAAATGGGGAAAGGCTTCAGAAATCTGAAGCACTAAGGGACTTGGGAGTCCTAGTTCAGAATTCTTTTGAGGTTAACAATGCAGGTTCAATTGGAAGTGAGGAAGGCAAATACAATGTTAGCATTCATTTTGAGAGGCTAGAATACAAGAGCAGGGACATGCTGCTGAGGCTGTATAAGGCTATGGTCAGACCGTATTTGGAATATTGTGATGAGTTTTGGGCCCCATGTGTAAGGTTGTGCTGGCTTTGGAGGAGGTTTACAGGAATGACAAGCCCTTCAGCCCCAGAATCATATGAGGAGTGACCAAGGACTCTGGGACTGTACTTGATGGAGTTTAGAAGGATGGAGGGGAGGGGGGTATCTTATTGAAAGTTACAGAATACTAAGGCCTCAATACAACGGACATGGAGAAGATTTTTCTTTTAGTAGGAGAGACTAGGACCTGAGTGAATAGCCTCAGAGTGGAGATGATCATTTAGATCTGAAATGAGGAAGAATTTCTTCAGCCAAAGGAGTGATTAATCTGTGGAACTCATTGTCCCAGAAGGCTGTGGAAGCCAAGTCATTGAGTGTATTTAAGAGAGAGGTGGATAGGTTCTTGATTAGTAAGGGGATCAAGGGTTATGAGGAGCAGATAGGAGAATGGATTGAGAAACATACCAGCTGTGATCAAATGGTGGAGCAGATTTGATGGATCTAATGGTCTAATTATGCTCCTATATCTAATGGTCTTTTGAAGAAGTCAAATTTTTTTATAAGATACTGTGTTTCTACTTGTGGGGAAGACCAAAACTCGTCACGAATGGAACATCTGTTTGTCTTTTCTTTTCTCCTGTCTTCATTTTCGAGTGTTGGGCTAGGTACTTCCATTGGATTGTAACACACTTAAGGGAGAAATTCTGCATCAGCCTGCTGAAGGAGAATCTTCTGCTTTTACCTACTGCCATCAGGAGTATTGGTTATTAGCTTGTACATTCTTCCATTGTGTTTGCCTATGCTACAAATGTACCTTTCATGGCCAACAAGTCCTTGCATAGGACTCAAACTTGGAGATCTGGCCCAAATACAGGGAACATCACTGCTGCACCACAAGACCTCCATCAACATACGAGTAAATGAGTAAGAAATCAGAAGGAATTCAGAAGGAACTTCTTTACCCAGAGGATGTGAAGAATGTCAAACTTGCTAACATGTCAAGAAATTGAGGTGAATAGTATAAGGTGAAGCTAGGGCAGCATATGAGAGAGACGGGAATTCGGGTTATGGTGGTAAAGTTAGATGAGGAAAGATGGGAAGAGGTTCAAGTGAACCATATAGTGTGGGTGGCCCAACGTCTGTTTCCTACACTGTGTGTTTGCTACGTATTTTTGCTGTTTGAATAAAATCCACACATTCATAATTATTTGAGAACCCAACATTTGTTAAGTGTCAGAAATATTTTTATGGAAACCTGGAACAGTAGCATAAAACAGTCATTGACTTAATCCATTCACATGACCTGAAAATGGAGAACATCGGCAGTAATCTTGCCTGATTTGGAATCATTGGTTCCAGCCTCACACTGAAGACTTGACCGCACAACCTAAGCTGAGGATCAGTGCAGTATTGAAGGAAAGCTACAATTTTGGATTAGACTTAAACCAAGGCCCTCTGGCTCATCAGATAAATGTAAAAGGTTATATGGCATTATTTGAGGAGCAAGGGTGTTCTTACCAGCATCTCTGAAACCGATTATCTGGTAATTGTTATGTTGCTGTTTGTGAGACTACCATGTGCCACTTGGCTGTTTCCTATAGTACAAAGTTGCTTCATGAAATCCGCCAAAACTCATGGGAATCTAAGCATGTTGAAATTAAGGAGCAGGAGTGAAACAGTCCAGAATATTTGTAATTCCAAACAGCGCATCAGAATTGGTAAACTAGTACATAAATCTGGCATTTTAGAACATTACACAAGTCTGAGTTGCTGCTCAATAAGCTGCTTCATCAACCTTTCTTTTTGCTATTTAAAAGATGGCACAAATAGAATCTGACTTCACCTTGTAGTGGATCACCTATTTACCAAATATTCACTGGAAATGCACTTATTTTCTTCCTCTGAATGTAAGAAAACAGTAATCTGCATATTTCTATCAATGAAATTAAGTCCTGTAAATTAATTCTGCATCACAAAACAAAGATGGTCCTGCATTGTTCACAGATTTCACCCTAAACTCATTGGAATGTTAGTGAGAGAAGTACAATAAATTTAACACCTTTGCTTTAGCAGGTTATTTCCACTCTCACAAACCTGTGGATTAAGCTTTATTTAACTTCTCTTTCATGCTTTCTTCTCTCCAGCATAACCGCTGCATTCCATCTGGCTTGGAGACCTACTACTCGGAGCAAGATTCTGCATCTCGGGGAAGATTTTACACTGTCATCAACCACTACAACATGGCTAAACAGACCATTTCACGCTCGGTATCACCCTGGCTGGCTGCACTCTCTGAAGAGAAAGCACTGGAGAAGGAAAATGAAGGTGCTGGCAAAACAGCTGAGTAAACTGCCAGGTCTGACCAGCGGTTCCTTGCCAAAACCACCACAGGAACCAACATTAGCTGCTTAATGTACAAGGCACTGACATTAGTAAGGTATGGAAGAGTTAATTTGGTCTAGTTCAGTTTTTCTTCCACTCCTGTTCATTTTATTCATGTTATTTGTAAGTGTTAATGAAATTCTTTGCAAGATGGCATGCTTGTCTCATTTTGTTAGGACATTCAACTAGGAATGCTGTACTTTTATTAATCTCAGGTTGTGGATATGAAAGTAAGTAAGTAGAAAAGACCTGCTCCACATACCAATTCTCTGGCTAGATCTTCTAAAAATGCAATTAAACTCTAACATTAATTATGCTTTTTTTAATAAAGGACAAAGTCACCTCCAAAAACCCTATATACTAGATAATGGATACTTGATCATATGGTATGTTAGAATAAAGTGTTTCTCTTGTATTGTCAAATTAGCAAATACAGCCAAGTATATTACTATGGTTCTGTGTTAACTTATAATGTGAATTGTTTTTTTCTTAGAATACAAAAGCAGCAAGAGATTTTATAAAACAAATCATTAGAATAAAATATTCCTTTCCGTCTGATGCTGCGGTGTTGATACAAACATTGCATTTAGCTGAAACTGAATCCAGGGAAAGCATAGGTTGGAGTCATTTACAGAATAGCAAATTTGGTAGCTGGATCATGAAGCTATATACTGTGTTCTAACATACAAGTTTAAACAATCTTAAAGAAAAGGTGGGTTACCATTGCCACAGCTCATTGACAGACAGCTAGGCAGAACTCCCTCCAGTTCCCCAGAATTTGTAACGGCTGCATTCTGTTTTTGCTCCTGTGAGCTAACAATATGGCTTTACAGAGAAAGAAGTATTTTGTCTAATTTCGTACAATAGGTAGGATATTTTACGCCAGTCACAAATTTTGAAGAAAATAATCAGTGTTTTTATATTTAAGAATGGTTTTTAGATTAGTTCCTGCCATTCTGGGAAGATATCCCAAGCAGCTTTTTCCTGAAATAGGCACACGCCTTGACTGTTCAGGATTTGAATGGCATTTCAAGACCTTTCAAGGGAACCAAGCATGTGAACCTACACTAAACATTTCTGCCATCAGTAACAATAATTGGAGCCTGTTCTTCAGAAGCTGAATTTGTGTAGAAAAACTAAACAAAGAGCATTGCTTTTAAGGAATGAGGATTATTTCAAACCATGTCAATTTTTTAAAAAATGAAATCTTTTACTGATAATAATGAAACACAATGTCATCTGTTGGCATTTAAAAAAGTATTTTTCAGTCATACTTGTGTGTAATGTTTTATAATTTAATTAAGACTTTAATTATACACACAAATTATACTTAGTCCTGAAACGTAGACAATATTTATGTAATATTTCCTTTGTTTGACATCTCTCCATCTCCCCTCAAGTTCAGGAGGAAGTAAGCACCTCATTTTGTTTCCTGCCACTGGTCAATTATCTAGTAACCAGCTAGTCAAATTACTTTTATAATTACGAGGTGCAAATATCAAGTCAAAAGCCAGATGTGGACACTTGAGACCAATTTCTACAAAATCACTTTGGATGTTGAGAGAAAGACATGAAAGGATAAAAGAGAAAAAAAAAGATGCAGACATACAACAAATTGAGTGCCAAAACATCATGCTTTGTAAAACGTGTGCCATATTTGTCATTTAGTGTTTATGGTGTTATTTCAGTCTTGTTTGTACAGAACTTCATGTGTTTTATACATCTGAGCAAAAATGATACTTGTATTGGATGTAAAATGAAGCAATGAGGGTATAACCGATTCACTATTTAAAACAATAAAGTCAAGTAATATGACATCCTCCGATTTTAGTATTTTTTTCCAAAAGAGCAAAAATTTCATCAGTTTACAATCACAGTAGGTGATAATGCAATAAGTTTAGAACTGAATATACATCATATTTACACACATTAAATGTCTTATCCATAATAATTATCTTGTTTATCAATTTTCTTATTACAGCATCAATTGCATGTGAATCATCTAAATGTAATTCTTGCTTTATTTCTCCTTATGCTTGTTTTCACTTGCCCTCCAACACAGCCACTTGGAGCAAATTTGATTTTCACCACCTAGAGACAGTAAAGTGGTGCAGGGCATCATTCAATCTTATTGAACTCAACAATTTCGTTACCATTCAAATAAATTGTAATGAAACAAATGTGGGCTCTGTAACAATTATGTGAGCAGTTTCTTCTAGAGTTTACTGTCCATGTGATGAAGATGACCTCTATTAATCTCACTAGGATACCATCCATTCTTTGAGTGATTCAGCTAATTGACCATAAAGGAAACAATGACTAAGATGATCTGGTGTTTAGCAGACTCTGACATACGTACACTACCTTACAAATGTCATTAGCAAGAAATCAGGAGCATGAACCCTAAATTAATTCTTCCCTCCCTAACAGAGCTGCTCAGGCTAATGCTTGTGCACTCTAGCCATTATCCATGCTGAGCTGAGTTGACTTTTCAGGGACTTAGAAATCAAGCAATGTGCCTTAATGGTCTGTCTTGTTCTATTTGGAGTTTACAACCCTGTTGTCCTCAGGATAAAAAGTCTATGTTACCTACTGTCCAAACAAAGTGGTCACAAAGGGATTTCACAATTGCAGATTAATACTTTTATTATCGATTTATGATCAATATATTTGACTTAATTAATAAGCCAACAGTTCACATTTATTTCATGATGACCAACCATGTGCGTCACATTGTAGGCGCTGTATCCTTGGAACTAGAAATAAAGTACTGAGAACTGCAAAGTCAGAGCCTCCTGATGCTATTTCTGTTCACAGGTTCATTTCAAGACTTCAGCATTATAAATCAACATTATTAGAGATAAGAACATAAAGATTATATCTGACATGGCTACTTGTGAGAAAAAAAATGAACATTATACACCAGATTTCCAATATAAAATCATTTCTTTTAGCAAATCAATTTAAGGCTGTTACTAAACTGACAACGCAAAAATGTTATATAAATAATATTGCAATTCATTGTAAGTGCTGATTTTAGATGTCATTCTTCTTGGTGCAAGCTCATCTCCTGTGAACAAGTTGTATATTTTTAACATTAATAAAGTCCTGTCAGGTCTTACACTGCAACACAATGAAGACCCTTGGTCATCTCCATCAACTGTCATACCAGTCCAAGAAAAGCAGAGAGAAGGAACACATCACCAAGAAGAAGAGGATCCACACGCGAAATCCAGCATTATTTTTGATTGCCTGTTGAACAAATAAAATTCATTACTTTGTTGTCTGCAATGCTTTTCTAACCTTTTAATATAACAATTCCTCTTGCAGTAAATAATTCCAGCACAGATTTTCCGATTAAGTATCAACTCATTTGTTTTGTTACAATTCAAATGCTTTTCTAGTAAGCATTATGGCAATAGAGGAGGGAGATAATAGGATATTAAGCAGGGATGGGTGAAATAAAGCAGGAAAAGGTGGCTAGAGTTTCCAACTGAATGTGGAACTAAGGGGCTTCTGCTGTAGATGCTTCCACCACCACCATCCCTAGATATGTCTTGTCCCACCAGTGGGATAAAAACAGCATGAACACCTGAAGAAGGACTGAGACTCTGAAAGCTTGTGCTTTCAAATCAACCTGCTGGACTGTAACCTGGTGTTGTGTGATTTCTGACCTTGTCCACTCCAGTCCAACACCGCCACATCATGACTAGCAGGGCAGACCTGGCAGGGGTGGCAGCACAGTGGTATGTAGTTGAGAGGGAGTTGCCCTGGCAGCCCTCAACATTGACTCTGGACCCCATGAAGTCTCATGGCTTCAGGTTAAACATGGGCAAGTAACCTCCTGCTGATTACCACATACCGTCTTCCCTCAGCTGATGAATCGGTATTTCTCCATGCTGAACAACACTTGCAGGAAGTACTGAAGATGGCAAGTGCACAAAATGTACTCTGGGGGGGGGTTTCAATGACCACCACCAAGAATGGCTCAACAACAATACTTCAGATGGAGTTGGTTGGGTCTTAAAGGACATAGCTGCTAGACTGGGTCTGTGGCAGGTGGTGAAGGAACCAACAAGAGAGAAAAACATACTTGACCTGATCCTTACCAATCTGCCAGCTGCAGATGCATCTGTTCATGACAGTATTGGGAAGAGTGACCACCACACAGTCTTTGTGGAGACGAAGTCCCACCTTCACATCAAGAATAACCTCCATTGTGTTGTGTGGCACTATCACTGTGCTAAATGGGACAGACCTCAAATAGATCTAGCAACTCAAGGCTGGGCATCCATGAGGCACTGTGGGCCATCAACAGCAGCATAACTGTACTCCAGCATAATCTCTAACCTCATGGTTCTGCATATCTCCTACTCAACCATTACCATCAAGCCAGGGGATCACCCTTGGTTCAATCGAGAGTGCAGGAGGGCATGCCTGAAGATGAGGGGTCAACCTGGTGAAAGCATCAAACAGGACTACTCGCACATCAAACAGCATAGACAGAGCTATGCAATCCCACAACCAACTGATCAGATCTAAGTTCTGCAGTCCTGCCACATCCAGTCGTGAATTGTGGTGGATAATTAAACAACTTACTGGAGGAGGCGGCTCCACAAATCTCGTCATCCTCAATGATGGAAGAGCCCAGCACATCAGTGCAAAAGATAAGGTTGAAGCATTCACAGCAATCTTCAGCCAGAAGTGCCGAGTGGATGATCCATCTCAGCCTCCTCCAGTGAGCATAGAACAGTACAGCACAGTACAGGCCCTTCAGCCCACGATATTGTGCTGACTTATTATCCTACTAAGATCAAACTACCATGCATACCCTATATATTACTATCCTCCATGTGCCTATCCAAGAGTCGCTTAAAAGTCTCTAAAGTATCTGACTCCACTATCACTGCCGGCAGCGCATTCCACACGCCCACCACTCTCTGTGTAAAGAACCTACCTCTGACATCTCCCCTATACCCTCCTCCAATCACCATAAAATTATGCCCCCTCATAATAGTCATTTATGTGCTGGGAAAAAGTCTCTGACTATCCACTCTATCTATGCCTCTCATCATCTTGTACACCTCTATCAAGTCACCTCTCATCGTTCTTTGCTGCAATGAAAAGAACCCTAGTTCTCTCAACCTTTCCTCATAAGACCTGCCCTCCAGTCCAGGCAGCATCCTGGTAAACCTCCTCTGCACCCTCTCTAAAGCTTCCACATCCTTCCTATAATGAGGCAACCAGAACCGAACACAATATTCCAAGTGTGGTCTAACTAGAGTTTATACAACTGCAGCACAACCTCACGGCTCTTAAACTCAATTCCCCTGCTGATGAACGCCAATACACCTTACGACTTCTTTACAATCCGATCAACTTGCGTAGCAATTTTGAGGAATCTATGGACATGGACCCTGAGATCCCTCTGTTCCTCCACACTGCCGAGAATCCTGCTATTAACCCTGTATTCTGCATTCAAATTCGACCTTCCAAAATGAATCACTTCACATTTCTGGGTTGAATTCCATCTGCCACTTCTTTGCCCAGCTCTGCATCCTGTCAATGCCCCATTGCAACCTACAACAGCCCTCCACGCTGTCCACAACTCCACCAACCTTGGTGTCATTACCTTCGTGGTTTCCCAACAATTCACAGATACCAGTCTTTAGCCAATTCAATTCACTCCATATGATATAAACAGTTGGAGGCACTGGATACTGCAAATAGAGTCATAGAGTCATACAGCATGGAAACAGACCCTTCGGTCCAACGTGTCTATGCCAACCAAGTTTCCCAAACAAAACCAGTCCCATTTGCCTGCATTTACCTCATATCCCTATTCATGTACCTGTCCAAATGTTGTAACTGTACCTGCACCAACCACTTCCTCTGACAGTTCATTTCAATTACACGCTACCCTCTGTGTGAAAAACTTGCCCCTCAGATTCCTCTTAAATCTTTATCCTCTCACCTTAAAAATATACCCTCTAATTTTTAAATCTCTTACCTTAGGGTAAAGACCTTTGAAATTCACCTTATCTATGCCCCTCATGATTTTATAAATCTCTATAAGGTCACCCCTCAATCGCCTAGCTCCAGTGAAAGAAGTCCCAGCCTATCCAGCCTTTCCTAACTCAAACCTTCCATTCCCAGTAACAAGGCAACATTCTGGTAATAGTACTGAAGACTTGTGCTCCAGAACTTGCTGCTACCCTAGCCAAGCTGATCCTGTATGGTTACACCACTGGTATCTACCCGACAATGTGGAAAATTGCCCAAGTATGTCCTGTACACAAAAAGCAGGACAAATCCAACCCGTACATTTACCTCTCCATCAGTCTACCCTTGATCATCAGTAAAGTGATGGAAGGTGTCATCAACAGTGTCACCAGCACCTGCTCAGTGATGCCCAGGTTGGATTCCACCAGGGTCACTCAGTTCCTGATCTCATTACAGCCTTGGTCCAAAGATAGACAAACGAGCTGAATTCTAGAGGTGAAGTGAGTGAGACAGCCGTTGACATCAAGGCTGCCCTCAACCGAGTGTGGCATCAAGGAGCGCTAGCAAAACTTGAATCAATGGATATTGGGGGAGGGGCAAACTCTCCGGTGGTTGGAATTATACCTGACACGTAGGAAGATGGTCGTGGTTGTTGCAGGTCAATCATCTCAGCTCTAGGACATCTCTGTAGGAGTTCCTCAGGATAGTGTCCTAGGCCCAACCATCTTCAGCTGCTTCATCAATGACCGTTCCTCAACCAGGAGGTCAGAACTGGGGATGTTCGCCAATGATTGTGCAATGTTCATCACCATTCGTGACTCCTCAGATCCTGAAGCAGTCCATCTTCAAAATGCAACAAGATCTGGACAATATCCAGGCTTGGGCTGACAAGTGCCAAGTAACATTCGTGCCACACAAATGCCAGGCTATGACTATCACCAATAAGAGACAATCTAACCACTGCCCCTTGGCATTCAATAGTATTACCACCACTGAATCCTCCACTATCAACATCCTGGGGGCTATCATTGGCCAGAATCTCAACTGGACTCATCACATAAACACAGTGGCTACAAGAGCAGGTCAGAGGCTAGCAATACTATGGCGAGTAACTCACCGCCTGATTCCCCAAAGCCTGTCCACCATCTACAAGGCACAAGGCAGGAGTGTGATTGAACACTCCCCACTTGCCTGGATGAGTGCAGCCCCGATAACATTTAAGAAGATTGACACCACCCAGGATAAAGCAGCCCACTTGATTGGCACTACATCCACAAGCATCCATTCCCTCCACCACTGACGCTCAGTAGCAGCAGTGTGTACTATCTACAAGATGCATTCCGGAAATTCACCAAAGATGCTCAGACAGCACCTTCCAAAGCCAAAGGGGAGGCAACGGCCTAGTGGTATTATCGCTGGACTGTTAATCCAGAGACCCAGATAATGTTCTGGGGATCCAGGTTCGAATCCTGCCACGGCAGATGATGAAATTTGAATTCAATAAAATATTGGGAATTAAGAATCTAATGATGATCATGAATCCATTGCTGATTGTCAGAAAAACCCATCTGGTTCACTAATTCCCTTTAGGGAAGGAAACTGCCATCCTTACCTGGTCAGGCCTACATGTGATTCCAGACCCACAGGAATGTGGTTGACTCTGAACTGCCCTCAGGGCAATTAGGGATGTGCAATAAATGCTGGCCTAGCTGGCAACGCCCTCATCCCGTGAATGAATAATAAAAAAAATCACTTCTGTCTAGAAGGACAAGGGCAGAAGATATATGGGAACACCACCACCTTCAAGTTCCTCTCCGAGCCACTCACCATCCTGACTTGAAAATACATTACTGTTCCTTCACTGTCGCTGGGTTAAAATCCTGGAATTCCCTCCCTAACAGCATTGTGGGTCAATCCACGGCAGGTGGACTGTAGTGGTTCCAGAAGGCAGCTCACTGTTATCTTCTCAAGGGCAACTAGGGTCAGGCAATAAATGCTATCGATGCCCACATCTCACAAATGAATAACAAAAAAGGGAGGGAGGGTTGGGGGGTAGTGAAAAGCTTGACTACTGTGTGTGTGGGGTGGTAGTTGGTTGGGAAGAAGAGGGGTTAGTTACTGTCCTCCCCCCACTTCACTCTCACTTTTGTGGTTGTGGGGATATGGAAATCAGTAATTTGTCCATCCTGTTCCTAATAATGCTGCCTGTGCAAGAAGGAAAAGATGGAGCCATCCTTTGATTTTTTTTTCCCGTCCTAGGTCCCTCGTCTGATTGAAGAGGCATGCAGTGCTTCTTTTTTCCTGTCCTAACTGCTGAGAATAATTTTGAAGGAGATCTGAGGGAGTAGGCGGCCCAGTGTTTGCTCTCAATCTGTGACTCCAGTCAGATTTGCAGTCTGATTTGGAACAAAAATCCAGTAAAACATGGAAATGATGGAACTGGTCTGAACTCATCTTGTTTACCTTAACATGAAATTCCAGTTTGGACCATTGCCGTCATTTCCAAGTTTTACTGATTTTCTTCCTTCTGCCAAGTAACAGCATAATCCTTAGTTCATTTAGCAAACAAGGTCTGAATGATGTTTCCATCAGGGACTGATGCCCACAAATGTTGAGGGGGAAGAACTCCATGCGGACTATCGGAGCCTAAGTATTTTATATTGCTTTTAAAATTAATCTTGACACCTCAATTCTTTTTTAACCCTTTATGTGTATTAACATGGTTCCTGTATAAGGCTGCGGCTCAGTAAGGCTGCTCAACAGTGACACTCCATGGCCACAGCCTGCAATTGCACACTGATTCTTCATTGTTGCAGCACCTGAAATTGTGAAAACTAATACTGAAAAGCCAGAGGGTGGTTTGTGATACAACATCTGTCTGGGCCAACTCAATGGATGCGATGGTCATGGAACTGTGTCCTAATATGTCTAAACTGGTTCATGAATAAAAATACAGTGGAAAACTTGACCGCATGTACAACTGGTATTGCAGGTTAATGTTGACACTTGTGTCAATAATTTCCCCATTAGATTGCCTTACATTCTACTTCACAATACACTTGTGATTAGGGTGTTACAACTCAGCAATTCCAATATACAGAAGATAAACAAAGCACATGGAGATTTGAGGTCCAAATACATACTTTATGGATAGTAGGCTTAAATTATCTGAGAAAAATCATGAAGAAAGAATTAAAGTCTTGAGCTGGGGCTCGGATTAAGTAGTTGTGTGAACAGCAGCATGAATATCACTGGCAATTGCTTATCTGATGTTCAATGAAACAAAGCACTTACCTGCCAAATTATAACTTCAAAGTGCCACCTAATGAAAGCAATCCTTAAATAACAGAGGTTAATAGTGACTGAAAATCTGAAATTTACCACTTGCTATTGAATGGACAGCTATTTTTACAATCTGTGAAGCACTACTCGTTTAGCATTACATCCTCATCCAAATTGCAACAGAAATGAAAAGTGGCTGCCACCCAATCTAGACTGCGCAAAGTCCTTTTTTCCTGTCTGAGGAAGTGGGCTCTACTTGTGAGCAATGTGGGGCCTTTCAATGCACAATTGCATTCACAGTACTAACGTAAGATGTCTCCAATCATATGACTGCATATGAAATACAATGCAGTGACTAGCTACATTGAATACAAGTCCTGGCCACCCAAGCAATCTTGACTATATCATTAGTCTTTATAAATTAATCTGGAATTAAGAGTCTAACAATTACCATGAACCCATCTGGTTCACTAGTGTTCTTTAGGGAAGGAAACTGCCACCCTTAACTGGTCTGGCCTACATGTGACTCCAGACCCACAGCAATGAGGTTGCCCTCTAGGCAATTAGGGATGGGCAATAAATGCTGCCTAGCTAGCGATGCCCATATCCCATGAATGATATCAGAAGTGATCACAGGAAACATTAAAAGTGTCGCCTGTAGTCCACAATTCACAAGATAATCGAAGGTCTCCAATGGCGTGGATCTGATTTCCCCTTTAAACTGTAAGTATGTGCCAACATGCTCTTATATGAAACGCTACCTTTCTTGGGTGATGTGGGGGAGGGTGAGTGGGTATAAGACTTAGGTAATTCTACTGGACCTACATCTCCTACTGTGTGTGGTGCAACTTGTATAGCATGCATCAGGGAAGATCTACTTTGTCGAAGCGCCATGAAGAAGTTGCAGCAAAAAGTCCTCTCAGGATGAGGAGGTATTGCAGGAGGCTGTGATTCTATCATCTGCGTTGCCATTTCCTCCAGATGAACTACAGACTGATGACCCAGTACATTGGAACAGAACTGTCATCTGCTAGAGCAGGACTTGTGACTTGAAGAGGTGGAGGGCAAAGTGACAAGGTGACAAGGTGATAGCTGCGACAGACTTATATGCCCTGGCTGCTTCCAAGGATCCACTGGGGATCTGTGTGGATCTCTTCATCCTTAATCCACAAGTATTAAGCATTGCCAGATGACACAGCTTCATCTAGCTTCTCCTTGAGGAGGTCAGTTTTGCAGCCTGTGCAGTAGACTCACCAACATAGCTCACTACCTGCAGGTGCAGGGCACTGTGGACTGTACACACATCTTGTTGAGGGCACCATCTCATTACACGGCCGACTTCAACAAGAGAAAAAGGTTCCACTCAGTCAATGTACATCTCATCTGTGATCATCGATACACATCTTAGAAGTCCAGATAGCCTAGAAGCTGCCATGATACCATGTATCCTTGATGGCTCTCATATTCCTGTTTCATTTCAGAGCCAAATGCCTTACAAGGATAGCTACTGAGAGTCGAGGGCTACGCTCTGCAACCATGGCTAATGACTGTTAGCCAACCCCTTGACTGAGGCTCAAGGTGGACATAATGGAGCACATTTTTCACCAGGATTAAGGTGGAGCGGCTAAGAGGGCTGCTGAAGATGAGATTCCAGTGGTTGGATCAGTCTTGGGGGGGCCTTGCAGTACACTTCAGACAGAGTGTGCTGTGTAATTCTGGCACAGTGCTCCTGCAATATTGGAGAAGGCAAGAAGAGGATGTGATAAACACTGAAGAGCTGCGAGAGCACAATTGTTTCCGAGGAGGAAGATGAGGGCAACGAGCAGGAGGAATAGCACTTTAAAAGTGATGATAAAGTGGCACTGCATTGGGCATTACATGCCAGGCAGAACCTAACTGACAGCCCGTTCCAATGGATCGGAATTAGGTGAAGTGATTATTTACTGATAGGGAACTGGTTGCTATTTAAATGCCAAGCATCCCCTGTTTGCTTCCAGAAGCAAATGCAATGTTTTTGTTTGTTCTTTATTCTCTTTTGCTGTTTAATAAAGGTTAACATTCTCAACTGTTTGAAGGTTTCACAACATCTGATGCTCCCACGTTGAACAATGGCAAGATATTATACTATGCTGGGCATTAGGGAAAGAGAACCACTTCTTCCAACAAGGTTCTAACATGGTTTGGTGCTAAGGACATGTAGCTTCTGTAGCAAGATTCTTGTAGCTGCAGTTACTATGACAGTCAAACAGTCAGGTGACGATGTAAACTAGTATTACATTTCTAAATACGAGATTCTACTTGCAACAAAGCATCACCTGTGCCACCTATGTGCCCTCAGAAGCTGATCATTTTTGTTTCCTTTCCAATACGTGTGCAGTGAAGAAATATTCATCACGGGCAGTGTTTGACCTGTTGCACAGCTAGATTGTGTACATGGTGCCAGTGTTATCATCCCGGAAGGTCCCGATGCCACTGGTAAGTGAAAGATAGTGCGAGAGCAGCACCATAGAGGCACATGCATACGTAGCAAGGTGAATAGCACAGAATTATGTTAAGGAATTCACTAGACCTCACAATCAGTAAGCCTCTATGAAATACTCCAAAATTGATACTTAGTCAATTTTTGCTAAGATTCAGCCTGTAGTTCCTTTTAGGTGTTAGGGATCACAAGCTCTAACAACGCATGGGTACTATGCCCTCTGTACCTCTCTGACCCCACTGTTCTTTCCACTCTCAATTCTTCGGCTCTTTTCACTCACTCTGGCCTTTCTCTGAACTTTTTCCACTCTGTTCTCTCAGGTCTAACTTGGATATTAGACCTGCTTACCATGTGGGTACTGTTGTTATCTGGTGAATTGATCTCTACTTTGTAAAGGTGGAACACCAACTCTCTGACACTTCCTTCTACCACCTCCTGGACCATGACCATGCCGGTGAACATTAAGACACTGTTTCCAGAATATTCATTGACCTTAGCTGTTCCAGTGATCTTTCCTCCATGGCTTACCACCTCTTAGTTCCCCACTCCCATACAGCTTGTCCCTACCTCCTTCCCAAGATCCATAAACTGGTCTGCCTTGGTGGACCTATTATTTCAGTCTGTTCCCACCCCAGTGAATTGATTTCTTCCTTCCCTGAATATGTCTTTTATCCCCTTCAGTCTCTCCCTACCTACTTCCACTTGAGGCACCCTGTCACTTTAAATTGTTTCCAATTTGCTCGTCCAGTCGCTATACACTCCTCCATCATAATGGTCTGATGGGCTCTCCGCTTCTTCGTTGAACCTATTCCCATCAAGTATTACCCCTTATCCATCCGGCAGAACTTGTTCTCTAATGAACAATTTCTCCTTTAATTCATTTCCTAAACGTACCTGCATTTTGATGGGGTATGTGGAATATCCTTTGACCCAGACCTGCTCAGGCTCCTTCCCTCAACTCTTTCTCCGGTACATTCATGTTGGTGTTGTGCCCGGCTCTTGTCCTGAATTGGAAAGTTTGCTTCCAATTTCTACCTTCTTCAGTTGCACCTGATCTTTCTCTGACTCCTCCCTTTCCTTGACTTCTCTGTCTCCATTTCAGGGCTATAAACTAACACCCATTAACTGACTCTCACAGCTACTTCCACTATACTTTCTTGATCTGCACATCCTGTAAGGATTCCATTCCATTCTCCCAGCCCCACTGCATCTGTTCAGTTGATGCAACCTTCCATATCACTACTTCTGTGTTAGTAAGAACTGCCGATGCTGCATTTTTCTGAAGAAGGATCGCGACCTGAAACATCAGAAAAGGGTCTAGGCCCGAAACGTTAGCCTTTCTGCTCCTGTGATGCTGCTTGGCCTGCTGTGTTCATCCAGCCCTGCACCTTGTTGTCTCAGATTCTCCAGCATCTGCAGTTCCTACTATCTCTAATGTTCTAGGGACAAGGGTTCAAATCCCATCATGGCAGCTGGTGGAACCTCAACTACAAATTAATTAAAAATATCAATAACACATTATTGATGACAGTTTTTAGAAACAATTTTCCAGAAATGAATCATTCTTGTTACAGTGACAGCTGCGAAAATAACATTTGTCAACCAGCAATAGTCTTTACCTCTCTGATGTCTTCATTCCCCTCTTTAACATTCTCGGTTGTACCCACAACAAGCTCATGAATGCTGTCAATCTCTTTCTCCTACCAAGGAAGAAAGAAGAAATCACCATTTGTAATTATTATATGACAAATATCACATGATGATAATAATTTCCATTTCACTAACATGCAATATTACAGCAGCCAGCAACATTCAAACTTTCACATCGATGTACAAGAATGTGACAAATCTAAAGTTAATTATGAGGCACCTGGTATTAAAACTGCGGTGGCGCAGCGGTGTCATCTATTTTCAATGATATGAAATGCCTATTATTTCAAAATATTGCTTACATAATCATTGTAAATGCAATTTTCACATGGGTTTCTATTTATAAAAATGCAAATTTTGAAAGGTATTCAAGATCTAGCTGTTTGTATGGATTCAACAAAACTGGGAAGTGAGCAAAATATTGAAAAACAAAATCCAATATAAGCATCCTGAAAAATGCTCCAGTTATTTTATAGCAAAATTCATTGTACCAACATTTTAAACTACAAGAAGAGTAAAGGTGAATTTTAATCAATGTTAGGTTGATAAATCTATAAAAATGGCAATGGACCAGGATAAATGTACCCCCCAAAAATAGATCATTAGATGAAAAAAGACCAAGAGTAGCAACTTATGCCTGACAGTAGCTCTCTATCACTCAGAAATCTGATTTAAAAAACATCACTACATAACTTATTATTAAATAGAATACTGGTTGTCTTTATTTTGTATTCCTGGTAAAATGCATTGTTGTATCTTAAGTTTAGGTGGCGCAATTGCCATTGTTCCCAAGTGGAGTGCGAAACTGAATGGGAAGACTCCCCAGTTTGATTACATTACAGCAAGTGCCTGGCAAATAAACATAACGAACAGCAACAAGGTGTTTTACAAGCAAGTATTATTTGGCTCCGAGCACATTTAAATTAGTTCTAATGGACTTTACTTAATAGATTGGAAAGAAAAAGTTTGATTAAATTTGATCAGTGCATTCAAATTTAGTGAATTTAACTGTGTTGTCCAGAATAAATCAGTTTGGTCTGATATTACAATATAATGCGAACCTTAACTCACCTGTTGAAGCACTTTGTCAGTAAAAATTTCTTGAAGCCTGGAGATTTCAACCACCTTTCCTTCAATTTGCCTATTTTTAGATTAAAAGAAGAGTTTATTTTGTGCTGAGTAAAAGGCAGCATCAGGAAGCTATGTTTTCTTTTGCTTGATTTGGGTTAAGGAGTTTGGGCTGTTACATTTTGTTTTAACTTGAAATGAGTAACAAACAGATAACAACAATTTGATGTTTTTAAAATAAGACGTAACTCTTCACCTGAAATCCCCATCACCAAAACTACAGATAATATTGTGCCAAGTCTCTTTTATGTTCTTGCTGTACATCATAGTAAATAATTCTAACTGGATTCGCATGAAGTGTCACAACTGGAAGTGTATCCTATTTAAACAATAGACAGCCTCCTGTACATTTTGCTTTTATTTCCGATTTCCAGAATTTGCTGGTTTCCGGTTTAGATTTTTGAACAATGGAGGTCAGAGATTGAGCTTTTGTTTTAGTTCAAGTTATTTTCAGTATTGGTATGGCTTGAGCATTACATCTTTTAAAATAAATCTTCTAAAATGATACTATGACAAAATGTCTTAGCCGCAAATTCAGAAGATTGTAGTAGATTTTCACTTTCTTTTTCCATTCAAACCTTGCTGTGGATTTTTCTAAGTGCTACATTGACAGACACCTAAATCTGTATCTGCTGAAGATTAACAGGTTTTTCTTTGAACCCATACTAGGATTTCTTTTCAATCATTCATTTCCGGGTCGAAGACGATGCTGGTAAATCCACATTCTTTCCCATCCCTATTTGGCCTCAATTAGTGGTGGTGACACGAGTTGACTTGAGCAGTCTTTGAGATGATGGTTCTCCTGTCACACCCAACAGCGACTGTACTTCAGAAGTTCTTCATTAGCTGTAAAGTTTTTAACGGACTGAGGATAAAGGTGCTATGTAAATGTAAACTCATTCTTTAGCTACAAATGCAAAATTGGATTGAGGTTGACCAAACCTGTTTTGTAAAAGAGAGATTATCATCATGTCTCTCTTGGTTAGAATCAAACACATGTTCTCAGAGGTGAGAGAACAGAAGGCCGATCTATTATACTTGGTACTTCTTTGATGCCAAGATCTCAAGATACCACAAGCCTTACCAGACCTCTAGTTTTGAAGGAATGTTGACTTACTCTTAATTAATGCCACGTTGCATCTTTCTGAGGTCCATTTTATGAATGCTAATAATTCTAATTTTTGCTCTTGCATCAGTCCTTCATCAACTAATCACAGCCAGCAGTGATATTCAGCCTGAACAAACAGCTTTTGAATTCTGCAGCTTACATATAACATACTGGCAATACTCTAGGACAGACAAAATAAATACTATAAACAAAGCTTTAGATCGGATCTAAGGGCACAGTCTCAAAAATAATCACTTGCAAGCTGTCCGAAAATGCTGCCAGTGCATTCACACCGAGACTTCCAATCCAACACACGGCACCAAGCCTTTCATCCTAGATTATGTTATGCTAACGCTGACCTCTGAACAGTGTGAAATTTAAAACAGCTGTTGTTCTTTTTAGCTAGAGAGAAGAATATAAAGTAAATAAGTAAAATAGCTCTTTCTCAGAAGGCACAAGAGTCAAAGAAAATTGGAAATGGTCTGAAGCGATACTGGCTACCTTGAACAGACAAAAATATGGAATGAAAAAGGTCAAAGGCCTTCAAGTCCACAATTGAGCCTCATCTACAATATCATGAATTCCAAACCACTTATTTATTTTCCTGAGGGAGGTAACTGAGAATATGCAAAAGCTATTGGAAACCTGTGAAATTTCTCTTGGACCCTAAGGTAATATGGTAAAATTCTTAGTTATTAATCCAATATCAAAATACATGAAATTTGATACAGGCCACTATCATTCTGCTGGGATATCCATAGCTCTTACAGGACAGTGTTCGTTTTATTTAGGAAAGCATGTAATCTTCTAATTCTATACACGTCTTTCTGTCTATTAATCTTCAGCAGATACAGATTTAGATGTCCGTCAACGAATCTGTTGAATAGAAGTGTTATTGCTTTTGCTAGGAGTATTTAGCAAAGATCCACAACTCAGGGGAGAGATTCTTTCAGTCTCTGGTCTCAACTGAAACGTATTAATCTGTCTACTTCTGTTTGCTAGTTCTGCAGTAGAGCTTAAATTCACAAATTGTTGAAAACGGGGCAAATAATTCATATGGTCTACTGGTGGGCCTGTGCATATGGATTCAGGAACCATGTTCAACTCGTCCCCCATGTGTAAACGACATGAAATAAGTGAGCAGCCAGCATATTACAGCTCTTAAATAAAAACCGAAAGAACTGCAGATGCTGCAAATCAGGAACAAAAACAAAGTTGCTGGAAAAGCTCAGCAGATCTGGCAGCATCTGTGAAGGAGAAAACAGAGTTAATGTTTTGGGTCCGGTGACCCTCCGAACTCATCCTTCTCCCTGTCTAGATGAAGAATCCCAGTTAGCTTCCTGGCAAGAGTAGGTCAAAATGTCAGAGCAGGCCATTACCAGAAGCACGGTTCTAAGGACCTGGATGCAGTGCAGAAAAAAGTTCAATTACTTCCAAGAGCAACTTAAGGTATGACACTAAATTCATATCTCACACTGCACTGTGTGTCAGCCTGCAGAAGTGTAACCTCAGCACTCACAACCATCCCCTCCTTATTTCTTACCAGTCTCCTCCAATTATTGCAGCACACTTCACTCTACCTCACTCTGCAGCTATTACATTACCCTGCATCTGCTACTCTCATCAACACTTTCATCACTGCCTCACAGGATGGCCACACACTATTAATCTACCCTGAAATGCACATCCTCAAAACATTTCATCAGACAGATACTAACTCACTGTCTTCTTTCTTGCAAGGAAAATTGGCATAGAACATCAGGCAGCCACAGTAAGAGGCCAAACATTCATTTACATTCTGTCCACTCTAACAGACTATCATGTACATTGCAGGCAGTGTGCATTTCAGGAGTACGGTTTCTTCCCAGAGGGATCTGAAACAAATCTCTTCCTTCTCACTGAAATTTCATCCTCAACTAATGTGCAGCTTTTGGTGGTCACTCATCTCTTTCTGCTTTGCCTTGCCACGAAATGATTCACTTTGCCACGAAATGGTTCAGCTCATCACTCTCTTCCCTTTCAGATTCTGAAATTCTAGAGGACAGAGCAAAACTGCAACTGCAACTTGTATTCATATCACTCCTTTAATTTAAGAAGAAGGCACATGGTGCTTCACAGATGCATTATAAAGGAAAATTAGACACTGAGCCACGTAAGTAGTATTAAAGCAGATGGTCAAAAGGTTGATCCAAGAAGTTATAAGGCCATTAGGCTCTATGAAAGAAAGTTAGGGACAGGATTCTAGCACTTAGGACTTGGCTGAAGGCACAACTCTAATGAGTGGGGCATTAAAATGGGGGTGCGTAAAAGGCATGAAATAGAAAAGAGCAGATTTAAAAACAAATCAGAAAGATAGCATGGGGCAAAGCCCTGAAGAGGCTTGAAAACAAGGATGCAAGTTTTAAACCTGAGGCATTGTTTGACTGGAAGCCTAAGTGGATCACTAACCACAATGGGTATACATAAACAGGACTTGGTGCAAGAAACAGAGTTTTGACCTCAAGTTTTCCAAGAGTAAAATGAGGATCATTCACTCACCTAAACTAAGAGACTGACTGCTGAATAAGTTCACAGTCTAGAACAGAGACATCTTGATTGGGAAATTCTGTGAATACTCATGTACATGGGCAGATGGATAGGTCTATTTAGTATGGAATGAGTGTCCATACTACTTGAACAACTCAAAGCCCTGGATTGTTTGTGGGACTAGCGCATGATGAGTTAAAACAACTTTTTTGCCGAGCAGGGGGCTATATTGTGCAAGGGAGCCTGAGGCAAGTATATCTCCGCAGACAAGGAGAGTAATGGAATGTGAGAGAGTCACTCAGCCGTGCCTGAAATGGTCTTGAAGATGTTAGCATAGTCACTTGTATTTACAAGGAATGGAAAGGGTTTTTGAGAGCAATATAACCATGGCAATTGGAGAGTTAGAGAAACTGAGGAAGGCTAAGTGCACCCTGCTGGGGTTATATTATTCTGCTGTCACTATGTATCTTTGTTTAAATAGGATCTATAGATGTTATGCATGGAATGTAGAGATCAAAGTTAAAAATAGTACTGCAATGTTCACGCATCAGTTTATACCAGCTGGAATTGAGAAATATGGTATCTCAATGTAAAACTGATCCTGCACTGTTACACATGGATGGGCTGATAGACAAATTTATAAAAACATACTTTTATGATTTATGGTATTTAAAATGTAACAAGAACATTTAAATGAGTGAACAGTTCAACACCCAAGATAACACTGGAGGGTAACCTCACATCCTGATGTAAAAGGAGGGGATGTAAGATGTTTGTATCTGCAGAACGTTTGGCTATAAACCATAAATGTCAATGTAAATCAGGCAGCCTGCCAGTAAGTCCATGTCCAATTTATGTAGGGTCTTCGTGCACAATATCCAGATGGCGCAGTCAACCATGGAGTGACTTGTCAGTGCCATGAACACTGTATTCAGACCCACATTGTGCAGCCACTGATAGAAGCTCTGAAAACTTCAACAGAAGCTTAGACTGGGCCTGGGCTCCAACATATTCTTACAAAGAACAACGTTGATAGGGTATTTCAGCATGTTTGATTACTCCTAGCCACTTGCATCATGCAGCACAGCAGGAGTGCTGAATTGCAACAGATGCTGTCTGCAATCAGAACTGACAGCGTGCTTGCTCCCCCATAACATTCTCAACCAGTGTCCTTGTTGGGGTAGTTGATGTAATCCAGTCTGCTGCTGAGCTTTGTACAGTCAGAGCTCAGGTGTCCTCAGGAGGATCACCCCCTTCATGTAGCCAATGGGAATGTTACTCATAGTGAGCTCTCAGCACAGGTACTAGGACTTTGTACACAGGCAACTTGCCTTACTAGTGTTCAGTAAAAGCAACTGTCCAAATAAAAGTGATAGATTATCTTGATACAGTGAGCATATACGCTTGAATTTCATTTGCACTTCCTATTTTTAGTTCTAGAAGGATAACATCCATGAAGCTGAATGAGGGCAGTCAGTTGTGATGACTAGGTTAGGTAGATAGTAGAGCTGTGGATATGTTTGCAAGGGGACAGAATATTAATGAGAATCTCATATCAGTGGCTTGCTGCCTGACAGCTCTTGCAGCACTGCTTGCTCTTCCTTTGCAGCCTGTTTCCCATCCCCTTCGTTCATTCTACCTTAAATTTCTTCCAATGGTTCAAACCACTGCCCCCGTTTGAGCAAAGCTATGGAGCTCACACTTCACTGTATTAATTTTCATGAGCTGTTGTCTTCACAAAAGGAGCAAAAATGTTAGGGAAAATATTGTACTTGCCAGCATGCTAATTGGATGGTCCACATGTAAAGTGACTGCACTTTAATATAGATAGTGACTTTATCATAGAATGTGAATCACAATAAATATGTTGCCAAAACAATAAAAAAATTGACAGGGAGGATTGTGTGTTAGCTTTTACAACTATTCAGACTCAGAGGGAATGCGACTCATAACCTAGGTAAACATTTGTCCCTTCAAATATTAAAGGACTTGTCATCTCTGTCAACTTACAATGATTTTCACAAACAGCTCACTTAAGCATTAGTTGTATTAAAGTCTGCATTAAGTCTCAATTGTTTCCTTTTTATGCTTTTCTGTCAAGAGAACTACATTATGATAGAATTACCTCACTTCATCCACCAGGCTGTTCATCTCACTGACAAGGCGCTGGTTTTCCTGTTCAAACTGCCAGGAATAAAGTGCAGTATCAATTATCATGCAAAATATAAAACATATGAATATTCTGAACAAGTCCACCATCTCAGGTTCACTTATCACACCTATCAAATTCAAAAAAGACAAACAGATCAATTTGCGACCATAGACAGTTTGCATGGAAAAAAAATTTTTTTTTTGTTGACAATGCTCACTATAGATATCTGCATTTACCAACCTTTCAATCTTGTGTAATATGCTTTCAGCTTGTACAACGAATCAGGATATTGAGATCAGAGATGCACAAGCACTGAAAGAATCAGTATGAATCCCAAAGTCCTCATAATGACTAATCTCCCTCTTCTTCCAATTAGCTAATTTATTTATATTTACCTATGAATAAAAGTTATGCATGCTTAAAGAAAAATAAACTGTCAGACATAGGGCATGTTCAGAAATGGACAACTCACCAAGTTCAAAGGGATTGACAGCTAAATATAATTGTGTGATTGAAATGAATGGGACACTTTCCTACCATGCTCAAGAACTCACAAGTAACAAATGTGCTATCCATCTTTCAGCAGCACACTACGCCTCCTATTAATGTAGTTAATACAATTCATAACTTTAAGTCCGTTTACTTATTAGAGTCAGAGAGCTGCATAGCATAGAAACAGACCTTTCAGTCCAACTCCCAGATGCTGACCAGACATCCTAAAGTAATCTAGTCCCATTTGTCAGCATTTGACCCATATCCCTCTAAACCCTTCCTATTCATGTACCCATCCAGACGCCTTTTAAATGTTGTAATTGTACCAGCATCCTTGCTAAAACACAAAAGTACTTTCCATTAAATAAATGTTAGAAATGAAAATAAGATAGAATAAATTGCCCATGTAATTGAAGATGGCAGGATAAACTCTATGTGGAGATGCAAAAATGCACTTGGTAGGGTGAGTGCCTAAGAAACCAAATACATTTAAAGCAATAATATGGAATGGTGACAGCTGCAATAGAATGGGACTATGTTCTGCTGCCTTTCAATGTTGCCTAAAACTCTCACTGCAAATTCCCCGAGATGTTACTGTAACAAAAACAGACTTCAGAACTGAGATAGGAAAAGTAAAATTTATGCAGCATTTTCCTAAAGGTCAAATTCACTTAAGGTGTTAAAATGGAGCTCTGCTGAGTAAAAGTCAGTTATAATTTGGGGATAAGAGAGAAGCAAACAAGTTAATCAAATCAAATTGGAAGTCATTATTTCATTGTTTATAATCATCTCAGCTCATTCCTACGGAATATTCAGCCTCAGCCTCCAAGGTATAGACTGCTTGCATGAGTTTCAAAATTATATACAAATGATTTTGTAAACGATCTGCTTCTTTCTTGTCAACTTTGGCAGGAAGAATAAAGCAGTATATGATTTGAATGGGGACAGGCTGTAGATCTCTAACGTATCTGGGATCTGGGTGTCCTGGTGAATCACAAATACATTAATATGCAGGTTTAGCAAGTGATTAGGAAAGCAAATGGAATGTTGGGTATTTATTGCAAGGGAAATGGAGTATAAAAGTAGGGATGTGTTGCTTTGGTGTAAATGGCTTTAGACTGCATCTGGAGTACTACGTACAGTTTGTCTCCTTACTTGAGAAAAGATATCATATTGCAAACAGTTCAAAGAGATTTCACTTGACTATTCCCTGGGTTGAGAGCATTATCTCATGAGAAAAGGTTATGCAGTTGGGCCGATAATCATTGTATTTTAGAAGAGTGAGAGCTGATCTTATTGAAATATATAGCAACCTGAGGAAACCGTGAAGGGCGGATGTTGAGAGAATGTTTCCCCTTATGGGGGAAGTCTAGATCTTGGGGTCAAAGTTTAAAAATTAAGGCTCGCCCATTTATGACTTAGATGAGGAGAACACTTTTTCTTTAAGAGGGACATTAATCTGCAGAATTCTCTTTCCCAGGGATCATGGGTCATTGAATATTTTCAAGGCTGCATGACATAGTTTTATCAATAACGGAGTCAAGAATGATAGGGTAGTCAGACAGGAAAAGGGAGTTGAAGCTACAATTAGATCAGCCATGATCTTACTGAACAACACAGCAAGTCCAACAGCCCTGCTTCTAATCTTTGTGTTATTCAGTACTTCTAAATGTGGCCATTTGAACAGTTGAAATTAGTGTAGACAACTCTTGTTTAGCACATTTCTGAAGGTTCAGTTGCATAATCTTTCACTTCCATGCACTCTCCATCCCCTCACTTCTGCCACTGGTTGCCACACAGGGTGGTTCTCGTGTACACTGTTCTTCTTTAATCTATTCGTTTCCAGGGTGACAGTGTCACTGGCTAGAGTAGTGTTTACTGCCTTTCCCTACGTACCCATGAAAAGGTGGTGGTGAGCTGCCTTCTTGAACTGCTGCAGTCTTTGTTGAATGCACACACTGGGCTATCAGCCAGGGAGTGTCAAGATTCTTCACCAGCAACAGTGAAGGAACGGAAATGTAGTTTCAAGTCAGGATGCTGTATGATTTAGTGGGGAACGTGCAGGTGGTGCTGCACCTATCCTTCTAGGTGGTGGAAGCTGCAGGCTTGAAAGGAGCTGCCAAACAAGCCTTGGTGAGTTGATGCAGTGTATCGTGTGGATGGTGACAAACTTCTACCACAGTGTATCAGTGTTGGAGGGAGTGAACGCTGAAGCTGGTGCATGGAATACAAATTGAGGAAGCTGCTATGTCTTGGATGGTATGAACCTTGAGTGTTGTTACAGCTGCACTCATTCAGGCTAGTAGGTAGTATTCCTGGCTTGGGCCTTGTAGATGGTGAACAGGTTTTGAGGAGACAGGAAACAAATTTCATCACTACAAAATTCTCAGTCTCTGACCTGCTTTTGTCGCAACAGTGTTTATATGGCTGTTTCAGTTCAGTTTCAGGTGAATGATGACCTCCAGGATGCTGATAGTGGGTAATTCAATGATTGCAATACTCAGGCAACTCTCTGCGTGGAGTTCGCACATTCTCCTGTATCTGGGTGGGTTTCCTTCAGATGCTCCAACTTCCTCCCACAATCTAAAGATGTGCAAGTTAAGTGGATTGGCCATGCTAAATTGGCCATAGTGTCTAGGGATGTGCAGGTTAGATGGATTAGCCATGGGAAATGCAGGGATAGGGTAGGGCTGTGGGAGGATGCTCTTCGGAAGGTCAGTGTGGACCTGATGGGCCAAATGGGCTGCTTCCACACTGTAGAGGTTCTATGAATGTCTATGGGAGATGCTTAGGTTCTCCCTAGTTAGATATTATTATTGCCTGGTATTTGTGCGAGGTGAATGTAACTTCAGTCCTAGCCTGAACAAGGTCCAGACTTCTGGTTGTTCAGCTGGAAAATCCTTGATTGAGAGACAAACAGCTCTTTTCTTTAATTACTAATAAATTTAGAACTAATAAATGAAAATGTTCAAAGAAAACAAAATTAATAACATTAATTTTCTTCTGGGTTGCTTACACCTGTGACAGGGCCAGTAGCTTGGAACTCCTTGAAGCTTCAGGGCAATCCCAAATGATTGGTAACCTCAGCTGCATTTAGTGCAGCAAGTGTTTGAGTGAATATCATCTCAATAACGTTAAGAGTTAAATGTCTTCATTTTGGAATAAGTGCACAGATTAGGCATATGGTTAATTTGCAACAGCTACCCAAATACAATCAAGACAAAATTGGTAGCTATTAGTTTGGATCATTTAAACTGTCATTAAACATTACAACTGTTACTATTTCACAATAGTACTTTTAAATTGTACTCTTCAGGAATTGCTAGAATGAATATACAGAATTAATAGAATGGAAGTCAGCCAATCTGATTTATGCCAGTGTTGATGTATACCTGAGCTTCCTTCCAACCTAGTTCATCACTTCCCTATCAGTATAGCCTTTTATTCCTGTCTCCTGTATATATTTACCTAGTTGCACTCTACATGATAGCAAGTTTCACATTCTAATCACTCTCTGGATAAAGTAAAGAAGGTTTTTTTTTTGGATTTATTAGCAACCATGTTGAACTTATAATTCCTCAAGTGGAAATGTTTTCTGTGTCTACCCTATCAAACCCCTTCATAACGCTATATATTTTTATTAAGTCACCCTTAGCCTCCTCTCTTCTAGAAAAAAAAAACCCCAGTCTATTAAGTATATTTGCCAATTGTCCGTGCAGCAATTATGGTTGCACAATTATCAACTATACCTGCCTATGACGCAAGTTGAAGACAAGATGGCCCATACTGCTTGCCCATCCAATCCAAACAAGAAAACCCAAAAAAAACTTACCCTTCTACGAGAATAACATCAGAAAGATTTTATTCCTCAAAATACTCTCCACGTTGGCAGTTATTCATGTGTTATTTTGTTTTATCTGTCTCAAGTATATGTATAGGCATTAATAAGTACAGAACTTCAGTATTTCTAAAGCTATTGAAGCTTTTCATCTTGCATTATCTGTCCTGATAAATACAAAATGTAAAGTTGCAACAGCATGTCTCTTTTTCCACATTATGCTATTTTCTTCAGGTTTTTATTACGTGTTTCTGACATTGTGACATTTAAATTTCAACAATGCCTCTTCCTTTCAATGCCAGCACTCAGTGCTGAATTTGATAATCCTTGTCCTGTATCTAACATGCAAAACCCCCTCCAGATTTTAAAATTGGCAGTGGCAGCTTAAAGTCACAAGATGAGAGAAAATGGCCATTTTGAATATCACAGTTCTGGAGGAACAGATTGAATCAACAGCTGATAAGGAATCCTTGGATACTGGAAATGTGATTTATTAGCAAGGGAGCTGGGTAAGTTAGGCCTGACCAGAACACAAAATTATTCCCTCAGTTATGGCCTGATGTGGTGACACAAATTTCCAGTTTTATTTTGTGGATATTGTTAACATTTATTGCCCATTCCTAATTGCCCTTGAGAAGTTGGTGGTGAGCTGCCTTCTTGAACTGCCGAAGTCCATGGCAGTAAGTACACCCATAGTGCCATAAGGAAGGGAATTCCAGGATTTTGACCCAGCAACAGTGATATATTTCCAAATCAACGAAGTGTTGGCAGTACGGAGAATGAATGCTGATAGGGTTTGATGGACTGTCAATCATGGGGTGCTTTTATACATGAGCATTTAAGTATTAACATCAGCCTTGACCTTGCTTGGAAATGGCACTTTTGCCTCAGGATCAGTAAGTGGTGGATTAAGTCCCAGTCTGGAGACTTGAGTACTATTGCACATAATCAAATTGATACTTCAGGCAACACTAAAGAAGAGTTGCAGTGCCAAAGTTGCTGCTCTCCAGATGAGACATGAAATTCAGGTACCTTCTTCTGTCCCTGATAACCTCAAGGCACTATTTAAAAGACAGCAGAGGAGATCCCCTGATATACTTGCGAATACTGTAGATGTTGAAAAGTGGGAACGAAAACTGAAAAAGCTGGGTCATACAGCAAGTCTGATAGCATTTGTGAAGAAAGAAAGAGTTAAAGTTACCTTTCATCAGAAGCAATAGAAGGGTTAGAGCTGAATCTGTTTCTCTCTTCACAAATCCTACCTTATCTCCTGAGTACATCCAGGATTTTCTGGTTCTACAATAATAAAACACGATAGCTCAGAAAACAAAGAGACAGATAGGCTGAAAGAATTCGTGAAGGTTAAACTTCCTTGGAAGAATGAGGATCGTAAATCAGTGTCAAAACTCTTCATTATTAGATTCATTAAAATACAGAAGTTACCATGAAATGAATTAATATTTGCTGCTGAGAAAGAAACCATCTGGCATCTTCCTGAGTTCACAGACTGTAACTGAAATAATATCTGGTGAGCAAGTTAATATAACAGCAATTAATTGCACTAAAGGATGAAACTTACCATTTGAATTTCTTCTGGTGAAAGTTCATCTTCCTTTGAATCCTCCCAGACACCCAAATTTTCATGTACTTCTGGATAACTTTTATCTGTGAAAGATAATTTTGATATTGATATACAAACTTTCACAGATGTCCTCAAAAGAATTAAAGTAGAACTTGAATAAATACAGAAGGGGAAAATAAACAGAAGGATATGGTTTCAGGTTGAGATGAACCAAGCTGGAAGGAAGCTTATTTGGAGCATAAATATCATTATTGACCTCTTGCCTGAATGTCCTGTGCTATACGTTCTACATAATTCTATGTTAACTATGCAAAAGGCATTCTACTTAATAAGTCTCTCTAACAGGTGCTTCATAAATATTCAAGCAACTGCTAAGTGCACTCCAATTATTAACAATTAATAAAATTAGAAATGCTAGCAATTTTATGGGCCACTCATGGATAGGGAATTGAGCAGGCAGACCTTCAAAATTGGGTTAATGGTAAAATGCTACAAATGCTGGAAATCTGAAACAATCTCAGAATTCTGGAGAAATTCAGCAGGTCTGGCAGTATCTGTGGAGAGAGAAACAGTGTTAACATTTTGAGTCTGATATGACTCTTCGTTAGAACAGAGTTTCTCTGGCATTCTCTGTGTTTGCTGCTACAAAATTAGGTGCCTTGTTATCCACAGCATACCTGCTGCCTGTCCTGTCAAGATTTTAGAAACGGCAGGGGAGGTGTTACGAGGGCCATTCATCGATTCACCAATTGATGCCCTTAATTGGGCAATTAATGCCAACCTAAGGGACTCACATGCCACCACTCTGATTTAATGAACAGAGGGAGACGCTTGTTTTCAATGTACAGCCCGACAGAATAAGGAATCCACAATCATGAGGTACTTAAAAAACCCAGAAGAGTGCTTAGTCACCAGCTACTGGAAGGATTCCCATGTAATTTATTTCAAGTAGGAGTACTAAAGAGAATTAAAGTAAATTTTGGGAGGACTTTGATGTATTTTTTGGGTTGTGGGAAGTAAAAAGTACAAGTGAGTTTATATTACAAAGTGTTTATAAGGGAGAGTGTTAAATCAGTGGTGCTTAATTTACCTTAAATATGTAATAATGTTTATGTTAAAAAATGGGAAATTGTGTGGTGCACTTCTGAAGTTTATTATGCGTGTTTGAAATCTTTCTTTAGAAATTAACAGTCCCTAATAAGATTGTAACAGTACCTCTACCAGGGCTTTCTCTATAATTTGTTCTTCTTAATAAGCATCCTGCGTGGTGCATTGTGAAATGCCCTCTGAAATTCCACGTATACATTTACTGCATTACCTTGCAGAATCACATGTTGGCCAGACTGGGTAAGAGCATTAGTAAACTGAATGAAATTTTTATGGCAATCCATGTAGCGTCATGGTCATCATTACTGATACAAGTTTTTTGTTCAGATTTATTTCTTAGTTGAATGTACATTCCCCAGCTTTTACGGGGAGATTTAAACTTGTATTTGTGGATCATTAGTCCATGCCTCTGGATTACTAGTTTAGTAATTTAGTAACAATGTTACCTTTCGTAAATTGTGGGTCATCCATTGCAGGATATTAGACAAGCAGACATCAAGACAAATGGTATTAAAAAGGAAACAGTGTTTAAAATCTCAACTGTAATTTATAGTGCAGCTATTTTCAGTTAAATGAAAGCAAGAAACCTATGAAATTTGAGCAGATTTATAAAGAAAGATTGATCCATCTATTGCTCCATTTATTCTAACATTATAGCCAAACAAGCCTCTTTATCTCCACTAAAATTGTGACATTGTCTGGTCTCTAGACTAGAGAACAGACTCAGTTGGTCTTCTAATCACTAAGATCTTAGTGTTTAGAATGCTGTTTCTTCAACCTGTCTTATTCCACCTTTTCTTACTCACATTTAGACCTAATTAAACTCCTCTGACTACAAACAGAACTTTCAGATCTCCTTTGCCAAAGTTACATTCGAGAAGCTAGTTTGCTTTTATATGGTAAACACTTACTTCTATTTACTCACCAACTCCCTAACCTCTCAAAAACTTAATTCTCAAAGCTCTTCAAATGACAGATGAATCTTTCCTCACGTCTAGCTTCCAAACTCTCAATTTTACCAAGTCCACTATGGCCTAGATTCCTTTAAAACTTCTTTGTTTTGTTTTAAAGTTTCAAATGCCCTACTTTATACGTCACAGTGCTGAAATAAAGTTTCATTAATTAGCTGCTGATTCCTTTAAATCTGTGAAACTTATCTTCTTTCCTTGTATTAGATTTATCCATTGAAAACCAAAGGTTAGCATGATCTAATCACTTTCTGATGCATCTTGCTTTCCACTTTCAATCTACTCAGTGGTAAGTCTTTACTTCTTTAAAATTGAAACAATCTGGTTATGTTGGCCTACTGACTATGTTTTGCTTACCAACCTGACAACTTGAACTAGTCCATTCCAAGACCTGTTTAACTGACTTCAATGGAGATGGGATAAAGTATTACTTGAAGAGAATGAAATATTCTGTTTTCTGATCCAACTGAAATTAGCAACTGCTTTCACCAATGATCATGGAATTGGTGGAAAAAAATAATCTGTGAACTCTGTGCCATTGCTATTAACAGCAAACACATCTGAATCAGTCATCTAGAACTTTATGGTTATGAAGATATGTTATCTGCTATTTTAATTTAGAATATAATTAACTGGACATATACCCATATCTTGGAAAGTCTCATCACAAAGCAAAGGAAGTAAGGAAAATTGTTGCATTTGCAAAGAACATGAGCTGATCAAATAAAATCAATGAGTCAATAATACACTGTGAGAGGTTACATGACCTCATTTGTTACTTAAACAACGTAACTGATTTATTTCTGATTCTGAACCACATACAGTCTGAGATATATGCAAATGCATCATTTCCCTTTTAAATTCAAAATTTGTTGTGACCAGTGGAGGAGTGGAACAAAGAACAGAATCAGTACACTTGTCCTAACTTGGTTATAACGGCATTTCATGACTGAAGTCATGCTAGATAGGTCTGCATTCCAGAACACTACATCAGTCTCAGGAAGTAAGGTTGCTGGGGACTAATAATTCAGGGGCCCAGGCAAATGCTCTTGGGAAGTAGGTTCAATTCCACCAAGTCATCTGGAGTTTGAAGTCAATTAATAAAGCTGGAATATAAAATTAGTCTCAATGATGGTGACTATTAACCGACAACAATTGTTGTAAAAATCTACAGATTGCAGATCCACAGCAATAAGGTTAGATCTTAATTACCTTTTGAAATGGCTGAGCATGCTACAGAGCTCGAGGCAATTAGAGACGAGTAACAAACACTGATGTCCTCATCCCATTAAAGATTAAAACAAATTTAGTTGGATAAATAGGTATGAGAGGCTTTATTTTTCTCTGTGAATTATCAATATACTCACAATGAAATTCCACAAAGATGACAAAATGTTGCCCATCAAGCAACGCAATTGAATGTTTATTTTGCTAGTACTGACTTAGATTAGCTAACATAAATTTATGTGCCTCCAAAGTTATCTGGCTAACTTCAAAGAGATCAAGAATATTTACTTAACCAAGGAAAATTTGTCTCATTCAAATGAGTTGCACTCATCCATATGATCTCCTGTTTAGTTTTAAGTAAGCCCCAATTTAAATTACTCACACCGATTCCTATAATTTAATGATACGTCTGTCTACTCAGATTATTCTCAAATTAATTGTGTAAATGAGAGTAAAGTAGCAAATGAATGTTATCTGTGTGGATTTAAAACTAAACTCTATACTTTGTATAGATGGTGACTTTCTTCTTTCTAATCCCTTACTTAGTACTGCATTGTATAATACAAACCTTTAAATGCTAAATGAACTATGTAAATCAGTAAGATAAAATTAATGATTCTCTTTGTTTTAGATACCTTGTAATTGTAAATTCAGTCCTCTGATACTTGGAGCTTCTAATATTGTGTTGTGTCCATTTTCTATTAATAACAATCAATATATTGCATCACTGAATAGGAAAATGGCAAGACCTCAGCTTTCGTTTAATCACAACCTAGAGTGTGCAATTCGCAACATTTACTGTTACAAACCATTGCTTTCATCTTTTAAGACCAGCTCCTCTGAATTTTCCGGCCTGACAGGAGGAATATTCTCTGGAGATGATATTAATGTCTTGTTGCTATGCTGTTCAGGTTCAAGTCTTGACCTACGAAAAATAAATCTGTCAGAACAGTGTACAACAACAGATTAGATTTACTCAATCCTATGTTTCCTGATTCCCAAGGTCATAACTTGAAGTTAAAATGGCTTCTGAGGGTCAGAGGTAAAATAATATTAATGTTTTCACAATTAGACAAATTTTATCAACTATGCCACCTTCAATATTCCTGTGCCTCAGAGCTTATCCTCATTTCTTATGTTATAAAACAAGATACCGTAAGACAATTATTAATGATCTCTGTGGGTCTACTACAAACTACTGGAGCAAGTGAGCCATCTGTGCAGTTACAAATCTTTGTACTTACGATTTATTATTTCATGTAATTTGATTCTTCTGTTCACATTCCATTTCCATATTACACTTTTTAGCCATTTGCAAATAAAATTCCTGCTTCAATGACTTTATGACATCTTTTTCAGCTATTATTTTCAATGGTTTCCTAGATTACACAAAATATTTATTCTCTGCACTTCTTATAAGACTGTGAGAAATAGGAACAGGAGTGGGCCGTTTGCCCCTTGAGCCTGCTCCGCCATTTAATGGGATCATCGCTGATCCAACATTCCTTACGTCCAACTTCTTGCGTTTTCCCATAACCCACAATTCTCCCACTGATCAAGAATCTACCTAACTCAGCCTTAAATATGCACAAGGACTCCACCTCCACAGGTCTCTGTGGCAAGGAGTTCCAAATATCACAACATTCTGAGAGATGAAATTCCTCCTCATCTCCATCTTAAATTGGCAGGCCTTTATTATGAGACTATCTCCTAGATTCTCCCATGAGGAGAAACATCCTTTCATTATTTATCCTGTCAAGTCCCTTAAAAATGCTACACAATATTCTTGCTTGTCTGATTATCCTGGTTTAAGTTTATTATATCAATGTTGCAGGTGGAGTTAAATATTTAGTTAAAACTAGATCTTGACCACAATAACTGCTCCAAAATTTCATAAACATTGGGCCGAAATTTACACAGGGATGGGGAAGATGACTTTCCACCTCCCTCTTCCATTCCCAGAAGGAACGTTGGCTAGAAGATGTGCTGCAAATGATCAACATTGCCTAATTATTGGACTTCCATCATTCACCTGGAAGGAAGTCCTGTCCTCGGAAGCTAATAAGTGAACATAGGGACAGATGTTGGCCATTCTAGTGCCAGAGGCACAGCTAGGACTGAAGAAAGAGGCTCAAGGAAGATCATAGCAAAGAGGTACATCCCTAAGCTTTAGAGCAGGGATGGACGGCGAAGCCCAAGGAGCAGGGAGAGCACAGTGGGGGAAAGGTTCTTTTGCACAGGTGGTGTGGAAGGAAGCGTGGGACATCTTTGGAGGAGGTGTGCCTCTGATGAATGCCCAGTTATATTCATCCCTTCCTTCCAGCCTTTGTTCATCCAGGCATTTAAAGAGCCTGCTGCCTGATTATAATATTTAAATAACAAAGCCCTTCCTGGTAGTGGATACGTGGCCCGCACACCTCCAATCAACTATCCTAATTCTGCTGGGTTTTCAACTGTACATGTGCTGGTTTGGATGCAGCTTGGGGGTTAGTGTTAGATCCAAACAATTTCCTCATCTCACCTTACATAAACTCAGCCATTTTTCATAGGGTTTAAAATTTGTATAATCGCTATTATGAGCTAGACAACCTCAGCTGAAGCTGTACAACCTGAATGAAAGTCCTCTACAGATGCTGTCTTGCTGGTCAAAAATACAAGGAATAGTTCAGTGACTTGGCCCCAGATGTCCCCTCCCTTACTCCATAATGAGTAACATTTAGTGTAATCTCTATTCAACGTTCAGGCAATGAAATGACATAAGAATTAAAAACTGAATTCAAATACTGAGCTTTTGCAAAGCAGGACTTTTATTGCATTACGTGTCTGACTGATTTAAGGAAAACCAACAGTAATGGTAGAACAGAGACAATGTAACGTTACGGTACCCTAACTGGGGTCAATTTCAGTCAATATATAGCTTTCCAATTTGCAGACTGCCCTCTTACAATCAAACTGAGCATTATGATTTTACTTACAATCTTTTCTTATCCACCACTCGCTTGACTCGAATAGCCCTTTGTTCAGAGTACACTTTACACACATCTGCCGGATTACAAAAATGAAAATATATTAAATCTGAACATACAGGAAATTAAACAGCAAATTTTTGGGGGTCAATTTACAACATCCAACAACTAAGCATTTTAGTCTTAATGATGGATTCAAATTGCACACTGTTGAACAGCCTACAGCTTTTTAGGCAATCTAAAAAAAATAGTTGCAGAGATAGTGGACAAAACTATGATTTTCTAAAATTCCTTAGATTTGGGAATAATCCCATCAGATTGGAAGTCAGCAACTGTTAGTTAAATGAGGTAGAAGGAAAACAGGGAACAACACACCAGTTAGCCTAACATTGTTTGCTGGGAAAGTGCTAAAATCTATTATTAAGGAAGTCTTCATATTGCATTTAGAAAAAGTATTGTATGATTAGAATAAACCAACACAATTTTATTCAAGGAAACTGTGATGGACAAAAATTTATTGGAGTTTTTTTTTGAGGATGTACCTTGTAAGATAGATAAAGTGAAGCTATAGATACTGTATGCCAAGGATTTCTAAAAAACATTCAACAAGTTGGCACACAGAAGCTTAATCAAAGACATGAAGGCTCATGACTGGAGTTAATACATTAGCATGGACACAGGACTGGTTAACGGACAAGAAGCATGAATGGGCACGAATAGGGCATTTTCAAGTTTGTAGGCAGTGAATACAGGAGCAACACAAAAGTCAGTGCTGGGCAGTCCGTTTTTTACATTCTACATTAATGACTTAGACGAAGAGACAGAGAGTAATGTATCTACATTTGCTGATGACATAATGCTAGGTGGAAAGGGAAGCTGTGTGGAGGACAAAAGAGGCTGCAAAAAGATACAGATTGGTTAAGTGAGTATATAACAAGATGGCAGATGGATAATATAGGAAAGTGTGAAGTTATTCACTTTGGTCACAAGAATAGAAAAGCAGAATTTTTTTAAAGAAGGTGTGAAACTTGTAAGTTCTGATAAACAAAGAAATCTGAGTGTGCTTGTGCTTATGATACACAGAAAGTTAGTAGGCAGTAATAGCAAGTAACTCAGAAGATAAATGGTATGCTAGCCTTACTACAAGATGACTGATCTACAGGAATAAAGAAATCTTCTTACAACCGTACGGGGTGTTGGTGAGACCTCATCTGAAGCAGTGAGTGCCGTTCTGGTCTCCACATTTAAGATATATTTATATTTGAGGCAGTACAGTTAAGGTTCTCTTAATTAAAATCTTAAGATGATGAGTTGTACAATGATCAGATGCTGAGCAAATTTAGAAACGTATAAAAATGAAAGGTGATCTCATTGAAATTTACGAGATTCTGAAGGGCTTGACAGGATGGATGCTAAGAGATTACTTCAACTGGTCAGGGAATCTCAAACATGGGGGCACAGTCTCCGAATAGGGGCCGATCATTTTGGACTGAGGTGTGGAGAAATTTCTTCTTTAACTTTTCATTTTTCTAAGTTTCTAAATTTGCTCAGCATCTGCTCATAGTACAACTCATCATCTTAAATTTTAATTATGTGAACAGTAACTATACTGCCTCGAATATAGGTACATCTTAAATGTGGAGACCAAAACTGCACTCACTGCTTCAGAATAGGTCTCACCAAAAACCTGGACGGTTGTTAAGAAGACTTCTTCATTCCTGTAGATCAGTTGTCTTGCAGTAAGGCAAGGATGCCATCTGTCTTCTGAGTTACTTGTTATACCTGCCTATTAACTTTGTATGTATCATAAGCACAAGCACAAGCACACTCAGATCTCTTTGTTCATCAGAACTTACAAGCTTTGCACATTCTTAAAAAAATTCTGCTTTTCTATTCCTGTGACCAAAGTGAATAACTTCACACTTTCCTATGTTATCCACCTGCCATCTTGTTATATACTCACTTAACCAATCTGTATCTTTTTGCAGCCTCTTTTGCCTTCCACACAGCTTACTTTTCCACCTAGCTTGAAAGGATGTGAATTGTTGGAATTTTCTCCCCCAGAAGGTTGAGTCTTTAATGTTGTACATCTTTAAAGCTAGGGTAGACAGATTTTTGGCCTCTCAGGTAATCAGGAGATATGGGAAGTAGGCAGGAAAAATGGAGTTGAAGCTCAAAATCAGCCTTGATTGTAGTGGATTGCAGGGCAGACTCAACAGGCCATATTGTCTACTCCACCTATTTCTTGTGTTATTATGCTCATCAATGCAAACAAGAACAGAACTTTAAGATTAGGGAGCATGATTTAATTTTCTTTTCTGGATCTAAAAACTTTCCCAATTCAATGCAACTTAGTTTTAGCAGATGAGCCAGACAGATCTCCATCATCACTTCTCTGCTGTCAGCCACCAGATCATAGTGTATGTAAGAATAACCCAGGACTGCTGGTCTTCACGTGCACTCCTCGCCGGAGGTGTCTGATCTTCCCCCATAATTCCTACAATCAAAATAAAAATTCACTACTTTGCAGGACAAGTGCAGAGTGACAGGATTTTAAATAAACTCAGGAAATTAGGGTTCGTATTTGTAATGAAAAGTTTGATCTTTCCCAACTATTTTATTAGTTGGCTCTTCTGTCTATTCAATTCAACACTTAGTTATGCAAGGGGAGGTTGGGGGGGCTGGGGGTGGGGGGGGTGCGCAGTGGTGGGGTGGTGGAGATGGTAAATATTTATATAGGCTTTGAGTTTGGGAAGTATTATGGTCTGTATTCAAACAGAAGTGTTTGCTTATCCTACCTTGGGTCAATTATATTTAAATGCAATTTATAACTGTTGATTACAGCTCAACAATCCTTCGTGAAGAGAAAGTAAAATCATTACTGTACATTCCGAATGGTTAAGCTAGGCCGATCAACAGGTGCATATTCGTAAAAGCTATTCATATGACTAAGGGAGTCTGAAGCCTCATTCCATCTGGGTAAACCGCATCTTTTAGGTCAAAGACTTGAAGTTCGATTCATTACTACAATTACATTCATTCAATGTACTACACTAAATCTGGCAATACAACTGCATGACATCCATTGTATGGAAACTGTTGATATAAGGGATTAAAAATTGTATTTAATATTTTAAAATCATTTCAACAACCATGGCATTGGTTTGTAAGTTTGGTTGCTCTTTAATCAATCCTGAGGCATTACTGTACCACAGATCATGTGCTGGCAGAGAAGATTTGTGGAGAAAGAAGAATATGGGTAGTGATGCATTCAAAGGGGTTTTGAAAAGGTAGCAAATGGTGCTTAGGACCATGCTCAATATGGTGAAATTCTGAAGGTGTGCAAAAAGACACAGGAGACTGCCAATTTGTCAAGATTTCAATGGAGCTGAAAGTACTTTGGCAAACATTCTGCTCTGATCTTTCATTTTAGGATTTCCACAATGGGCTTTCATTTCTTATTGTTTCATAAGGTTTCTATTCAAAGGGACGCATTCAGTCTTTCCAAACAGACAGACACAGGCAATTTTCTCCTGAAAAGTCAGAGACGATGCAATTACTAGGATTACATCTATTGAAATGCTTTGTCAGGATTACCTTCAAAAGGTATTGGGGTTTGATCTTTAGGAGTACTCCCTTATGATACCAGGACTGAGAAACATGTAGGAGGCACTGTGAAAGTAAGAATCCAAATTCATATAAAGCTTTTGTCAAAAGTCTTTCAGGCCCAGTTTATTTATGAGTATCAGTTATTTTTATATTGGTGTGTTCTATGCATAATGGTAAAATTGCTATTTGCCTTTGCTTGTCTATTTTTTTAATAAATTTGTTTTTGTACTTTAAAAGTTATGCCACATCTGACAAGCTGCTTACTGTAACATTTCTGAAAGTCCAGGAAATCGCAAGCCGGCTCAAGATATATCCAATATCCCAAAGATAATGATGTGGATTTGAATTTGCTCCCATGGGTTTGCTACATCAATAGATATTGCATGTGTAAAGTTAGACTCCAGCTAGTAAGAAGAAAGAACTTTCTTTATAGGATTGGCCTTTGATGTTGGGCATGAAAGAAAAGATCCAAGTTAAAAAACAAAAACTCTTTCTATTTAGCCTTTTATGACTATCTTTTCTGCACAGTTTGACTACAACTTTGCCAGTCTATTAAGGCTTGCATTAGCTTGTGTTCCATACTCAAGTGTTGCTCTCAAGCCACGCTCTGTTGCTGGCTAACCTGTGTCCATGCATTCTCGGATTCACTGTAAAAATAAAGCTGACGACGTGAAATGTACAATCACCTCCTATGCAAGCAGCTTAACATAGTAATATATTAGATAACCAATTTTAAAACCAATGTTTCTTAAAACCATGAAGCATTTCCCACATCCCTGATTAAAACAAATTAAAATTACTTTTCAGGTAAACTTCAAGCAAATCCAATACACCTTCCCGGTGTTCCTTCACTTGGGGAGAAATCACATTCTTCATGGCTGGAATGGAAGCAACAAGCCTTTAATGCAAATACACTTCACAATTTTCCGTCATATTAAGTAAACAATAACCTCATGGACAAATTACCTAATTGCAAAACCTAACAATTAGTTGAAGAGACAGTTAATTGGAAGCCTTAGGAACTCCTAAATCATACATTTCATGCATGAAGGTTCTGATAGAAGTCTTACACAATATCCCTTAATAAATTATTTCAACTCATAAGCTTACATGATCATCTATAACAACAAAACCAATTTACTTTACAGATAAGGGAGAAAAAAAAATGTTCTGAATGGATGGGTGGCTGGGGAGAGGTTGAGGAGGACCAAGTAAGTCTAAGGTTCAATGGATATTGTTGGAAAGGACAGTGAATTTGACAAAAGTGATCTCAACACTAATGAAGTGATACTATTAACAAGGTGTGATTACTTCTCCCTGGAAGTGGTGAGGAAGGTAGTGAGAACAGCAAAATATTGGGCAAGTCACTCTGGAAAGATACTCACTTCCTCAGCAATTAAACGCTGAGTGAGAAGATTCAATAGCGACCTTCTCATCAACAATTAAGGCCCTTAAGTAATCATGCAACAGCCAGTCAGCTCTCAAGTAACTGGGTTGAGTTTGATGTGGCAAACATTGGTGGGGGCAGAAAGTCAGCTGCTCCTGAAGATGGAGCACTAAATCTTGGCTGTGGCATTGTTCTCTATTTCGGTGCAGTCAATCTCAATGATAACAGATGTCAACCTGAGTCCAGAGTAGATTGACAATGCAAGTCCTTCAGACTGAGAATGGATTCTGAGCCTGAATAAAACTCACAAAAGGCATTTGAATGGCACGAGACAATAAAGGCTATTCTATTTCCAGCATGGTGGCTAACTCAATTGAAATACAGCTATTGTGACAAATAGAAAAGGGCCAGGTGATACTTACTTGATGCTGGGGAAAGTCTAATGCTGGCCATTATGATAGATTTTACTCTGCACCTAACTATATGGCAGTGGTGTGCAAGTATGGAGGCCAAAAACTAGAAAAATCATAGAAACACTAAGTTGAATTTATTCACATAAATTCTGTTTATCCGTTATACTTCTGTTCTTCTTATTTTCAATTTTGATTCTCATTTCCCCCCGAACCCATACCCAACTTCTCCCATACCAAACTATCAATTAAGTAACAATGGGAACTTGTTCTTGAACTTCTGCTGCCACTTTAGAGATGGAAGCCAAGAATTACTTTAGAACATATGTTTGATGTGAAAACATGCTGTTTCTCCTTCAAGATATTTCTTTCACAACTTTCAACACTCTGTCCTGCCATACATTCTACCTCATATAGCTCAGTATACAAGGGAAACGTTCTTTCATCCACTTCGTACATCCTCCTAAAAGTATTTTACAGGCATCCAATAAAACTAATAATCTATAATAAGCCAGCCATTTACACTGCTTTTTAATGTTTCTGAAAACAAAGTCTCAATTGCAGTTGCACATTCACAAGAGTTAAGCTGCTTGATTAATACTTTTAAAAAAGGCTTTGCAAAAATTTCAAATTCACTTTTTTTTGTCTTTACCTTCTGCCCTCAGCTGATGAATGGCATCAGAGCATGCGCGCATGAAAATCTGGGCATCCTGATCAATCTGGTCACGTTCCATATCTGTCATACTGGAATATTCTGACATTACAAAGCTGGGAAAAGAAGAAAACAAGTAACATTACAAGTTTAAAAAGTGGAAGTAAATAAAAGTAAAACACTGGTCAGCCCTCAACACCACAGGTATCATCGGAGCAAAGAAAGGAGGAGGCAAGGTTTAATGCCTTCCTCTCCACTGACACTATATGCTTTGCTGAGTGCTTCCAGCATTTTCTTCTGTTTTCATTTCAGATTTCCCAAATCAGTAGTTCTATGATTTTTGTTTTAAATTATGCTTAGTCTAGTGTTCTGACACTAAGATAGAAGAGAAAGGAAAAACTGGAGAAAGGTGAATATTCCACCCGGAATATTATTTTGTGTCTCAGCTGTGGTTCAATCAATAGGACCCTTGCCTCTTAGTCAGAAAATTGAGGGTTCAGGTCCCAGTCCAGGATTTCAGCACTAAACAAATATAGGCCCATACAATAGTGCAACACAGAGGGAATGCTGCACTGTTCGAAGCACTGTCTTTCACGTGTCTGCCCATGAGCAAATTTAAAAGCTCCCATGGCATTGCTCAGAAAGGCAGGCAGGAAATCCTTAATGTCCTGGTTGATATTTATTCATCAATCAATATAAAAAGAACAGGTCACGTGGCATTATCACAACATAGTTTTGGACGTTGCTGTTTGCCAACTGACAACATGTATGAGCCAACTTATTGGCTGCAAATCACTTTTGGCATTTCTGCTAGTCGTGGATGGCACAGTATAAATGCAAATTTTTTTTTAGACTCACTGAGTGCTGAGTGCTATATTCCCAGCAAATTTCTTTATGTTTCTGCCTTTATGGTAAAATAGGCCTAACAGCAACACTTTCATTTGGTTTAGAATATAAATATCATGTTTAACTTCTCAAAGATGGGTCAACTGTTGGGTTGTATCATAAAGTACAATAACAAAAGGAACCTATTGTGCAACATAATTGTTCAAACAATGGCTAATTAAAATAAAAATCAACATTTGGTTATCAATCTTAACCTTTAGTTACCCAATGAAAACTATTAAACAACCTGCCATGAGAGGCAATGTAATCAAAGTAATTTGATTTTGTCGATGGTAAGTTGTTCTGCATTTGCAACCTTGTACTGAAAACACCAGAGATAACAAAGGTGTAGAGCTGGATGAACACAGCAGGCCAAGCAGCATCAGAGGAGCAGGAAGGCTGACGTTTCGGGTCTAGA
>NC_063332.1:162134499-162151454 GCF_021869965.1 Rhincodon typus | reverse complement strand
CTCAGATTCTCCAGCATCTGCAGTTCCTACTATCACTGAAAACACCATTTTGCCAAGGTACCTTTTGAACAATTTTAAATAAGTTTAAGCAAGATTGAATAAATGGTGACTAAATCAGGTACTCTAAATACAACATTAAAATGATTGCATGTAATCTCCAGTTTTGGTAAAAAAGTTAAAAACTGCATGCCTTTCCAAAACAACATTGCACATGGTAGTTACATAATTACACAAATAGTTTACATGATCCCAGTTAGTCCTGTTGTTCTTCACAGATGCTATAATTCAATTTTCTGGCAGTTTTCTCTCATTTGCAAAGTCACCTCAGGTGCCCTTTATCCTCTCAACCTGTTTCCCTCAATAGAACCTCTACTAGGTGTATGCTGATATCCTTAATGGATTCCTTTCCTCAGAACCCATCCCTCCACATCTCTTCTTCAAAAATAAACCTTTCATCTCATTTATTTTTTAAACTACCACCTTCATCCTTCCTTTCTTACTCAAGTCCGTTGAACCTGCCACCATCCAACTTCAAGCCGATAGACCGTGTCCTGTTTCAACCATACCCTAAGACAGCCTTAGTCATCAATAACACATTTTGTGACTTCAGCTTTGGTGAGCTTTCCCTTTGTATCTTCTAGCTACTTCCCTATTTTCTCTGTCGTAAAATACTTCCCACAAAGCGTTTTAAATTCCTCATTCCTGTTTATAAATTGCTACACAATATCATTCCTCCTCATCTCTGCAACTTCCTTAACCCTTGTACCAATGTTTTCCATTTGCTCTTCCTCTCTCCTTGCAGTGCCCTTCTGTTGGCTCCATCTTTAGTTGCAGAGTCGTCAGCCAATTTAGAATTCCAAATAAGATTTTTCTTAATAGCCTCAAACCAATTGGAAACTCTTTGTGGTGTTTTGAATTAATTTGTTAAGTTCTAACAAAGTAGATCTGTAATGTGCAATACTGGAAAAGAAACAATACAGCAGATCAAGTAGAAAATGATTGCCAAGTATTTAATCATCTAAAGAGCCCCTATTTTAGTTGTCATTGTAAATGTACACTATACCTATTAGGCTTTAGCTTGAACAGCCAATATAGCGTTTGAGACCTAAACAGTGGACTTCACAGAGATTTACAAGTAAGATTGCGAGATTTCTGATAACCATCTAGAACTACTTAGTTCAATAATATGGCTGAGTGAGCAAACTATTGTAGCATAATACTCATTTCAAAATATAAAGAAAATGTGTGATTAGTCTGTATTGATTTTAGCACAAACCTGCAGTAAAGTCATTGAAGCAGTTTGAAGGTCATAGTCCATTAATTACACCTTTTGAGTACATCACAGCAATCAACAGTGCCAACAGAGTAATTATGATGCTGTTATGCAGCTGCATTTTAACCCTTTGCCCCAGCAGAGTGAAGTATTGTGATGAAACCAAAGTTTGATTTTCATTGAGAATATTCTGAACTCTCATCTTGCCTGAGAAGCCCAGCACAATAGAAAAAGAGTTCCTCTGTGGGAGTCCTGATGTGTTTGCTAACACAAATAAGGACGTATCCAGACAGACATTTGAAGAATGCTACAACAGCTGAAAAACGTGAATTCATTTTCTAGAAGAACACTGGAGCCAAAATATTTAATAACTAATCATTTTCTCTTCTCTATAATGTAACATGTAACAGTTAAATAAAAACCATTATAAACATCATTTTGGAGCAGAAAGCACAATATGCAATACTATAATTCACTGAAGATGTGCAAATAAAAATTTTAAAATACATACAGTCTGTAGCTGAATGCTTTTACACATGATGTATTGATTTTAAAGTCATGAAATCCCTGTAAGTAATATTTTACAGTTTTACACAGCAATTTCACGAACACATCAATTTTTAGTGCAGTCACTTGGTAGTATAGAACTTGAGGACTGCTGAAGGAAATAGAGACACTGTTGAAGCTTTTTGTTTTATACTCATCAGGACAGAATTGCAAGAATATCAACTCTTAAAGGGAACAACAATTTATTCTGTATGAGAAGATGGTGCTGACTGGTTGGAAGATGGACTGTGATTGGCAGAGACACTGCCATGTGTGCACCAGGGATAAGCTGTCCCCCGAGCTACTTTTCAATTGAAAAAGATACAATGCCTGGCTATGTTCTTCCTGCTTGCATACATAGGAGTATCGCTTGAAGCCCGACTGATAATCTTAAACTGGTTAAGATGAAGCTGTTGTTATTGTAATTCTTAGCACAGTTGGGATTGCATAGCAAATGTTGTCCAATAGCAGAATCACATTTAATGGTGGGCACTTTATGCCAAATATCCCAATCCACTGATTGACTTAGGCCATGGTGACTCAGTTGGGCAGGTATGGCATGATCATAAAAATGAGGTTCTCAGCCTTGCGAAAGTGAGTTGAAAATCTCATGAGTGAGTGGCAAGAATCCTATTTGCATGCATTTATATTTCATTATTATCTATTCTCTTCTCTTTAATATACATCTTACTATTCTCCCACATGGAAAAGGGAAACTAGATGGTGACAACTCCCAGCATGAAAGCCAGAATGAGTACGTGGTAGCTCCAGCTCATCAATTACACCTCTAGGCCTTTATTTTGGACAGAAGTCCCTAACATTTGCAGGCACACTTTTTGGGTAGTGGCTGCCTGCACACCTCATTCATGAAGTTTGGCACTGTAAACACACCAGCTTCACCACATCATGACACATCTCAGACTCATTTAGAATACAGTTATGTACTTTAATGCTGCATTTGGGGGCAATGACAGGATTAAGACATCTATAATCATAGAATCCCGCATATCAAATTCATGCAGTGATCAAACATGTGGGATACAAATCCTGGCCATAAGTCATCTTGATCATGCCAACGGTCATTACAAGTTGATTATTCCTAGCTCTCTGAAGCAGAAGAAATCACAAGCAATCTTAAAAGTGGCATCTGCGAGCCATAACTCACAAAGACAATCCAAGGTCTCATAGGCTGCACAAGAGCGTGGACAGGATTTCCTCTCACCTTGTACTGTGGTATTCACCCACAAGCTCTTTTGTGCAATGTTTCCTTTCCGGAGTGGTACAGGCTTCACAATCCTTCTGCACTTCATGGCTTGTGCTGCATTCATTGGAATAAGGTCCACTCTGTCAAAGGTCCATATACGTAGAGTCCATGGCACTCTTTGTTAGAGTCCCTGTGTCCCGCTGTATTGAGGACTACACTAAACTGTCATTTGTGTGTGATACAAATATTCATTGCTCACATTACCAAGGACCGGTTTTGTTTTTGGTATTCCCCACAAAGGCTCATTAGAACCATGACCAATAAATCTAGCCACAGCATGGGTTATCATCTCCATGGCCAAGGGGCATCAAAGACACAGAGAAATCAAGGAGAAACAAATGTGCCTGTATGCCCAGGACCAGCAGCAACCGAACAGCCCCCACAGGTTGCTGCTGCAGGTCCCCTCAAGATGCACAGAAGACACAAGAGATGTGAGGTCTCTCTCTTCAATGCCATTTTCTTCAGCTGAGTAAGGTGCATCCCTTCTGCAGATTGATGTCCCAGGATACCAACACAGAACTCGGTCATCTGCTGAGGCAGATCTTGCGACCTGAAGGAGTAGGGGAGCTGTCCTACTCTAGTGACCATCAAAGTGACAGCTGCGCTAAATTTATAAGCAACTGGCCGTTTCCAAGGATGCACTGAGAACCTGTGTGGGATTTCTTGATCCTTAATCAACAAATGTATCAAGGCTGTCATTAATGTGATTTGCGACAAATCACACTGCTTCATCTTGTTTCTCCCTGCAACAAGGTCCGTGCTGCATAGGCAAAAAAGCTGGCTTCCCTCAAATGTAGGGCGCTACAGACTGTATACACATCACGTTGAGAATGCTATATCATAACACAGCTGATTTAAACAACGAAAAGGGTTCCAGTCCATTATTATCTGTGATCATTTGGAGCAAATCCGAGTCTGCACCAGGTACCCTGGAAGCTGCTGTGATGTCTATATCCTTGGGTAATCTGCGTTCCTGCTTCATTTCAAGGATGACGGAGATGGCCTTGCGGTGTTGTCACCAGACTACCAATCCAGAGATCCCAAGTCATGTTCTGTGGATCTGGATTTGAATCTCACTATGACAGATGGAATTTGAATTCAATAAAAATCTGAAATTATGGATCTAATGATAACCATGAAACCGTTGTCGATTGTTGGAAAAATCCATCTGGTTCACCAAGATGCTTTTGGGGAAGGAAACTGCCATCCTTACCAGGTCTGGCTGACTTATGACTCCAGACCCATAACAATGTGATAGACTCTGGGCAATAAATACTGGCCTCACCAGAAACACCAAAATCTTGTGAATGCATAATTGGTACATTGGGTGTTAGGAAAAGAGTAGCAGTCCCTTAGACAGGGTTCTATGGTATGGGTGGATAACCTGTATAGCTTGATTCTAGTAGCTGCAGTTACTAAGACAATTGATTGATTATGTGATTATTTAAAGTAGCAGTACATTTACGAATATGAGCTTCTATTTTCAATAAATTGTCATCCATGCCACCTATGTGCCCTCAGAAGCTGTTCTTTATTATTTCCTGCCTACTACCTACACTGTGAAAGGCTATTTGTTGCTGGCTGCAATTTGATCCTGTGTACAGCTTGGCAAAAAATGATGCCAGCAGTGAACTGCCATCCTATCAGTTGTGAGTATTTTGCTCTGGGAACAATGAGTAGCAATACCACCAGCTCCAAGTTTCGTTCCAATTCATACACCCCTTTTATTCAGACGGTATCATTTGATTTCTCATCATCACCAAAAGAAACTACTGGAATTCCTATCTGGGTGAGTGCATGACCGTGTGAGTGGTGACACCACAGAGACATGGTGCATCTATAACAAGCTGGGCAACAGGAAATTGCCTCAGTAGCTCACTAGAGCTCATTGAGAGAAACCCTCCAAGGAAATCGATAAGGAGGTTGTGGGCCTTGAAAGCAAACTTGAAGCTGGTGGTGTTCTTAAGTCATTGTTACTCATTGTTCCCAGGCCAGGGCGAGCAACAGCATTTTATTTTGTCAAAATATGATGCTTTTGTATTTTTCGTTGAGAACTCATTGTCAACTTTTTGATTGCAACAACTTAACCTCATTGGCAGTAAACCATTCTCTAATGATTCCCCTAGACAAACACCCTTGAATTAAGATGCTGGTAGAAGTGGTGTTAGTCCATGATCACAGGCTTCAAAAATCCTTTGTTACTGGCTTGACATCAGGAATCTCTGTTCTATTCAACCGCAATTTCACACAGTTCAGCTAAGCTAGTCTTCCTTTTTGCAGTTTCCACTAAAGGCTTGTATCCATTGTACACTTAGGTTTTTCACCATGGTCTAACTCATAGACAACTCTAAATACAATAGTTAATAGCTAATGAGGGTGACCTAGTACTTCTACTGTAAAGATGTACATTTTAGCACTGTTCAGCATATACACTGTAGTACAGAGACCCTACAGAGCTCCGAAATTAGAAAGGACACTTTTGCGTTACACCAGATGATCTTGAACCAAATCAGGTCACTTTTTTTCTTGTACATATCAACAATCTCAAGATTATTTTCTTTTGCACTGTAGGATTTCCCCTCATAAAAGTCATCAGTTCAATGTGTCTCATTACCACTACAAGCCAGCTTCACAGTGGTCTGTTCACGACTATTATTACCACCAATGTGGATTATTTTACTTTGTCATTTTAAGTTATGGTTTCAATGTACATTGTAATTTCATTGGTGTTTCAATGTTCTGGTGTCAGCATCATTCCCGTAGTCTTGAAAGTGTTTCTCGTTATGATGATGGCAAAGCTGGTGTGAAAGGGATTTAACTCTCTGAATCACAGAATTATGATAGTGCAGGAGGAGCTCATTCAGTCCATTGTGTCTGCACCAGCTCATTAAATGAACATCATAACCTACTATCAATCTCCTGCTTTTTACCTATACTCTTGCACATTAATTTTATCCAAATAATATCCAATGACTTCTTGAATGCCTCAACTGAACACCTCCAAGCAGTGCAATCAATATTGTAACTTCACTCTTGCTTCTTTTGCAGATCACTTTAAATCTATGCTCTCTTCTTGTCCTTTTTTTAAATGAGAAGTTTTACGCATCTGTTTTCAGAAGTGTGAACCTGTATTTTAAGGCTATTCTCAGTAGTAATACAATTCATTAAAATAGCAAATTATATAGCACAAAACGTAATCTTAATTATCTTTACTTCATCTACAGACACTGAAAGTTATCAACATCTCAGAAAAATTAAATGTGCAAAGTAAAATTCTCCAGCATGTACAGAGGTTGCTTCACAAACCAGCAAACATCACTTGTTCAAACATATATAATTTCCTCTCTTTCTGAACTGTTATTTGTGCTAACATTTTTTAATATTTGAGCAACATTATGGCATCTCTGAACACAGGCCAAGCACTTCAATATATGAAACCTCTACCTTGAACCCTCTGGTGTATTCAGAACAGACCGGGTTTATGAATTGCATTTTTAAGCATTATTAAGCATACCAGAATTTACATTCAATTTTCAATGTAAATCCAAAAGATGGAAAATACACAGATCACATTTCTGTACGATGTACAAAGTAAAGCATATATAGTATATAACAATTGCAATGCAAAAGTGTGCTAATTCACATGTTCACAAGATTCAGTTGACTTCTGTTAAGCTTTTACATTGAAAGTCCTATCGTTTCAAGAGATTGGCAGAAAGCACTGCGTGAGTTGTTGACACTGTTTGTCAACTCAACAGCATATTCATCAAAGACAGTGGCACTATTGACTAAAAGAGTCTCAGGTTGTACACTTTTTACTTTATTGATGTAAATGCAGTAATTTTGGTGACTGCAAAGCAAACATAATTTTAGATGTTTTAAGAATAAATAGGAAGACAGCCTTTCAAGAATTTCGTGCCGAGATCCTTCTTCAGAAATGGGGAAGGTGAAGGGGGTTCTGAAATAAATAGGGAGAGAAGGGGAGGCGGATAGAAGATGGATAGAGGAGAAGATAGGTGGAGAGGAGACAGACAGGTCAAAGATGTCACAGATTGTAACATGGTGCAGACTCAATGTTCTACTGTGATTAGAAGTTAAAATGGAGACAGCTGAAAATTCTTTTTGCAAAATAATGGTACAACTCAAAGTAAACTATCAATGTATTGACAGGCTGTTGACACCTTTAAGATTCTCATCAGCATTTCATTCACATTGCTTTCTTCAGAGGTTCTTTATACTCACTAACTTCAAAAAGTATTCACAAATTTACACTTTTCGATGCAATATTAAAGAACAGAAGGTTAGCACTCCCCTTGATACGGATGGAAGAAATCCTAATGGCCTAACAGCACACAAGTGGTTAAGGCATTGCCATCTACTTGCCATGTTTGTTTGCTCTTTCTCCATCCAGGCAATCCAGCTGCCCCGAGTGCTATCGCAAGGCCTGGAAGATTATGGTGCAAAGCCATGTTTATACGCTATAAATGACACTGCCGTACTGAAGATTGAAGGTGTTTATTGCGCAATGAAACACAATTTTACCTGGCCAAGAGATGTGCTTATGTCTACAAAGCAAAGAACAACACTGTGACTTTGGTGGAAAACCACACAAGACTTGTGTTATTTGGGGTAAAGTGACTCATGCTCATGAAAACAGTGGCATGGTGCGTGCCATGTTCAGCAATAACCTGCCAACTAAAGCTATTGTTTCAGAGATAGTATGAAATGCAGATGCTGGAGAATCTGAGATAACAAGGTGTAGAGCTGGATGAACTCAGCAGGCCAAGCAGCATCAGAGGAGCAGGAAAGTTGACGTTTCGGGTCTAGACCCTTCTTCAGAAATGGGGGAGGGGAAGGGAGTTCTGAAATAAATAGGGAGAGAGGGGGAGGTGGATAGAAGATGGATAGAGGAGAAGATAGGTGGTGAGGAGACAGACAGGTCAAAGAGGCGGGGATGGAGCCAGTAAAGGTGAGTGTAGGTGGGGAGGTAGGGAGGAGATAGGTCAGTCCAGGGAGGATGGACAGGTCAAGGGGGCGGGATGAGGCTAGGAGGGAGGAGATGGGGGTGGGGCTTGAGGTGGGAGGAGGGGATAGGTGGGAGGAAGGACAGATTAGGGAGGCGGGGACAAGCTGGGCTGGTTTTGGGATGCGGTGGGGGGAGGGGAGATTTTGAAGCATGTGAAGTCCACATTGATACCATTGGGCTGCAGGGTTCCCAACCGGAATATGAGGTGCTGTTCCTGCAACCTTCGGGTGGCATCGTTGTGGCACTGCAGGAGGCCCAGGATGGACATGTTGTCTGAGGAATGGGAGGGGGAGTTGAAATGGTTCGTGACTGGGAGGTGCAGTTGTTTAGTGCGAACCGAGCGTAGGTGTTCCGCAAAGCCTCCGCTTGGTTTCCCCGATGTAGAGGAGGCCACAACGGCAACAGCGGATACAGTATACCACATTAGCAGATGTGCAGGTGAACATCTGCTTGATGTGGAAAGTCTTCTCGGGGCCTAGGATGGGGGTGAGGGAGGAGGTGTAGGGGCAGGTGTAGCACTTCCTGCGGTTGCAGGGAAAAGTGCCAGGTGTGGTGGGGCTGGAGGGGAGTGTAGAGCGGACAAGGGAGTCCCGGACAGAGTGGTCCCTCTGGAAAGCAAGTAAGGGTGGGGAGGGAAAAATGTCTTTGGTGGTGGGGTCGGATTGCAGACGGCGGAAGTGTTGGAGGATGATGCGTTGGATCCGGAGGTTGGTGGGGTGGTACATGAAGATGAGGGGGATTCTGTTTTGGTTGTTATTGTGGGGAGGGGGCGTGAGGGATGAGTTGCGGGAATTGCGGGAGAGACGGTCGAGGGCGTTCTCGGCCACTGAGGGGGGGGACGTTGCGGTCCTTGAAAAACGAGGACATCTGAGATGTTTGGGAGTGGAATGTCTCATCCTGGGAGCAGATGCAGTGGAGGCGAAGGAATTGGGAATAGGGAATGGCATTTTTGCAGGAAGGTGGGTGGGAGGAGGTGTATTCTAGGTAGTTGTGGGAGTCAGTGGGCTTGAAATGGATATCGGTTTCCAGGTGGTTGCCAGAGATGGAAACAGAGGGGTCCAGGAAGGAGAGAGAGGTATCAGAGATGGTCCAGGTGAACTTAAGGTTGGGGTGGAAGGTGTTGGTGAAGTGGATGAACTGTTCGAGCTCCTCGTGGGGTGGGGGTGGCCATGGGTACCCACATGGGCCCAAGCTATGCCTGCCTCTTTGTAGGTTACGTGGAACAATCCCTCTCCCGTAGCTACACTGGCCCTAAACCCCACCTCTTCCTCCGTTACATCGATGACTGTATCGGCGCCACCTCGTGCTCCCACGAGGAGTTCGAACAGTTCATCCACTTCACCAACACCTTCCACCCCAACCTTAAGTTCACCTGGACCATCTCTAATACCTCTCTCTCCTTCCTGGACCCCTGTTTCCATCTCTGGCAACCACCTGGAAACCGATATCCATTTCAAGCCCACTGATTCCCACAGCTACCTAGAATACACCTCCTCCCACCCACCTTCCTGCAAAAATGCCATCCCCTATTCCCAATTCCTTCGCCTCCACCGCATCTGCTCCCAGGATGAGACATTCCACTCCCGAACATCTCAGATGTCCTCGTTTTTCAAGGACTGCAACTGCACCCCATCAGTGGTCGAGAACGCCCTCGACCGTGTCTCTCGCATTTCCCGCAAGTCATCCCTCACACTCCCTCCCCGCAATAATAACCAAAACAAAATCCCCCTCGTCCTCACGTACCACCCCACCAACCTACAAATCCAACGCATCATCCTCCGACACTTCCGCCATCTGCAATCCGACCCCACTACCAAAGACATTTTTCCCTCCCCACCCTTATCTGCTTTCCGGAGGGACCACTCTCTTTGGGACTCCCTTGTCTGCTCCACACTCCCCTCCAGCCCCACCACACCTGGCACTTTTCCCTGCAACCGCAGGAAGTGCTACACCTGCCCCTACAGCTTCCCACTCACCCCCATCCCAAGAAGACTTTCCACATCAAGCAGATGTACACCTGCACATCTGCTAATGTGGTATACTGTATCCGCTGTTCCCGTTGTGGCCTCCCCTACATCAGGGAAACCAAGCGGAGGCTTGGGGACCGCTTTGCGGAACACCTATGCTCGGTTCGCACTAAACAACTCCACCTCCCAGTCGCGAACCATTTCAGCTCCCCCTCCCATTTCTCAGATGACATGTCCATCCTGGGCCTCCTGCAGTACCACAACGATGCCAGCCGAAGGTTGCAGGAACAGCACCTCATATTCCGGTTGGGAACCCTGCAGCCCAATGGTATCAATGTGGACTTCACATGCTTCAAAATCTCCCCTCCCCCCACCGCATCCCAAAACCAGCCCAGCTTGTCCCCGCCTCCCTAATCTGTCCTTCCTCCCACCTATCCCTTCCTCCCACCTATCGCCTCACCGCCATCTCCTCCCTCCTAGCGTCATCCCGCCCCCTTGACCTGTCCATCCTCCCTGGACTGACCTATCTCCTCCCTACCTCCCCACCTACACTCACCTTTACTGGCTCCATCCCCGCCTCTTTGACCTGTCTGTCTCCTCTCCACCTATCTTCTCCTCTATCCATCTTCTATCCGCCTCCCCCTATTTATTTCAGAACCCCCTTCCCCTCCCCTATTTCTGAAGAAGGGTCTCGGTCCGAAACGTCAGCTTTCCTGCTCCTCTGATGCTGCTTGGCCTGCGGTGTTCATCCAGCTCTACACTTTGTTGTCTCAGCTAAAGCTATTGCATAGGATTTGTGTGATGCACAACTGTATATAAATTGACAGTAAATAGTAGAATGATTTAAATGGCAAAACAAATCTTTTAATGGGCATACTGTATAATAATACCAACGGATCAAAACTTTTTTATTACCCAAATCTTTCGGTCTCCAGATGGTTGGCATGTTGCCAATCAGGAAGACCTAATGGGAACCTAATGGGAACTGAATGGGAAGTTTCAACTTCCAACAGGCAAATCTCTTGCTCTCCGGGCCCTTTGTGAATGCACCCACCTCTAAGTTAAGAGTTGAAGTCTTGATACGTCAAATGTACTCATCTGATTAGTCAACCAGGAAAGGTCAGACAGAAACAAGTCTAGTCTAACTCCTTGGTAGCTCCAGAACTGACATACTAAATCATGCAGGCTGATATACCTTCCTGACAGAAAAGCCTCCAATTTCCCCAAGCACTCCCTGACCACATACCTCAATTGATATGCTATAAAGTCATTAGGACAAGTTTCTATGTACTCCTTTATACTCTGGTAAAATATTTCATTCTATTTCCACAGCAAATACATTCTTTATGGATTGTGTCTTCCATATTAGAAAGACTTGGTTATAACAATAACAGGTATTTATATAGCGCATTTAATAGATAAAAAGCCGAAGGCACTCATATCAAGGAATATCATCAAATACAATTTGACTCTGAGTGACAAATATGAAGATAGATTACGAGTAAATGGGCTGAGGAAGCATATCAAAAAGAAGAAAAAGCAATCAAAACTCAAGGTAGCTAAAGAGACCAGAACTGGAGGAGCTGACACCCTAGAGACTTGTTGTCCTGGAGAAGAGTAGAGGCAGGGCAGGGAGAGGCCACAGAAGGATTCATTAACAAGGATGAGAATCTTAAATTGAGGTTAATCAGGAATCAGTATCAGGGACTTTAGAGATAGTGGGTGAATGAGATTTATTGAGAGTTAGGTCACGGGCAACAGAGCTTCAGAGAACTTCAGATTTATAGGAGGTAGAATGTTGGAAACTAGTCAGGATGATGCTAGAACCGTCAAGGCTAGAGTTAACAGAAGTATAGAAGACAGTTCCAACTGTAGGTGAAGCTGAGCAGGGTTGGAGTCAGAAGGTGTTACAGAAGCCAGAGTGGATGTGGAAACAATGTTTTATCTGGTAGAAAAATATATAACTCAGGGTCACTGTTTAAAATCAAAGGAATAATTCACATTCTTTCTTATGTGCAAGCTTTCACTCTCTCTATTTTGTATTCTTTAGAGGCATTCAAAATCTTAACTTTTTCTATATACTGTTTAAGACAAAGACAAAGATTTTTTTTCACTTATCAAGTTGAGTGATTTTGGAACTCTCTTCCTGAAAAGGCAATGGAAGCAGCATTTTTGAATATTTTTAAGGCACAGATAGACAGATTTTTGGTAAGTGAAGGGGTTAGATGCTATTGGGGGTAGGCAGAAATGGGGAGTTATGCTTAAAGTCAGATGAACCACAATCTTATTGAATGGCAAAGCAGGCTTGAAGGGCTGAGTGACCTCCACCTATTTCATAGGCTTGTAAGTGGAATGAGTAATCTCTTTGATAACACTGACAGGGGGTCATTTCAGGGTCAAATAGGAGGCTGAGATTGCATCAGTCTGGTTTAGTCTCAAGCTGTTGGCAGGGAGAAGGCTTGAATCAGAGGTAGGGGAGCAGAGTTTATGGTGGGGACTGAAGACAATGACTTTGACCCTCCCAATATTTAATTCAAAGTCATACAGCACAGAAACAAACCAACTTGTCCATGCCAAACAAGTATCCCAAACTAAACTAGTCTCTTTTCCCTGCATTTGGCCCATATCCCTCTAAACCTTTCCTATTCATGTACCTGTCCAAATGATTTTAAGATGTTGCAAGTATACGCATTTACCACTTCCTCTGGCAGTTTATTCCACACATGAACCACCCTCTGTGTGAAGAAGTTGCCTCTCAAGTCCCTTTTAAATCTTTCTCCTCTCACCTTGAAATTATAGCCTCTCATTTTGAACTTCCCTACCCTAGGGAAAAGATTTTTGCTATTCACCTCATTTATGCCCCTCATAATTTGATAAACCTCTATACGGTCATCCTTCAACATCCTATGCTCCAGTGAAAAAAGTCCCAGCCTCTTCCTATAACTGAAATCCTCCAATACCAGTAACATGCTTGTAAATCTTCTCTGAACCTTCTCCAATTTAATATCCTTCCTACAGCAGGTCGACCAGAACTGTACACAGTACTCCAAAATGGCCTGAACAATTGCAACATGACCTTCTCACTTCTATACTCAATGGTCTGAGCAATGAAAGCAAGCTTGCCAAACACCTTCTTCACCACCCTGTCTACCTGTTATGCAACTTCCAAAGAACTATGAACCTGAATCCCTCGGTCTCTCACTCACCAGGGCCCTACCATTAACTGTATACATACTGCCCTTGTTTGTCTTACCAAAATGTAACACTTCGCATTTATCCAAATTAAACTCTATTTGCCACTCCTTGGCCCACTGGCCCAAATGATCAATATCCCTTTGTAATCTTAGATAACCTTCTTCTGGAGAAAACCGATTTAGTATTGGACGTCTGAAAAACAGTGTGACAATTTAAAAGTTAAAGGATCAAGAGGTAGTGGTGAGGTAGAAATGGATGTAATGTATGTTGAAGCTACAATGCTTCTTTTAATGATGTCACCATGGGATAACACGTAGATTAGAAATAGGAGGGGACCAAATATATATCCGTGGGAGACAACATAGATAATTATATGGAAACAGGAACAGTAGACTGAAGGGTAATCTTCTGGTTGGGACCAGATATTTAAGAATTAAACCACATGACAAGACTCCCATCCAGTTGGATGATGGGGATGAGGTGTTGATGGAGAAAAGGTTGTAAGAGGAGGATAGTGTAGTCAATTGTGACAAGGGCTTCAGACAGGTCAAGGGGGACAATGTGGGATACTTCAAAGATGTCATTTGTGGTTTTGATTAGAGTTATCTTGATTCTGTGGCAGTGTCAGAAGAGATTCTAACATGAAGTTTCAAGAAAAATAAGGTTGGATTTGGAAGGCTACCACATGTCCACAAACATTGGAAAACTGGTCATAGGCAGTAGCTTGCAAGGACCAGGTGCATATCAAGAGTTATATCCCTCCACTGAATGAGGTGATGGCAGCAATTTTGCAAAATAGGGGGCAGTGCCTGAGGGTGGAGAACTGTTACCAATATCAGTTACCATGGGAAATAAGAGTTAATATGACTTCGGTCCTGTACATTGATATTTTACACTAGACACATGATTATTTTGTTGCTTTGAAATCTACAGAAAATGTTAAGATTTTGAATGTCACTAAAGAATAAAAAGCTAAGAAAGTGAAAGCATGCATAAGAAAGAATGTGAACTTGCATTAATTTCTGCTGATTATTCCATTGATTTCACTCCTGGAAAATACATGCTGTTATATTTACCACTGTACTAATTATCATTCCTCAAACTAAAGGCATCAGGCTTGACACCAATCTGATATGTCATCATTCACCATCTTGGTTTTTTTTCTGAGGTTCTGCCTAGTTCTTTTTTTATGAACTTGGGTTCTGTGAACAGCAACAAATCCCTTGCTGTCAATAAATATCAAGCAGTGGACCTGTCACTAAAGCAACAAAAAAAACCCACAACACACATTCTGCACTTAACACATGACGCTGACAACACTTCTGTAAAGAAATTCGCAACCTGGATTAGTAGATGTAGTGTATTAAAGCAGTAGAATAGAATCAAAGAAAATAATACATTCTCATTGATTTACAGTAACCTATGCTTTTGTAACCTGAAGTTAAAGTTCTACCATTGACTTCTATGATAAGCATGTATGCAATTATCCAAAGAGCACCCTTATGACATTAAACTACGCCTAATGAATCTTTATCCTGGATAATTAGTAATGACTGTACTACAAAAGTTTTCTTACAATTTTACCAAAGCAATCATAAGGGATACTTCTCAACCACATTCCTGATCATAGTGAATGGGGGATCAGGCTGAAGGACAGAAAGGCCTACTCCTGGTCTTATTCCCTGTGTTTCTATTTGCTGAAACCCCACATTTAAAAATAAATCTTAATTCCCTGCAGCCCTTATTTTTAGGTGCTATTCTGTTAATAATTTCAAATACTTTTGATTATCACCATTTAATTTTTATTTTGGCGTTGTTTGCTGTAGCATGTCCTTTATCACATCATTATCAAAGATGATGTGTACTAATAATGGCAATTCTCAGACCTTGGGTCATCCTAAAGTGCTTTACAGCCAATGTACCTTTGTAGTACTGTCATTGTTGTAATGTTGGAAATTTATAATTCCCAGAAAAAACAAAGATGATAAAGACCAAATTATTTGTTTTTGTGATGCTGAATGAGGGATAGATATTGGGGATAACTCTGCTACTCTTCTTCAAAATAATGCCATGACATCTTTTATAATCATTTTAGGGAGCAGATGGGGTCTCAGCTTAGCATATCGTCTGAAATATGGCACCACTGACAGTGTAGCATTCCTTCAGGGCTGAACTGGAGTGTTAACCCAGATTGTTGTCTCAAGTCTCTCAAGTCAGGCTTGAATCTGCAACTGTGACTCAGAGGTGAAAATGCTACCAGCTGAGCCATGACCGACACATCTCCTGTCGCACTGTGCACAACAGATCAACTGCTATGCTGTTTTATTATGAAGGTCTTACACAACTTAATGCAGAAAGTACAGTTTTTCCTTTCAGGTGGAGCCATATCCTTCCAAAGCCATAGAAACTAACTTCCATTACGTAAATCCTAGGTGAGACTGGAGGTTAATTGTTTTTCTAGCTGTAGGGCACAAACCTGGCTTCTTTGCCCCTTTTTGAAAGTGTGATTGGCAAGATCACTCAGAGGTTGCAGTTTGTAGCTGCTGGGTTGAATGGCTATCTTTATTTTGAATTGTGATTGGCAAGGCCACATAGAATTTACAAAAGACAAAGAGGCAAACAGATAGATTATGTAATCTAACAGTCTATATCTATATTTAGATGTACGGGATATATCTCTCAAGTCGGACACATATCAAGGACAATTAGGGATGGGCAATAAATACTTGCTTTGCAAACAAAGCCCACATCCCAGGAACATGTAGAATAAAATATTAGATTAAATAGATAAGAATGTTTAGTGAGGTTGTAGAATTTGGAAAATGGCGCATAGGAAGATCTACCTGAGTGAGTACATTCGCAAGCTGGTTTGAAATAACTCTACTGAAGTCGGTATCCCGTAACCAAATCACCTTTTATTTACACATGCATAGTACTTGACACTGATCTGGTTTCCTCAGAGCCAGCCCTCTGAGTCAACAGAACCTCTGACACTCCTGTTTACATCTGTCAGCCTGATTGGACCAGGTTAACAGCCCCAATCAGAGAATGCATATTCTATATAGTCCACCTGGCTGACCTCGTTACAATCACTACAGGTCACAATATTGGTTAAGAAGAACATTGCAGTGCTGGAGAAAGAGGAAGTCCCAGGGGTGCAAGGACAGAATCAATTTGGCTCGACCCAAGGAACAAAAAGGGAGCAATTACATTGCTTCATGTGGTTTATAGGCTGCCAAGTAGTCAAAATGATGTTGAGGAGCAAATCTGCAGGGAAATAACAGAAGCCAACATTATTGAATGGTCTTAATGGAGTGGAGATGCCAGTGCTGGACTGGGGTGGACAAAGTCAGAAGTCACACAACACCAGGTTACGGTCCAACAGGTTTATTTTAAATCACAAGCTTTTAGAGCGCTGCTCCTTTGTCAGATTAAGTGGAGAAAGGCACACAGGCACAGAATATATTCTCCGCCTATATATTCTGTGCCTATGTGCTTCTCTCTACTTAACGCGATGAAGGAGCAGCACTATGAAAGCTTGTGATTTTAAATAAACCTGCTGGACTGTAAACTGGTGTAGAGCTAGATGAACACAGCAGGCCAAGCAGCATCAGAGGAGCAGGAAAGCTGACGTTTCGGGCCTAGACGCTTCTTCAGAAATGGGGGAGGGGGAGGGGGAGGGGG
>NC_063332.1:162089366-162134099 GCF_021869965.1 Rhincodon typus | reverse complement strand
CTAGCCTCATCCCGCCCCCTTGACCTGTCCGTCCTCCCTGAACTGACCTATCCCCTCCCTAACTCCCCACCTACACTCACCTTTACTGGTTCCATCTCCGCCTCTTTGACCCGTCTGTCTCCTCTCTACATATCTTCTCCTCTATCCATCTTCTATCCGCCTCCTCCTCTCTCCCTATTTATTTCAGAACCGCCTTCACCTCCCCCATTTTTGAAGAAGGGTCTAGACCCGAAACGTCAGCTTTCCTGCTCCTCTGATGCTGCTTGGCCTGCGGAGTTCATCCAGCTCTACACCTTGTTATCTCAGATTCTCCAGCATCTGCAGTTCCTACTATCTCTGTAAACTGGTGTTGCATGACTTCTAAATTTTAAGGGGGATCTATAATTACCCAAATTAAAGTGGCATATTAGTTCTGTAAGCGGCAGCAAGGGGAAAGTGTACCTACATTGTATTTAGGAGAATTTTCTACAGCAATATGTGTCTAGTCCAACAAGAAACGTTGGACTGTTGCACCTTTATTTTGGAAATGAGGTGGACCAAGCAGAACAACTGTCAGTGGAGGAACATTTAGAAGACACTGATCATTGTATCATAAAGTTTAGGATGATGATGGGGAAAGACAATGGTCAATGCAAAGTAAAAAAAAAAATCAGTTTGTGGTAAACTGATTTCAATGGGGCAAGATCAGAGCTGGGCCAGATAATCTGGAATAAGAGAATGGTGGGAAAAACTAACTGAGCATGTGGCATCTTCAAAGAACCACTAAAGGTATATTCCCTCAAAAAGGAAATGTAGGACAAACAAATCTAGAGGTCTTTGGATGACAAAGGAGACAGAAAATAAAGAAGAAAAAAAGTGTATTTATGACAGGTGACAGGTAGAAAACATGACTGAGGACCATGAAAATCCAGAAAATTTGTAAGGAAGGTGAGAAAACAATTTAGACTTGCAAAGAGGAATTTTGAGAAAAGACTGGCAATCAACATAAATCCCAAAGTCTTCTATAGGCATAAAAATAGAAAAGGAGTAGGGCTGATTAGTGACCAAATGGAAATTACTCATGGAGGCAGGAGCATGTCTGGTGTATTAAATGAATTCTTTGCTTCTGTCTTTCCCAAGGAGATAGATGCAAGCCAGGCCAAGTGAGAGGAGGAAACTCTGTTTCTAGTAGGATTCAAAATTGACAAGAAGGAAGCGTTGGATAGATTGTTGTATCTTAAATTGGACCAATGAGATTCAAGGATACTGAAGGAAGTGAGAGTGGAACTGACTATAGTGTTTCAGTCTTCCCTAGACTCAGCCAAGGTATCAGAAGACTGAAGAATTGCAAATATAATGCACTTGCTCAAAGAGGTTCTAAGGACAAAGCCGGCAAGCACATACCAACAGTTTAACTTCAGTGGCCTAGAAACACTTATTTTGGATGGAATTAGTGGTCATATGGAAAAAGGTAGGCTGATTAGAATGTGCCAGCATGGATTTCTAAAGGGTAAATCATGTTTCACTAATTTGGAGGTTTTTTTTTGAAGAAGTTGAAGGATTGATGAGGGTAATTCTGTTATGTACTGTACGGGAACTTCCAGAGGTGTTGGAGGCAGTACCACACAACAAATTGTGAGAAAGGGTAGAGCTTATTAAATAAAATGAATAGCAGTTAATTATGTACCCACATTGATGAGCGATAAGAAACAGAGTAGTGGTTAGTGGATACAAACATGGATAATTTTTTTGAGTTGGAAGAATGTTTGTAGTGGAATTTGCCAGGGTTGGCATTGGGACCCTTGTTTTTCCTGATACATTTTAGTGATCTTGATCTTTGTGCACAGGAAACAATTTCAAAGTTTATGCATGATATGAAATTTGGAAACATTGTAAACTGTGAGGACAACAACGTAGAATTCAAAAGAACATAGACCAGTAGGTGAAGCAGGCTGACAAGAGGCAGACGCTGTTCAATGCAGACAAATGTGAAGTGATACATTTTTGGAGGAAGAACATTAACAGACAAAACAAAATAAGGGGTACAATTCTAAAGGGACCTGGGTATATACAAGCACAGATCATTGAAAGTAGCAGAACAAGTGGAGAGAGCAGTTAATAAATAATTAATAAAGTCTGACTTTATTAAAGGGTAAAGAGTACAAAAACAAGGAGGCGATGCTGAACTTCTATAAGACATCTGTTAGACCTTAGGTGGTGTGTTGCATACAGTTTTGAGTGCCACACTATAGGAAGGATGTAAACACAATGGAGAAAGAGTGCAGGATAGATTGACAAGAATGGTTGCAGGGATGAGCAACTTTGGTTATGGGAATTGATTGGACAGATTGAGATGGCTTTTCTTGGAGGGAAGATGGCCGAGAGGAGACCTGATAGAAGTTTTCAAAATAATGAGGTTCCTGGACAACACAGACAGGGAGAAACTTATAGAACCTAACCTAGAGCTATATGAGACGTTATTTAGGCCACAGCTGGAATACTGTGTACAGATTTTACGCACTATACTAAGGGAAGGATGTCATTACATTAGAAAGCGTGCAGAGGAAATTCACCAGGATGCTTCCTGGGCTGGAGCATTTCAACGATGAAGATGAGATAAACTGTTTTTTTTTGCTTTCCTTAGAACAGACAAAACTGAGGCAGGATATGATTAAGGTGAGGGCTCAGCAGTCCTTCAAGCATCAGGGACCTCACTTGTCACAGTTTCTCTTGGCTGTTTGGATACTGCAATGTGCTCACCAAACTTCGTTCCCAAATCTAAACATGAAGGCCCTGCAGTCTGTGTGGGTGTAATTGCACTGGTGGAGGTTGACAAGAGGCAGGTGAAGATGCGTGTTCTGGGTCAGTGATGTCACGGTCCCCAGAAGTAGAATCTTCAGGCTCTTGACATGGATGTGGCCTGGACTTGGGATTGTAAAGATCTGTAGTGGAAAGCAAAAATAATCACATTAAGGATCAGCACAATCTGAGTGTTTAACATTTCCTTGCATGCCACTTGTGTATCCACATGCCAGCATCAGATTGGATATATTCACACTCTCAGAGTCATACAGCATGGAAACAGACCCTCGAGTCCAAAAAGTCCACTCCATGTTCCCAAACTAAACTAGTCCCACCTGCCTGCATTTGGTCCATATCCCTCCCAACCTTTCCTGTTCATGAACTTAACCAAATGTCTTTTAAACATGCCTGGCTATTTGTAATCCATCCTGGCTGTCTGTAATCACTCAGCCATCCTCTTTTGCAATGTGCAATTTGCAATGCCCCTTCCTCCATGGGTGAGCAAGTTTAGGTCAGACAATCCACTTGTGGTCCCTGACCTCTCCCTTGAGTTGTGAGCCTGCCTCTCCTGATGACAACTTGCAGATGCAGTGAGATTACATTTAGCTCCCTTGACTGCACACATATCTATCACACATACGGAGCTGTTAGTAGTACATTGGATCCATGCACTCACAAAAGCTGAACTGTCATTTTGCTTCAAGTATCTTGCAATATAGAGGCTATTCTCATATTTACCTGCCTGACCTACCTATCCACTCAAAGATACATTACTCGATGACCTTACAAGCAACGATTTGGTATTGTGAGACCATGCCATCTACCCTGGTGGACTGGAGCAGGTTGTTGACTTGTGTCCTGCATCAGATGTCAGATCTTCATGAGACCCAGTGGTGGCTAAAGTCATCTTCAATATCTGTCCATGTTGCCTCAATCAGGGAGAAGGGTCTTCTGTTCAGATCTGTGGGAAAGAGGACTTGCAGGAGAATCTGCATTGAGGCAACGGTGGATATTTTGCTCAGATATATGTGCAGTTGAAGTAGCTCCGATATGATTTTCTTGGTGTGGGGGAAATAATAGGGACATAGTAGTTAGTGAGGGTGGCAAAATACTGCAATTAAAAACTGAATAAAGTATTAACAGAGTGGAGGTGAACAGCAAAATTATGACGGTGAAGCAGAATTTCACTGTATATTACGAGGCTCTTATATAGCCTGCTAATACCTGTTGCATTCCCATCTGACAGTGGGATCTACCAATAGCCACCCCTGCCATGTAATTGCACATCTAAGCCCACTACTGGTCCTTTAAATTTTAATTGTAACTAGGCGTGTGCCGACTCCTGACATACAAATAGAAGTTTCTTATATTAAATTCCAACCACTGAATCTGAGAAAAATACCCAGAGTGAAAACCAAAGGGCATCACACATTTCCAACTCAGAAATTGTAAATTTGACTCTCAATGAATCACAGCCACAGTCACAGGTCCTCAGTCTGTAGCATCCGATACCATAATTTCTTTTCAGAAAACATCATATTTAACCTTACATATAAAGGCCGAGCTCCTCTTTCTAAATTGTTCTTTTTGTTTTTACTTCCACTTCTTTGCACTTTGTTTTCACTTCTCTGCTCTAGCTTACCTGCACTACTGGAGCACTCACTTAATTTTGAGAGCTTTTTGATGGCCAGAGCTTTATGAATGGTCATTCTACTTATTCAACAATACTTCTACTTCTTCTGGGTTATTAAAAAGATAATGTGGACTCCCATTTTCCACACATTATAAGGTATTTAAGGTTGAACTTAGTCCTTGACTGATTTCCCACACAGTTTCACACTTCAGCCATTGCAACCATTCTGTCACCAGTAATTACCATTCAAAATCAATTGAATGATTACAATTGATTTTGAACTCGACAAGGCAGAAAATTTGGAATAAAATTAACGTGTTATGGATCGTCACAACAGTCTTAGTGCACAACTGGAATGCTGCAGATGCTTAAGTTAAAGTGGTCTGATTTGTTACTATATCTCTATTGAAAAGGGCAGTAGGTAAGTTAGTAAATTCCTTTTACTATAACTGTCCTAATGTTGTCAAAACTTCCCAGTGCCCTGATATTATATGTGTCACAATTCACTATTTATAGAAATTAAAGGACAGTGTAAAGCACATAAACACTCCATAGATGCTAATTGATTTTACTTAAATAACCTATTTGAATACAAGACTTGCAAGTGTCATGTTTGAAGCTTCTTGTGCTGCTTAAGGATTTAGATGAATGTTACAATTAACAAGCTGCAGGAGAAATAATCAAGCCATTGCTATATAAATCTAATAAGTAATTCATTGCTTAGAAGGTTCTGCTTCAAAAGGAGTTTCCTGGTAGGACAATTTATTGATATAGCAACACAGATTCAGTGGAACTGCAGATGAATGGACCTTTGAATTTTGCTTCCATTTTGCCTTGTTCTCAAAAATCAAACATGGATATGCTTATTTCACTCTGGTGCAAACAAATGAGGCAAAATTAGTGACACTTATCCAGCATAGCTTTGCAAGTCCTTGTGGGCAGTCAAGGGTGAGACTGGCAAATACATTAAAACAACTCTGCCATTTCAACAGTACATGGTTTTATATGGAGGCTTTTATTGTTTAAAATACAAACAAAGAGAACTTTTTCTTTAAGACATTAGGGTATCAAATTAAACCATTGTCCCAGAGAATATGTAGAAGAAGTTTGATGGCGACTTATAAAGCTTTCCACTGTACTTTTTTGGTAAAAATATATGTGCCAATAAATCGCTATTCTATCCTATGGATTGGTTAGTCTTTTTCTATCCTTTTTGTATGTTTCATTTTACAGTGCTTACTTTGCAGGTTGGTAGACTATTGTATCAAGTGCCAAAATGTTTAGATCAAACCTCACCTCGTATCCTGAATGTATAAGACTGTTAGAGACTAGCAAAGAATCAGATTTGAAAGAAGGCTTCAATTCCTTCCACTTAGTTGAATCAAGACAGTAGCAAAGTTACAATAGAAGTGATGGACTTGCTCCCTATTCCCACTCAAGTGACATTTTCCCAGGCACCTTCCACTGTGAAACTCAGGTACTTACCAGAATCTATACAAATTGGTGTCCTATAGTGAGAATTGGTGTCCCACAGAGGACTCTGATGCAACAATATAACAGATGCTCAATCAGTAAAGCTTAATGTTAAAATTGAAGAGTTCACCTCTTCAGGAAACAAGTCTGTAATTACTTTTGTAAGCTCAGGAAGGACAGTGCGCTTCTCTGGGCTCCATACTGACAATGTAAGCAACAGTCAAGCTGCATTCTCTCTTGTATTTTTCCTCTTGCTTGTTCACTTAGATTATACATTTATAGCTACTTATGCTAGTAATTTACAGCAACACGCTGTCCACTGTTTCCAGGCCACATTTGCAACTCATTATTAAAATATGAAGCATTTCTTGGCCTAATTTCAGAAAGTCATGTGAAATAGGGTTTTTTTTAAAAACATTAATTAGAGATAAACAATTCTGAGGTATATTACTGAATTTCAATTAAAGTTTACATGCAATTAAGGAATTAAGAGACCTTCCTCAGGAGCACAATAAAATTAGCATTATAGCACCTTCCAGCACAACTTTCCAGTAATTATTAACACACCACTGTGACTCTGCAGAAGGGTACTGGAGGACTTCTTTTAGATTTTAACAATGCCGTTTCTTTGATGAATCAGCAAATTGATCTGATGAGTAACTGAGTGGAAAACTAAAAGGTGAGGAGTGACCTGAAATGCCATTGTGGCTGTATGTCCTAGATCGGGGAACAGATCACATCAACCTGCTCAGTCAGACCCGTTTCAGAAGGCATCTCATCTCTGCACTTGGCACCTCCTGAGGTCATTGAATGGATAACCAAACTAAACATTATGTTATTGTTACATTATTTCAGTTAACCTGTTCAGACAAGTCTGACATACCTCTAGGGCAGATGGGTCAAGAATCCAGATCTTCTGGCCAAGGGGCAGGGAACTACTATTGCACCACAAACTTTTCCTATCACTTGGACGTTATTCTACAGAGCAACAGCTGATGAATCCACATTCAGCTTCTTAGTTGTGCTGAATTAGCTAATCTAAATTAGGGAATAGTAGATTAAAACTGGTTTTTGGAGCTGCTGATCCTAATTATCATTTTGTGGGAAGCATACAATGCCAGAAGAACTAAATTGGACTCCGCTGCGAGGTCCTCAAAAGGTCCAACAGCCTGCCAGCTCTCATCTGGTAAGGTACTAGAGGACAACCAGCAACCAAGGAGGCCTACCTCATCTAACAGCCAGTGTGTTCAAAAGAAAGTTGAGCGGGGTTGGAAGGAGAAATAAATTTGGAATCAGGAAAAAGAGTAAAGTATATTGAAAAATACTATTGAGCTATTACTATATATGTTAGAAGAATGTCATTCAGCCCCTCAAACCTGTTCCACCATATAATCAGAACATAGCAGGTCAGCTTATGTTTTGAATTCTAGCTTCCCACCTACCATGGAAAACCTGTAATTCCATCGTCTATCAGCAATCTATTGCCTCCACCTTAAAAATATTCAACGACCCCCATCTCCACTGCCTTCTGATTACTTGCGTCATGAATAAAACCCTTGCTGAGGCATCTTCCACATCTTTTCTGTCAAGAATGGCCTTTCTAGACCAAGGTAGTGAATAGTACAATTCACAGTTTTATACTGTATACTGTTCACTCACTAGTTATGTAAATAAACTATTTCCGAGACCAAACCATGGACTAACACAGCTTCTGTCTTTGAAAAGAAGAAAATTAAGCAGCTGCTCAACACAGTCCAGTAGCTGGTAAATCAAGTTAGAGTTGTTTTTTGTGGAAATATTCATGTGACCATATTATTTACATAAATAATAGCAAATGTTGCTGTAAATGGGACTAGCATCAGGGAAATGAAGGTTTGAGTACTGTACACCGTTATTCAAAAATGCCAGATAACTACTGGCCAATTGGCCCATCATTGGTACTAGGAAAAATGCTACTTGGGTCAAAATTAATTGCATGTTCAAGAACATGTGCTACTAAATGATACACAGCAACAGGTTTGTTTAAGAGCTGGTAAGCTCCACTTAGTCCTCCGAAGTGTACATGGATTTTAAAAGGTATTTGATAAAATGCCACATACTAGACATGTTAGCAAAATTGTAAAACTCTGACAGGATCACTGGCAATGTGGTTATGAGAGAGATTAGTCATAAGTGGTTGTTGTCCAGACTGGAGGACAACTGGACAGTAGTATCTCTCAGGGACAGAGGGAAAGTAGGACAACAGTACTTTTTGACATAGTCTAACAACCTGGATTTGGATATAGCAGGAATGAACTCAAAGTGCAGCTGACACAAAACTTGGAAGTGCAGTACACAGAAGGACAGCAAGATACTATAACAGGACATAAACAATGGAGATGTGTGTGGCAGGTGTAAATTAGTGCAAAAATGCAACGTAAAGGCATTTTGGAAGGAAGGCTAAGAGGGAGGAATATGAATTAATGGTATAAAAAAGTGGTATAGGATCAAAGAGATCCACTGTTCATATGCACAAAGCTTTGAAGGTGGCATGAAAAGTTCATCAGGCTATTTAAATCAAAAGGGGATCCTTGGCTTTATAAACACAGATGTACAATTGAACTTTATCTGCTGAGGGGAGACCTCAACACTGGGGTGAGAAGTAAGTCCAGAGCCCACCTGCACTTGCTGACAGTGAGACCCGCTCAGCAATTTTGTCTGAGTTTCAGCTAAGGCTCCTGATGATGCTGGTCCAGTCACAGCACCTCCACTGGTGAATCATGCAGAGGAATGGTCAGGTTAGGTTGAGAGCTAGAGTGCGAGGAGAAATCCCTGCAAGTAGATCATCAGCACCGCAGGTTCATGTGGTCTTCCTCCACAGAATGCCGGAAGGAGATTTTCATAGAATTCCTACTTTGAAGAAGCAGGCCATTCAACCCATAGAGTCCACACTGACCCTCCGAAGAGCATCCCATCCAAACCTAACCCCTGTGTAACCCTGTATTTCTCATGGCTAATCCGTTTAGCCTGCAAATCCTGGACACTATGGGCAATTTAGCACGGCTAATCCACCTAGCCTGCACATCTTTGGACTACGGGAGGAAACCGGAGCATCCGGAGGAATCCCACACAGACACAGGAAAAATGTGCAAACTTTTTTCACACTGACAGTCACCTGAGGGTGGAATCGAACCTGGGTCCTTGGCGGTGTCAGGTAGTAGCGCTAACCACTGAGCCACTGTGCTGCCATATCCATTTCACTGGCAGCTTCCCCACATGGTTGGAATCCACAACACCATCAGCAATACATGAACAGCAGACTAAAATAGGCCTTTTAATAGACCTTTGATTATGGAAATGGGCTGCTTGCCTCTTTGGAGTGGGCAACCTTTCCATTTCCACTGTCAATAAAGTGCTCTGACAGCAGGACTTGTTGGGGAGCTCATCTGACTGATTTACTGACTCTGCTACCCTGCATCTAACCTCAGGGTGCCAACAAAAATCCAAATGGTTTAAATTCATGTAATAAAGAAGCGGTAGAAAATGTGTGCATCGCACTTGTAGACTATAAACTGCCTGCTCATAATTCATGCAAAATGATCAAATCCGTTAGTTTACTTATAGCTTTATCTCAGTGTAAAAACCGAAAGAACTGCGGATGTTGTAAATCAGGAACAAAATCAAAGTTGCTGGAAAAGCTCAGCAGGTCTGGCAGCATCTGTGAAGGAGGAAACAGAGTTAACGTTTCGGGTCCGGTGACCCTTCTTCAGTTCTGAGGAAGGGTCAGCGGACCGAAAACGTTGACTCTGTTTCCTCCTTCACAGATGCTGCCAGACCTGCTGAGCTTTTCCAGCAACTTTGTTTTTATCTCAGAGTGCTGTTCTTCCCATCCTCTGGAAAAAGTCATTAAAAGTGTAAATTGCACCATCTGCAAGTCTATGCTATCTAGTACTTAGTGTTACGATCCACACCATACTACAATTAAACCAAATATTGAGCAATAAAAGAAGAAAAGTTGTTGCAGGAGATTCTTTACATACAACTGGAGAGTCCAGAGTTGGACAAAGAGGAGAGGCATAGGCAGAAGATGGTGCTGTTAATCACGTTGAAGGTTACAGGCAGAACAAGAAGATGAGGAGGATTCGTGGAATGCAGTCAGTCACATAGGATGCCATTTATAACTGAGGAAGTGTATTCTGTGATATTTAGTAGGTAAGTGAACACCAGCAAGCTATGCACTACACAACATTAAAGCAGCAAAACAAATTTGTACTGGTGCTAAATTTGTTTTCATAAATTAACTAGTCTTGAAAAAGCCTTTTTTTATATATAACTATGAGCAGATTCCGTTATTCATGGTGATTGAGTGCTGATTCAGTTGTTATTACATTGAATTTGAGTATTTTTAAAACAGTGCTGGAGGAAATAAAAATGCGATTCTGTCCACCTGCATAATTACTTCAATGGTTTCAGGGTGACTGTTTGTATTACATGGGATTTAGGCATTTTCCATGACTTTTTTACTGATGTTTTTAGGATCACATTTCGCCATGCAGTCCAACTTTCCATGAAAATTTCAAATCAGCAGCCTTGATTATGAGCAGAAGGTAAAAGAATACTTTGTTGTTACCACACACTGCATACCGTAAACAAAAGGCAACAGCCGCATGTAATCGGCTCACCTCTCAGTAACTGACCCCAAGGCTAATGGAATTAAAATAATATCAAGCCCAGATGTACAAAAATAATGGACAGTTTTGATGAGGATCTCATTTAAAATGTTACCAGTCTTCCTCATTCAGTCGCTGATTGATCTACTGTGAATTCCAGTATTTTCCGGTGTAAAAACAGTCCTATGTTTTATTGTAAGAGAGAATGTCAACAGTTGCTAATCAAGTCCCAAGAGACAGGCAATTTCTTTTAACTAATGTTTCCAACTGAACTCCGTTAAACCAACAGTGGAAAATGTTTTTCAACATTTGTGACTTAATAGTGCAGAAAAGTTGCACAAAAGACAGCTATAGTTATCGTCTGATACATTATCCTAATGGCCTTGCCCAAACTGCAAACACGATTTCATAAGAAATGCTATATTATAAGCTGCTAGCTATGAAACAATATGTATAGTTGTACCATGGTAAATTCAACTAGGTCTACAAACAAGTCCTTGCATGATGGTGTTTAAGCAGCCAACAACTGGTTTTAATGTAGCTGATGCATGAACGAAAAAAATTACTCAAAACAAAAAGCATTATTTCCTATTCATATTTCCATGCGAGAACAGACTAAACATTCAACTGTCTGGTGCAAGTATATGATGAGCAAAAGGTTACTTATTAAATAAACTAGTACCAGCTCTAGTTTCTACAACCACTAATCAGCACCATCTGGTAACTGTACAGTTGATGCCCTTGAGATTGAATCAGTCCATGCTGTCTATGTGGGTCAGTATATATAATTCTAGCCACCTCCTACTGTGTGGTCCAATTTACAGAGGCCCACAATCTCTCAATTCTTTTCTAAAGCTAACCTATTAATGTGACCTTGACATCAAGTCTTTCTTATCAGTTACTCCAGAACTACATCTTATAACTGGGCAGGTGACTAGGCTGACTTTTCAGCAGCTTTCTTTGTTTTCTCTTGAAAATTAGATATGACTGCCAAAAATGACAGGCTATTATCTCGGCCCTAATTTGATTTGCTGATAAATATCGACTGTTAAAGGGAATGAATAACTTGCAGTCTGGGCACACTACTTCTGTATTCTTGACTTCTAATGCACAGCGACATTTATGCCTCCCAAGTATGTTCTGAAACCATATTGGATTACTAGGAAATGGTCTCAAATTAGGTACTGCAAGGTCATGTGAAAAATCAGCTCCCAGGTTTTATAGCGACACCCTTGAAATGTTACTTGTTAAAAGTTTGCAGCGCACTGTACAATGGAATAAACTTTGCAATTGAAACCTACTGACAAAAGAACTGCCTTTTCCTTTTCAATTTTGAATTTCTACATTTTCATTTGCAACTCAGCATGTGAAAACTTTTGGGCTGGAATAGAATTTCACCTAGAATGAAAACCAGAATTGGATCACACTTTCAACAAAAAAAAAAGCTGGAGTGAGGAATTAATGTGTCCTCACTCTTTCACAGGTAACTTAGATTTGGTGAAAGAGATTCCAACTCTCTATTAACCCTATGTTGCTGCCAAATTAGCTGCTTTAATAGCAATGATCAATCCCATTAGGTCTGTCAATGAAACATGTGCTTCGTGGGAAAATGAGAATGAAAACGTGGGCAAGCATAAATCTCCAGTGTGAACAGCTCAAATATTTCTAATGTTGCTTTAAATAGAACATTTGCAAATTGTTAATAGTAAAATATATCACCAATAAAGATATATCCCAAATTTAAAATACTTATTTAAAATTCTTACTTTCACTTTTGTTTGAAATACTTATCCTTGTTTTCAAATTGCTCAATAGACTCCCCTCATTCTATTTTCGTGACCTCCTCCAAAGCTGCAACACTGAAATCTCTCCCGTACTTCAGTTGACTTGATTATTTGTTCTATCATTGGCAGTCATGCCTTCAACTGCCAAGGCTGAATTCCCTCTCTATCACTTTTTCCTCCTTTAAGACAGTCCTTAAAACTTACATCTTTGGCCAAGCTTTTGGTCATTTACAATTATAGATCAAGTAATGTAGTGACAAATTTTGCTTGACATCACATCACACCTTGGAAAAGCATTAGGCGTTTTATTACAGTGTAGAGCTGGAGGAACACAGCAGACCAGTCAGGTGCTGCCTGGCTTGCTGTGTTCCTTCAGCTCCACATTGTGTTATCACTGACTCCAGCATCTGCAGTTCTTACTATCTCTCTTGGACGTTTTATTACTTGCTTTTGTGCACCTCCTGTGCAGCTGTAACCTCGTATGCCTCGCTCTGTCTAAACACCCTATGATCTCTACGTCCTTGTATGTTATGATCTGCCTGTACTCCTTGCAAAGCAAAACTTTTCACTGTACTTAGATACACGTAACAACAATAAATCAAATCAAACATTAAAGCTGCTCGATAAATGTAACTCGATTATTAAAGATCAACAGCAATAACATCAGCACCCATTCACAAGGAACAAATTTAGAGTACTTTTGTTATGAACTCCGTGTCCATTCACTGTATCATGATTTCTCAGAGACTAGTAACCCTTTTCAATTAATTAAGAAATCTAAAGTCCCAGTTATTTTCTGAAAGAGTGAAGCCAAAACAATCTTTTTGCACTCAACAACAGTCAAACAAAGCAAACACTAAGTTAAGCACCCATATTGTAAAATGCAAAGGAAATACTAGTTAAAAATGAATTAGCAGACAGACTGTGGTTGGCATTAAACTATACATTACTTTGACAGATCTTGCAAATTGGCTCCACAGTTTGCTCAGCATATAGTTAATCAAACTCAGTCAGAAAGTCCTTCAAAATACTGCCTTCTTATCAAAAAAATTCATCTCTTTTTCTTCTTGGATGTATTCTGAAGCCCAGCTTACTGCAGCATCCAACCAACCTGAATTCCAGTGTCATAATCTTTAACAAAAACAGCACACGTTTGCAGTATCGTCCAGGAGTGTCATCTTCAAGCAACAGAAACAGCTGCTGCAATTCTGTATTTGCTTATTCTTAACTTTTGGATCTAGCTCTTTCTTCTTCCACTTGCTCGTACTGCACCACTGAACTCATCAACAACCACTGAGCTCTGATGACACTATCCTTTCTTGGTTATAATTTCAACTAGAATTTTCAGATTCCAATCTCACTATCAATCTAAGCTTCCTTAGCAAGTGGGAGAGTCAGTTTTCTTTCTCAGCTCTCCTTTGCAGTTTACCCTCTTCAAATAAGGTTCATCTCAAAAAAAGGACAAGCTTAGACCATAGATTCCACTATAGAATGATCATAATTGTCATGAAGGTAGCAATTGCAGGAACACCAACACATTAATGTACTGGTTTTCTCTGCCTGCATGCACTTCTCCAGTAGTGAAGTTATTTTTCTGATGCTAGGAGGCCACACTTCTCATTCAAAAGGAATGCAGAAGGATAAGAAATCTAATAGCTTTTTAATGCACCTCAATATTTGCAAAATAAAAACAGAAGTTGGGGGTGGCACAGTGGTTAGCACTGCTGCCTCACAGTGCCAGGGACCCAGGTTCAATTCCACCCTCGGGCAACTGTCTGTGTGGAGTTTGCACATTCTCCCCGTGTCTGCGTGGCTTTCCTCCGGGCGCTCCGGTTTCCTCCCACAGTCCAAAGATGTGCAGGCTAGGCGGATTTGCCATGCTAAATTGACCATAGTGTTCAGAGATGTGTAGATTAGGCGGATGGGTCTGGGTGGGATGTTCTGAGGGTCGGTGTAGACTTGTTGGGCCAAAGGGCCTGTTTCCACACTGTAGGGATTCTACATTCTATGGCCTTTTTATTGCCTTGGATCCCTGCCACAAAACCCATTCTCTAGCCACCCTTTTTGCCTCTCCCCGGTTGTTATCGGAGGCTGCTTTAAACATTTGCCACCTCAGGTTTCCTGTAATCCCAAAACCGCATATCTGCTGCTTAACCAATGTTACATACTTGCAGCTCTGTAACATTGCTCAGTCCCTGCCTCAGTTATTTGCTACTGGAACTCTGTGCCTTCAACACTTCTTGATATGACCATTCTAACGTTTCGCTGGTTGGTCTTCCAACTTCAACCCTCCATTACCTTAACATCATAAAAACACTGCTGCCTACATCTTAACTTGCACTAATTCCCATTACATGGTTCGTATTCTGATAAAGACTCGAATGTAAAATTCTCATCTATGTTTTCAAATCTAGCCGTGGTCTCAACATTTCCTACCTCTGTATTCTCCAGCAGCCCTTTAACAGCAGGTGATTTCTGCACTCCTCCAATTCTGGTCCCTTGTGCGTTGTCAATTCAAATCACTCCACTAGCAGTAGCTATGTGTCCAGTTGACTGGGCTTTAGAATTGCCTCCCCAACCCTCGCAGCCCTGAACACCTCACTCTCTTCCTTCAAGATTCTTAAAATTGAGTTCTTTAATCAAGTGTTTGGTTGCTTTACATAGTATCTCCTCATTTGATTTGTTATCAAAATTTGTCTGATAAGGGTCCTGAGAGACTAAGGCACAGTTTAAATTAATTTTTTTTATTGTTTAATCTTACAATTTGTCCAAAGAAAAATACAGGCTGAAATAGTTGACCTACAAGTAGTTCCTTCTATATCAGATATATTAGGGTCAATGTTCTATCTGAATTTGGCATTGCCATTTTATGTATCTAACAATGATAAACAAAGCAATTCACTTTTTTCAAAAACAGATTTTCTACAAAATGAAAAGTACCTCACATGCTTAATTCTAATTTTATTAATGCACAATATTATAGATCAAAAAATTCTATTTTCTGATGATGCTTTTTAAAAATAAGAATACTCTTATTGACAAGTTCAAAAGAAGCAATAATTTAATTCCTTGAGAAGAGCCAGCTATTACATCTATTTATTAACCATGGTTTCAGTTCAGCACTCAGCCTTAGATTTTTGCTTTGTCTCATTTCAATTAATAGATTCTGTAACTATAATTCAGAAGACTGCATTTCTAATGCTTTATTGGTATTTTTCAATGTTAGTACCCATGATATCTTTGATATTAATAAATGACCTAGACTTTGGTACAATATTTCAATTTCAATGTTTGTGAATGCTTCAAAAACTGGAAGCACTGTGAACTGTGAGGAGGGTAGTATAAAAAGTCAAAGGACATAGATATGCTGGTAGAATTAAATTATGAAGCAAGCATGTTACTTTAAACCTATTTAAAAAAAAACTGGCTCAGCCTCAGCTGTAGCGTTGCATCCAATTCTGGGCACCAGACTTTTATGAAGGATTTGAAGGCATTGGAGAAGATGCAGAAAAGGCTCATGTGAATGGCTCCAGGGATAAGGAACACTTCAGTTATGTAGACAAACAGGAGGCTGGACAAACACAGGAGGTCAGGCAGCATCTGAAGGAAAGGAGCAGTCAACATTTTGGGAGTAAACCTTCAGTTATGTGGAGATTGGGAGAGTTGGGACTGTTCTCTTTGAAGAAGGGAAGGTTGAGAGTAGATTTGATAGAAGTATTCAAAATTACGAGGGCAAGGATGGACAAGGTTGATAGGGAGAAACCATTACCTTTGTCGGAAAGATTCAGAGACAGCAGATTGGTAACAGGATGGGAAAGCCATCACAGCTGGAATTCTGGTGGAGGCTGGCAGAAGGAGAGGGCCCCACCCACTGATTAAATTCCCCTCATCCTTGATTAAATGCCAGTCCCAGGAAATTTGCCAGCAGAATATTCTGCTCAGAGACAAAAAATCTACAGATTTTGGAATCCATGGTAGACAAATAGGAGGCTGGAAGAACACAGCAAGCTGGGCAGCAACTGGAGGAAAGGAGCAGTCAACATTTTGGGTGTAACCCTTCTTCAGGATTCGTTGTGGGGGTAGGGAGAGCTGCAGATAAAGAGAGCTGCAGATAAAGAGAGGGAGCGAGGGCCTGGAAGCAGAGCGGTGGTGATAGGTGGACACTGTTAGTAGGTACAACCTGGTTGGTCAATGGGAAGGATGAGTCCGGTTGGTGGCAGGAAGGGAGGGTCAGAATGTGGAATGGAAGGGAGGATATTCTACAATATTCTGCTCATTATTTATTATATATAGATGAAGACAGAGCATAGGGTTACACATTACTATATTGTCTCTTCAGTAAAATAGAATCAATTACTTCTGAATTGCAGTCATTTGCTATGTAAAGTAACATTTACATAGAATGTAAATCAAGTTGAACAAACACATCCTCTTAAACAGTAAATGATTGAACAATAAAAGAATCGATTATTGGTGTTACTGGTTGAGGAAGAAATGATATTTAGGGAACAGAAGAGTTCACCAAGTAATCCATGGGATCTTTTCCATCTGAACAGGCAAGACATTTCATGTCTCATGTGAAGACTGAACTTCTGACAATATTCCTTCAAGCATTGTCCTGAAAGTCAGCCTTGATGTGCTAAAATGATCGTAGGGCTTGCCAAAACTTTGACGTGGAGCCCAGAATGCTACCAAATAAGTGAAGTTGATGCAAAGAATTGAATTATGTTTACCTTGGTTATTCTGATCAATAACAACAGAATGATGGGTATTGTATGTCACAAAACCATACATTTTGGCAGGATGTGCATTAATGTTTTACTTTTAAGTATGATGATGAGCAAAAAATCTTAATTTTCAATAAAATGAAATAATCCAAAACAGAAAAATAAGGCAAAAGCATGTCCAAGCATAATTATAGTGGCTTACCATTGAAAAATATTCATAAATCTGAAAATTCAATGTAATGTTAAAATAGAAACTTTAGAATGTTGTTTCACTAAATGCTACAACTACTCTTTCTGAACTATGTAACATTTTGACTAACTGCAATTATCCTAAAAAGTAATTTACTGCAGTCAGTATCTTGCATAACGTAACAATCCAGACTTCCATTGGACTACTGAAGCAACTGTGTCCCAGGGAAATCATCGCTTGATTGACAACATTGTTCTTAGATCTGTTCTGTCAAGTGCACAACAAGATAAAGAAGCTAAAATGCTTGCTGATTCTGCAATTGATATGTTAAAGGGTCTGAACAATTGACACTTGTAGGGCTGTAGTGAATGAAATGAGATTTTCTTAAAGCCTTCTCATACATATTGTTACCATGTAGTTTATTGGCTTGATAAAGAGTATATTCAAGGTGAATTGACAATAGATGTGCTCAGGCTTAGCATGAAGAGTTTGAAGGGTCATGAGGGGTGGGTGGAACAGCACAAGGTGGCATTAATTGTGATGGATGGGATATGTGGGATATGCAAGTTAAGAGGGACAATCTTTGTTTTGCAATCATTATTCCAACTGACATGAAATATCACAATCTGTTTCCGTACCCAGCAGCTTCTCTGGCTACTTCTGAATTCCTCCGGGGGTGGTTAGCCTCATTCCCACCAGAAATAAAAGCCATCTTTTCTGGTGCTTTCCTGACTCTGGCTATTTGCCTCCAAGATGAAAATCCAACTCAAGCTCTTGTGTTTTTTGGACCAGCTGAAAACATGCTCTTGGTTCCATTTGACTTTCTGCCTATTTCCACTATCTGAAGGGATACCCTCCATTATGCTAGATTATCTGAGGTTTCAATCCTATGCAGGCCACTATTATTGATTCCAGCTAATATAAAATGTGATGGCAAAAAATTATGTTATGCCAATTTTGTTCTTAGGTTAGTTGCAGAAGACTTTAATCTAGAAAAAACAATTATTTAATTAGCTGCAAATTACAACATGATTAAGTCATGAAAGCCATGAAGCCTCTTTTGTTCCAACATCATTTACAGCATTTCAATCATTATCTTATTATGAGGGATTGTGCTGCATTACTAACTTTGAAGAATGACCAAGAGAAAAAAAGTTCAATGAGTAAGTGACTGAATACTTCTCGACTTTGATCAGGTGATCTAAGCCAAACAATTAACTATAATGGTCTTTCTACAATCTTGGTATGTACTTTGATCTCAGGTTAGATGCCATCCATGGTATGCCTGTGAAAGGCTACATGACATAACTTTCAAGCCCTAATTTTAAACAGATTTAACTCTGGCTTTAAACAAATGATTGCCCTCATTTGCTGGGACATGGCTAAAATAACACGTTTTAATTGGCATGTAGCATCCACCTAATCTAACTGATTTCCTTGCCTTACACTCTACCATGAAAGTAGCCTTGGGCTATTTGAATGTCGCTCATAAAACACAAATACTTGCCAAAACAATATTCTAACAATGGAGATGTTTTGCAGTATTTTGTGCCAAGCAAAATATGCAGCAAGAGACTGTATAGCATCAAAAACTATTCAACCCATCGCCTACTGTGAAGTGCCTCAGTGAACACTTGTAGTGTCTGTCATATGCCCTTCACATGGTGTTCTTTTAAAGAACAGATTCGGTTTGTTTTCTATTAATTCACGGAGATCACAGCATGTTGTACTAATATAAAGAGTACTTGAACGATTGAACAAAAAACTGGCAGCATGCAATAATTTACTAAAATGTCTTGGAACATCTTTATAAGCTCTCAAACCAGCAGGTCAATAATATAATGCATAATAAAGTAAGTAATATTAAAAGGAATTAATTGTGGTTAAGAATAACACTAAATTCATTGTTAAGTCTCAACTAATTCTTATAGCCTTCCAGCTAGACATTGTAAATTAGTTCATACTCCCTCATTACTATGCATATTTTTCCTTAATTGCCTCTGATGTCCTATTAGTAAATGCATATTCATTAGGTACAGGATCGACAGAATAAGTAGATCACAGTAGTTTGAAAATGATTTTTCTAATCACAATCTCATCATTTCAAGTTATGAATATGAGCTGCACTGAGTCTCTCCACAAATATGCTTTTTGTAGCATCATACAATCAGAAAGATCCCACATGTATGGACTGGTCTTTGCAGAGTTGGTCAATCTCCTCCAATGTATAACACGTGGCATGTCCAGCCTTGCTATGGGAAGGTGATTATCAGTCAGAGTCCCATATCCTGATTATAACCTTACAGTAATTCCTGCTGCAGGTGTATATATGCAGGATTGCAGGACTTTGTAGGCAAATGGCTCGCCAACCCTGAAAGTCCTGCTTCACATATGTGAAATGGCTACTTAGTAAATATGGCAGAAAGCCAGTCATTATTGTCCTTGAGCTCCAACATCAGGTTTGGAAGAATAACAGAAGAAAATTACATGCAAAAGTGAATCAGAGCAAAAATTATCAATTGCTTTTGAAGCTTCATTAATCAGGGACATCTCTGGACTTAAAAAAGTCCAATATTCCACCAATTAAAACTGCTTTTAAAGCCAGCTTTATTATACCCCAACTTACATTCATATAGCACCTGTAATAGTAAAAACTCAAAGTAATTCATAGGAATACAATAAGGCAAAACCAGGCACCAAGCTACTTAAGGAGATATTAAATCAGATCATCAAATGTTTGATTGAAGAGTTAGGTTTTAGGGAGTATTGTAAAGGAAGATAAGCAAAGGAGGTAATTACAATGCTTAGTGCCCAGGCAGCTGGAGGGGCCGGCCACGAACTATAATTACTTAGGTCAACCTATAATAACACACATTCTTGTACTGACTGTGATCAAACATTTAGTATACCTTTATAATCTTCAATTAATGAAGTAAATGTTAAAAGTGTTAAAACTCAAACCAGACCTTCTACAAATTTCAATGGGTTTTGACATTGAACTATAAAATTAATAGAAATCTTAATGCTAGGTTTGAAACAATGAAAAAAATCAAATATTGATGCAAGATTGTTCCTGATTAGTGTATGTAACATTTATGACATCTCCCCTTTGGAAGTGCAGAGGAAGCAGGAAACATCAACTGGGGAATGGGGCTTAAAGATGATGACTTCAGCCTCCTTGATATTTAGTCTGAGGAAACCTCTGTTAATCCAGTATTGGATACCAGGCAAGTTGTAAGACAGGTCAGATAATGGGAGGGTCACACACCTGGTGCGTGTTGATCCATAGTATTAGATCAAAGAAAGAGACTTATGACTGTTAAAGAGTAGTAAGCTTATGGTTTTGGAGGTTTTTAGAATTCAGCAACTTGGAAGGCCAAAAACTGATTTTGAAAGTGTAAAAAGAAATAGCGAAAGTGACTAGCAAGCAACACAAAGATTGTAAACAATTCTGTAGGTGTTGAAAGCAGCAGGAAATTACTGAAAATATGCATGGTCCTATCAGGAATAAATGAAATTACAATGAGGAATAAGATAATGGCAGACATTAAACAAATGCTTTATATTTGTCCTAAGGCGAAAGAAAAAAAAAATTCTGGAAATAACAAGGAACCGTACAGTCATACAGCACGGAAACAGGCCCTTTGGCCCAACTTGTCCATGTTGACCAAGTTTTCCAAACTAAACTAGTCCCATTTGCCCGTGTTTGGCCCATGTCCCTCTAAACCTTTCCTACTCACGCACCTGCACCTACCACGTCCTCTGGCAGTTCATTCCACATATGAAACACTCTGTGTGAAAAAGATGCCCCTCAGATTGCTCTTAAATCTTTCTCCTCTCACCTTAAAAATATACCCCATTGTTTTGAACTCCCTTAACCGAGAGGAAAAAAAAAAACCTTCGCTGTTCACCTTATCTATGCCCATCATGATTTTATAAACCTCTATAAAGGTCACCCCTCAGTGTCTTATGCTCCAGTGCAAAAAGTCCCAGCCTACTCAGCCTCTCCTTATAACTCAAATTAAGAGTTTAGTGAGAATGAGGAACTGAAATAGAGCTGTACAAGTATGGAAATTGTACCGAAATGAATGGGACTAAGTGACAACAAACCTCCTGGATCTGATGACTTCCATCCTAGGGTTTTAAAAGAGACAACTGCATCATTAGTGGATGCATTGCCATTGGTCTTTCAGAATTCCTTGGGTTCTAAAACAGTTTCCAAAGACTGGAAGACAGCATGCATAAACCAGCTATGTAATCAATGAGGAAAATAAAAAAAAAAAATCAGGGAATACAGGAAGGGCAATTAATTAGGTGAAGTTGTTGGGTGACTGAGCCCTCCTGTTTTTTTTGCCTTGACCAGAGAGACGTTGTGTGTGGGAAGAGTTATTGTTAGCCTTCCCACCCTATTGCCAATTGAGGCCTATAAGTGGCAAATTTATGATCACCTAAAGGCCTTATCCAGCTGTTGCCAACAATCCAATTGCAGGCAGTCCTGCCAAATGGCAGTTAAAATCATCATGCAGGTTTGTAAACCCCTGGAGGTCCCTCAAAGAAGGGTCTAATTAAGGGACTGGACATCGAGACGAGGTCGCCTACTAAGAGCCATTGCCCTGCCCTTGTTGCCACCTCCCTGCTCCATATTCTCCAGCCACACATGACATGCCTGTGGCCTGGATCACTAAGACTCCAGTGCCTGCCTTACCGGCTGCAGCCACAGCACTCTGCCATCTCAGTACATTGCTGTGCAAAACAGGTAGGCAAGATTTTCATACCTGAGGTTTTGATCTACCAGAAGGAAACAGCATGGGTCTCTCCTGGCTCCTTGACATCTTAATAAGGTTCTACCTACAATAACAGGGCACTTCAAAAATCATTATTTGATTAAAGGGTCAGAATTATACAGCACGGAAACAGACCTTTCGGTCCAACCAGTCCAGGCCAAAAATAATCCCAAACTAAATTAGTCTGACCTGCCTGCTCCAGGCCCATATCCCTCCAAATCTTTTATATTCATGTACTTATTTAAATGTCTTTTAAACTTTGTAATTGTGCCCGCATCCACCACTTTCACAGGAAGTTTATTCTGCATGCGAACCACTATCTGTGCAAAAAAATTTGCCCCTCATGTCTTTTTAAAAATTTTTTTCTCTCACCTTAACAATATGCTCCCTAGTCTTGAAATCCTCCATCCTAGGGAAAAGACACCTACTATTAACCCTGTATATTAACCCTCACGGCTTTATAAACTTCTTTAAGATCACCTCTCAACTTCCTACATGATACATTTAACAAATCCGGTAAGCAATATTTTTATGACAATAGCTAACCAAAAAAGCACAGTACATCAATGGGAAGAGAACCCTTGAGGTGATTCAGTAGCTATGATTAAATGGATCAAACTTGGGCAACTGGATAACTGACGCAAGGATCTGGAGAACATGTGGTGAACTGTGTTGCAAGTGCAGGTTGGTTGAAAGGAAAAGAAGAGATAATTTATTCCACAACAGATAGACTAGTCTATTTCAGTTGAGTAGTTAAAGTTCTAAATATTTTTAACATTTTACTTAGTATAACACAAAGTCTATGGGCTGAAATTCATCTTTTTACTAATGTGGAGACTCACTTTTAATTGTTGCAGACAAGAAAAAGTGAATTAAAATTCTTAAATCTGTGTTTTTTTCTCAAACAATCCCTTCTTTTGCTCTCATCATTTTGCTTTCTGGACCTGATGTAAGCTTTAATTCATTATTCTAACGTGTAATCTTTGATTCAGATTTTTTGCTAAGAATATTTCAACTCACTTCGTTAAGATGATTAGTTTGCTGCTCGCACAGGCAGCTGATACCCTGTAAAGGCCATTGTGCTATTTGGATCTCTAACTTGCAGCAATGATTACTGCAATAGGTCATAGAAATGAAATGGGTAAAAACCAGGTTGACACTCAATGTTCGCTCACTAGTAATAGCAAATGCCAACTCCACGTTTATGATTGCAGTTATAAATTTGCCTTTGGCCAGCAGCAAAACACTGAAATGGCAGTCAGAAGGAGCCATTAAACAGAAATCTTAGTTCCATAATATTGTTTTACTGGCTTACAGGTTGTAGAAATTACATCTTACTGCACTAAATAGGCAAATTACCATCTGAATAATAAATAATCTGAGATTTGCATTTAACAAGTTGTGAAGTTTGTGAGAATTAAACAAAATCATAAATGATTCATTTTCAGAGGAAGACACTATAACAAGAATTAAGATTGCAAAAACTAAATGAGTTATTTGATTGCATTAATAAATTTCATGAATTAAATGAGATTCTTACGATATTAATACTTGTGATACGACAGACAGGAGAACAGCAAGTTTAAAAATTCTACACATGCATAACTTAGTTAGTCACAGCCATGTCCATACTATATTTTTCTTGGGTGAGCATGGGACAAGGGCATTTAACTTTTATCTTTAGTGTAATCTTTGGTGCAATGAAGAAAGTGGGCAGAGGATCAAAAATGTTAATCTAGAAAGAAAACACAGGAAAGGAAGTTAAAAGCATACAAATTCAATTGGGAAGCATGTCCTGTGGGGTATAATTTTACAACCAATAAAATTTTACTATGCTGATGTTGTTGCTAACCACAATTCATTGCCCCCATGCAAAAAAAAACACATGGTCCATTGTTGGAGACGAGTGTCTTCACAACTGAGTTTCAGTAATTCCTTGCTCCCAGCATCAGATAAAGCTTATGTTTACTATCTTATATCAGGCAATCATTATGGAGTATATTTAAGTATTAAATTTATAAATTAATGGAAGTGCAAGTAAATTTTTGTTTCCATTTCATATGGCTTCATGAATAATAAAGGATAATCAGCAATATTTCACAATACAATATTTGCTTATTAAAACTGACATCCAAAATATTCTTTGAGTAGCCAAATATTCATTGAACAGCCAACTAGAGATCACCAAACAGGAGGACTGGTTATTGCCTGAATTATCCGTCCTCAAGTTGAATAGGTTGATGGCCTGATTCCTAGACAAGTCCCTCTGTGGAAACAAAGTCTTGAGAAAAGAAAAAACACAAGTATTCTGAGAACACTGAAGCAATTTGAAAGCAATCAATATGTGGATAACTTAATTAGAAGCACATTTGAAAACATATACTAGTCAATTTCCCATGCTGTAACATAAGTGTAATCTTCAGGTCTGCAAGGATAATTGGACTTGGACGCAAACGTAATTCAATCTACATTTTAAACTCAATGGACCGATATTAACATACTCAGATCATTCACTTAGAAAGAGTCAAATCAGATCTGTACATCATGCCCTTTCTTTTATATTTCCATTTTCACTGCCATGTTGCTATCTATAATGAAAATCGACAGTGCAAACATGTCACAGCGTGAGCACACTCACCTGTCAAGGCTGCTGCTGCTGCTGCTACTGAAGTATATATGAGGAGAGAGCTAACCAATGTGATGTACAATGTTATTCCAACACATACTGCACATGTAAAGAAACCCAGCTGCTTTCCTCAGCACTCATCTTACTGTATGCTCAGCCCTAATTTTGCACAAGCAAAGTTATAGTTTTGAGAACCACTGTAGCCTGACATTCAGACACAAAGCAGACCCTCTGTAGGGGATAATGAGAAACAAACCAAATCTTCAACTTTGATGCAGAATAAGTCTTTTTCTCTTGAGGTTTAAGTGAGGGACTGGAGGGAAATAAGTGATGGCCTACGATCTCTTCTTGAGGCCCTGGAGGATCTTATGGCTGTCACTGCACAAACCATCAGGTTGTTGAACACATCAAAACTACATTAGTGAAGAGCATCTGATGCAGTAGAAGTGTTGATATCTTTCAGGGTGCCATCTATACATCACAAGTTACATGAGATAGCAGTGAAACCTCCTCTTGGCAGTAGCAGCAGCAGGTCTGATCCAGAAACACACGGCCATTAACTGGGACTGACCAAAAACCCACGCCTCATTAACCTGATATCTTTCCACTGCAGTTGCTGACTTGCTCGCCAAGCTGGTAAACTTGTTTGCAGATGTTTCATCACCATACAAGGTAACATCATCGGTGCACCTCCGGTGAAGCATCTGTGTTCTGAACCGCTTGTTATTTATGTGTCTCGGTTTGTGCTGGGGTGGGTGGCATCACTTCTGCACTTGTTTCTTAGTGGCTGGTATATGGGGTCCAGCTCTACATGTTTGTTAATGGAGTTCCAGGCCTCCAGGAATTCTCAAGCATATCTTTGCTTGGCTTGTCCTAGGATGGCTACGTTGTCCCAGTCGAATTGGTGTTCCTCTTTGTCCATGTGTATTGAAACGAGTGATAGTTGGTCATGTCTCTTGGTTGCTAGTTGGTGTTCATGAATCCTGATGGCTAGCTTCCTTCCGGTCTGCCCTATGTAATGTTTTTGGCAGTCTTTGCATGGCATCTTGTAAATAAAGTTGGTTCTGTTAGTTGTGGTTGTCGGATCCTTTATTCTCATCAGTGTAGCTGTCGGTTTATGGGCTACTGTGATTCCTAGGGGGTGGAGTAATCCAGTGGTCATTTCAGATATGTCCTTAATGCATGGTACGGTGACGAGCGTCTCTGGACATGCTGTGTTTTAATCGAACTCCATTAACAAACACGTAGAGAGCTGGACCCCATATACCAACCACTAAGAAACAAATCCAGAAGTGATGCTACCCACCCCAGCAAACCGAGACACATAAATAGCAAGCAGGATAGAACGCCGATGCTTCACCGGAGGCACACTGATGATGTTACCTAGTACAGTGGTGAAATGTCTGCAAACAAACTTACAACAAGTCAACAACCCGAGCTACAAATCTTCTCAAAAACCTTGAACGATGTTCCCCTCTCTGGATTCACGTTTACTTGGAGGCTTTGAAGTCAACAATCCACATCAACAAAGATTATTTTCTTTAAATGAACTACTTTCAAAACTTCATAAAGCTAAAAATATTTACTCAAGACTTGGATATCAACTTAATTTTTTTTCCCTGAAATACGCTCAAGATATCTAATCCTAGTTCAGAGGAACAACTTGTAGATATTTTTCAGAAATTCCATCTAATGCTAACATCTTAGTACTTTCACAGGAATAAAATGAGGTTGTTGACTTGCTCGTTCTTGTTCAGATGTTTCGTCACCATGCTAGGCAACATGATCGGTGGAGCCTGCGATGAAGCTACTCCGCTTGGAATTTGTACTGTCTGGTCTGTTATGGGGAGTAGTGTCATTTCCGGTTTTGATCTGTATGGGTTTGTATATGGGGTCCAATTCTAAATGTTTGTTGGTTGCATTATGGTTGGAGAACCATGCCTCTAGTAATTCCCGTGTGTGTCTATGTTTGGCTTGGGCTACAATGGTTACTTTGTCCCTGTTAAACTGATGGCCTTCATTGTCTGATGGTACCAATATTAAGGAGAGTTTGTCGTGCCGTTTTGCTGCTAGTTGATGTTCATGTTGAGGCTCCATTGATGATGTCACCTAGCATGGTGATGAAACATCTGAACGAGAACAAGTCAGCTAAGCGAGCAAGTGAACAACCTCAACCCAAGCTACAGACCTTTGCCATGACTGAAATGCATTTCATTTCAGGTTTGTACCGAAAAAAAAATGTCTTGTTTGTGACGATCTTTGGCCCTGAAGCGGTATGGTAAACAAAGTTGATAATTTCTTTAAAATATCTGCCGAATGTGTAGTTGCTTCAAAATATTTAAAAGTGACTTTTATGAGTAATTATCAGTTCTAAAGGGAGAAAGTTTAATTTTCTTGAATAGCTTAAAAAAACCTGTGACCTGGAGGCTGTACCAAAACGAAGTAAGTTAAGACACAAAAGCTATGCAGCCAGAAACAGAAGACTGCCAAAGAAACTGTTGGTACAAAGAGGACAGGAGTTCTTGGAAGCAGTGTGTGAACTGGTTAAAAAGATCTAAAGCCTTGAAAACTGTGAATAGCTTTGAGATGCCAAAGAACTGATTTTGTTCCTCCCCAGAGGTGAAATGAGGTGTTATTGGTTTGTTGGTCAGAAAGGAACTCTGAAAAGCCAAACCATCGAGAATGTAGTGACCTAAAGGAGAGAGAGGTCATAGAAGTGTGCCTTGCTGGCATTAATTGTTCCTGTGAGAGAGGTGAAAGCTGCTATTGGATAGAACTTCCTGACCCACGATGTGTGAATGAAGAACACCGTATTGTGTAATTGTACATTGCCATACACATGCTGAAGGGGATGTTTATAGCTGTACATGTCATATTTTTGTTTCATCAACTAATTAAAGTGAAACTTATTTTTTTACCTAAAATAATTTACCTGTTAATTTGTGTTTCATTTAAGTAGGTTCTGATTTACCTTACAGTATACTAAAAGTGAAATCTCATTGGTATTTTCTTCACTGGGAGGTAATTGGTATATTTGGTGCAAGGTTTCTCCCGAGGGGATTTTATGAAATGTCAGCTGTGAGTTTCCAAGGTTTTTGCTACATTTCACTATATTTCTTTAGTGTGCTATATCAACTTAAATGGTGCAATATCAATTGAATACTAAGTGGCTCATTTGGACAAAAACCTTTGAAAAAAATAGATGGAACTTGCCTATTCATATGTTATAAAATATGCAATGATTCTATGATTATTTTTAAGTCGGTTAGTCCCAAATAAGTAACATTTCCAAGGGCTTTCATTGAAAAACTCTCTTTTACAATCGATAAGAATTAAAGATGGAAAGGTAATGATGACCTCATAGTTTAAAAGTCTCAGCCAGTGGCTATCGTATCAATTTACTATGTCAACACAAACCCGATGAACTCGTACCTATGGTGGGTCCATTATACAATTACTTACATGGACTACACACTAAGAAAAAAGAGGTCCATTCTCATTAGTGAAATGACCAAGTAGCTGACAATTCAATATCTACCAATGAACAATTGTGAATTTGTATTACTTAAATGGCATGTACTGAATAGCCTCAGTAAAGTACTGCCTCAAGAGAAGTTAAATTCATATTATAAACATAAATGCATTGTGTAAAGACAGACAGAGTTTTCAAAGGTGAGTTCAGGTGAGGATTCCATTCATACCAAAGTTAAGCTTGAGAAAGATTCTAGCACGCTTGTTGAATGATATCAGTTCACTTGATAGAACATCCCAGACATTAATCAGTCTATGTAAAGTCCTTTTTAACATTAAATCTGAGCATGCCTCTTACCACTTTATCTCTACACCCCATTATTGTGCAGTAAAGATTTATTTTAAGATATTGAAAACTAATCTTTTGTGTTCCATTTGGTATCTTGCACATCTCTAGTAAGGCTCCACCTCCATACTTTTCATTTCAAGACTGAAGTTTCTCAGAGATCAAAACTGAAGACATAAATTAGATGCGAAGATGCAGTTTTTCCAAATTTTCCAGTCATTTTTAAAAGAAAATGAGCTACACAAAAGGCACCGTTTAGAAAAGCAGCATGTGACTGAGCTATAACGACTAGGTCCCAAGCTTAATGCTTGCTCTGTAGCTGAAGTAACAGTCAAGGGCTTTAAATGGGTTCAGCATCTTTGGAATAGGTGAAGGAAAATTAGTCTAAGTTCCAATCACTATTCATGGCCTACACTATATACATTAGAGTAATGGATGAATACAGAATCAGGCTTGGCAGTAACATCTTCCATGATGAAATAATCTGACATTGCTCATTGTCTAGGCTCATGTATGTATTGCCTCTTGGTCTATACTATAGACTTCAGGTTATAAGAAACTTATCTATGTAATAAGACATCAGAAATACTCAGGGATATTCAGTGTGTACAAAGGTCCATATTTAAGTATTTTATTGCTTCTATACGCCTCTGGCTCTCAACAATATTTTAGTGGTGCTGACCCACAACAGCTGTTGTAGATTATGTGTACTACAACATTCCCTTTCTTTAAAAAATGTTTACAGAGTTACTCTGATGTACAGTACACAATTTCACAGTTTGCTCTCTTAAGCTGAATCTGAAATTACAGACTGTACTGTTTTAAATACTAATTAAATCCCTTTCAAAAGAGCATTGTTGCTCACTGTCAAAAAAGAAGCATATCAGATTCAAAATGTTAACTCTGTTTGTCTCTCCACAGATATTACCAGACTTACTGAACTTCTTCAGAATTTTCTGTTCGTATATCAAAACTGAAGAACTGTGTTGATTTGCTTTCTATTGATAATGCTTAGGAAAGGGTCTGAAGGAATTGGAATGAATGGACTACTTCATTTTCTTACTTCTTTCAAGTCTTTTCTCTGTCAATTCATGTTTTGTACCAGAGTAACCATTAACTATACCTTTAAACCTCTTGTGCATTGTAATTTGATTTACTTGTTGACAATTAGGAGCACTAGTAGAAAATACAGCCTGTTGAGCCTGCTCCACCATTTAATACGATCATGGCTGATCAAACATGACAATGTCTCTTATCCATACCATCCCCATAACCCTTTAGGCCATTAATAAAACAGAAGTTTATCAACCTACACTTTAAATATACTTTAAATGACTGGGCTTCCACAGCTCTCTGAGGTACAGAATTCTAAAGATTCACAATGATCAGAGTGAAAACATTTTTTCCTCATCTCGGTCTTAAAAGGCATTCCCCTTATTGTTAAGTTATGCCCCTGGTTCTATACTCCCCGACTAGGGAAATCATCTTATCTGCTTCTACTCGATCTATTCCTTAAGTACTTTGTAGGTTTCAACGAGATCATATCATTCTTCAAAAATCTAGACGATATAGGCCTAATTTGAATGATCCTTCTTCTTAGGCCATCCTGGAATAAGTCTAGTAAACCTTCACTGCACTCCTTCTGTGGCAAAAATATCTTTCCTGAGAAAAGGAGGCCAAAACTGCACACTCCGCGTGCGGTCTAACCAAATTCCTACACAATTAAAGCAAGACATCACCACTCCTGTACTCAAATCCTCTTGCAATGGAGGCTAACATTCCTAATAGATTGCTGCACCTGCATGTTAGCCTTCAGTGATTTATTAATAAGGACAACTAGATCCCTTTGTACATCTACATTTTCCAACTTCTTATCATTTAAGGAATACTCTGCACATCTGTTCTTCCTACCAAAGTAGATAGCTTCACATTTTTCCACATTATATTCCATCTTCCATGTTATTGCCCAATCATTAGGCCTATCCAAATCATCTTGAAAATGTTTTACAACTTCCTCACAACACACGTCCCTGCTTAAATTTGTATCATCTGTAAATTTGGAAATATTACATTTGGTTTCCATGTCCAAATCATTGATATATATTGTGAACAGCTGAGGTCAAAGGACTGATCTTTGTGGTACCCCATCGGTAATAATCTGCCAAAGTGAGAATGACCCATTCATCCCTACTCTCTGTTTTCTGTCTATTAGCTATTTAATTATGGGTAAAGCCATACAAATAGGGTTTTAGAGCACCCACATGGCAAATATTTCATTAATAGATATGTCTTCTTTCAATTTTCTCTGACTTCTCTCTGTGATGCAATGACTTCTGTACAGCATCATTCCAACAGCCTTCAATCAAGTATCCACGGGCAGGGAGTCAAATTGCTACTGTTTCTAAGTTAGCAAAACAATGAAATAGTAGTCTCAAAATGTTCAGTTCACATTGTAGGTGAATTTTAATGCTCTCCCCTGAGGTGAAATTTGAAGCGGTAGCACTTAATCAAGTGGGAGATATGGGGTAGGAGCCCTCTCACCTTCCTGGCTCCACCCTCAATAAGACAAGGGTTTGAAAGTTTGTGGACAACCTTTCCACACCGGCACCAAACAATGTCTTTAAGTGGGCAAATAATGACAAGTTAAAGGCCCTCTCCTGCCACTGGTTCAGACTCACTAAAAGCAAAACCATATCAGGTTTGCTGACTGGGCCCTTAGAGGTGGGGTCTGGGGTCCGAGGTCCGAGGGAGGTGGGGTGAGGTGGGGGCTTATTTAAAGGCACACAATGTCTGATCAAGTGACCAGGCTAACAGCCACCCCTCCAACTCTGTAATCCTACTCCTGCACTCAATCACCTGATACTTGGACCATATAACCAACAGCAGGCACTGTGCCCGCTCGCATGGTCTGCACTCGATAGCTTGTGGCCTCTAATTGGCTGGCAGCTCTCAGGGGAGGACTTCCTTCCTGGGTTGGTGATCCTGGGAAGACCTTTGGCTGGCAGGTTAGCAAGCCTGCTGTAAAACAGATGACATGGGGCTCTTGCTGGCTCTCCATGTGGCAGGCAAGACCTCTGTTACAGGGATCAAACATCGCTCCATATGAACACTAACCATTATGGAGTTGACCCATAAAGTGTACGGATATAAATAATTACGAATTAGTCAATCCAAACATGGCCACAATTGGGGTGGGTTGGGTGGGGTGGTGACAGTGACCTCGTGGACTAATAATGTAATGGACAGGTAATGCAGTGGCCAGGTTAAACTCTAGAGACAAGGATTCAAATCCTAGTATGGCAGCTGGTGGAACTTACAATCCGTTAAGAAATATGGAATCTCAGTAATGTTGAGCATGATAACTACAATCTACTACTAGTATACCTGATGGGTTTTTACAATGCCCTTTAGGGAAGGAAATCTGCTATCCTTAGCTGACCTAGCCTTCGAGTCCTGTAGCAACATGATTCTTAACAACCCCCAAACATTCAGTTTAAGGGCAATTGGGACGGCAACAATTGCTGATCTTGTCAGTGACATTCATATTATCAATGAAAATATTAAAAGAAAGGGGTTGACAAGTTGGTTTCCATTGCAACGCTTTCATTCTACCAAGTTTGTGAAATGGATGCATACCTTGCTCAGGCAATCTAGATACAGAGCACTGACAGACTATATAAAGAGTTACAGAATGGAACTGTAGCAATAAATCTTTTAGTAAAACATGTTTTAGGACCCTTTGAGGAGGACCAAAATTAAACTATAGGTTACTGCAATACCTGCTAGCATTGATGTAATCTTTTCTGTGCTCCAGAAGAAAATCTTTCAACTTGCTGATGTTCGTGAGCTGAAAAATAAAAACACACAAGAAAACCACTGATGATTTGAAAACTGAAGATATTCCTTTTTAATCATGAAAGCATGAACTGGGCCCAATTGTGATGTCATGCAATTCACCTTTCGTAATAAAAACCAAAAGAACTGCGGATGCTGTAAATCAGGAACAAAAACAAAGTTGCTGGAAAAGCTCAGCAGGTCTGGCAGCATCTGTGAAGGAAAAGAGTTAACGTTTCGGGTCTGGTGACCCTTCCTCAGAACTCAGGAGTTCTGAGGAAGGGTCACCGGATCCGAAACGTTAACTCTGTTTTTCCCTTCACAGATGCTGCCAGCTCTGCTGAGCTTTTCCAGCAACTTTGAAACAACTGTTTCTTCCTTCACAGAATTCACCTTTCATGGTCATGTAGTCCAATAGGCCATTCCTCGTTTAACAAAAAGGTCAAGCTTTGCTTTTGGAACAGCACAAATCTTTATAGTAATCTACACAGAGTGCAATGTTATAGATGCCATGTAGGGAATACTGCAATACAATAATGGCCTTATCTAGCAGTTTTAGCTGTAGACAATAAACAGACACAAATTGCACATTCTGGAACTCTGATAGAGTGTGCTTGAGGCTGATGGCACAGATTATTAACAATAACATCATAAAATGATATAGCATTGAAGGACGCTATTTGGCCCATTGCATCAATGCTGGAATTTTGAAAGAAATATCCGATTAGTACCACTTCTTTGCTCTTCACTTTTAACACAGAAAAAGTTCAGCCTTCAACTATTTATTCAATTTCCTTCAGAAAGTTGTTACCAAATCTGCTTCCTACTACCTTTTCAGACAATTTCTGCAGCTACCAATCCTTCGGCCACTGAACAGTTTCTCCTTGTTTACGTTATTGAGACCCTCCATGATCCTGAACAGTTCTAACAAATTTCCTCTTAGGAACTGGGAAGATTAAAGAGAATGACCCCAGTTTTTATGGGTTCTTGACACAACCAGAGTCGTCCATTGTTGATATAATTCCTTTAAACTTTCTCAGCACCCTGCCTAAGGCCTGTCATAGATAACACCCCATGTGATAATTCTGTAAAGAAAGACAAGGAATGTTTTTATAGACATTACTATTTTTCATAAATGATTGATGAAACAGCAAACCATAATTAACAAATGTTAATTACGGCAGCATGGTGGCTCAGTGGTTAGCACTACTGTCTCACAGCGCCAGGGACCCAGGTTCAATTTCACCCTCGGGCAACTGTCTATGTGGAGTTTGCATGTTCTCCCCGTGTTCTCGCCGGGTGCTCCGGTTTCCTCCCACAGTCCAAAGACGTGCAGGTTAGGTGGATTGGCCTGCTAAATTGCCCATAGTGTTCAGGGATGTGCACGTTAGGTGGATTAGCCATGGGAAATGCAGGGTGACAGGGAAAGGGTAGGGGGATGGGTCTGGGTCTGGGTCAGTTGCTGTTCCGAGGGGCGGTGAGGACTCGTTTGGCCAAATGGCCTGTTTCCCACTGTATGGATTCTATGATTCTACGATGATGAAATGTGTTTATTCGCTTTTATTCCTCCCCCACCCCACCGTACATGACAAGATCATAAGCCCATAAGATGTAGGAGCAAAAGTAGGCCATTTGGCCTTTTAAGTCTACTCAGCCATTCAACGAGATCATGATTAATCTGATAAAACTCAATTTCACTTTCCTGGCAAGTACTACACGTAGCCACGTAGTTAATACTAAATATATAACTGAGACTCCCAATGTACATCTCATGAAGGAAGCATATCTATTATTTATACTAGACCCGAACTAAAACAACGCAGACAGCTCCCAACATGAGTTTCAATCAGAGATATTCTCATTATAGTGGAAGTATTAGTGAAATCCTTTTGTTTAACAAAATGTTAAAGTTTTAGTGTAAACCCTGAGCATGACCTGATCTGACTGCAAAGTAAACTAGAGCCCTAATGTCAGACTTGCACTATAAAGCTTTGGATTTGGTACTGTACAAGCAATATAATGTAAGTGTACAATTAACAGCCCATCTCCCTCCTAGGAAATCACACAAGATCCTTACTTAATTAATCACTGATCCCGCTCTTGACTAAATTTCTTCTTGGAATTGAAAATATTATTGATCTCGGATGTTGCAGTCAGTGATGAACAGAAGGTGCTTGCTGTTCATTACATTAACACTCGACCACAGATATTCTGTACGCTTTTTCATTGTCACCTGCAGTACTTAGAGAACTGAAGCAAAGTGATAGCCACTTCAGAAGATCCAAGACTAGTATAAACAGGGCAAATACTGATGAGTCCCCTAAACCAGACTGACACACAATCTAAGCTCCTCCTCATGAGCACTCACTCACTAATAAGTATGATTGTCCACCTAGGATTTTCTATGTCTTTTTCAGTTCTGTGGGTCCTTACATTGCTGATGACCCTGATCCTACAACTGCATCTCCAACCACACAATCGGCAGATGATTTCAGGACGTGGAATGGTCTTTTGCCTTGAGATCACTAGCATTCCTTTCTAAGGTTTATTTCCTGTACTTCCTTCTGCCAATGGATGTTTTCAAAGAATTGTGTCACTTCATATAGGAGGTTCCTCCGAGTCAGTTGCTTCCTAGCAAGGTACTCCCAGATGTTGATGTCTACATTTCATTTCTTGGGTAAGCCTTCATGGAGTCTTTGAAGCACTGCCTTGGGCCTCCTCTTGTTCAAGAACCTTTCTTGAGCGGGGCAATGATGATTTGCTTTGGCAATCGGAACTTGGGCATCCTAAAACGTGTGGCCATCCCAGCGGAGTTGGTTTCGGATGAAAGAGGCCTCGATGCTGGTGCTATTGGGTTCTTGAAAGATGATGACGTTAGGAAGCCTGTGCAACCAGCTGAGGCAAAGAATCCATCTCAAACAGCATTGACGGTTCTTCTCAAGGGCCTTAAGGTGGCATCTATATGTAAAATGTGGAGCCATGTAGAACAGTCAGAAGGTCTAATCCAGCAAATGCAAATTAGAATAGTTACTCCAATGCAAAATCATGTGCAGAAAGAAGAAAGAGATGGAAAGAGCAGAAGAGAGATGCAAGACAGAAATGTAAAGAAGTTTAAAAATTCTCTCAAGTCTTCCAACTTAATTTAAAATCTGAAGTAATGCAACTCCACACTTATAATGCTAATTTTCAATGACAAAGAGGTTGAGTGACTGAAATTAAAACTCAAAAGATGCTTTCGAAAATTCATACATTTGAATTAACAAATCTTGTTTTTCTTTCTGACAATGAAAATAATATTGGTATTACAATATTGGTAAATACAGCAACTTCACACCCTTCATGTTTCTGAATACTGAACTTCTTGACAAGAAATTGATATAGTATAGCTTCTGAAAGAAAATGGTAACTTGTGAATAACTTCCTGAATTGAATTGCACATGCTAAAACATTGGATGCTGTAAAATTTACTCCTTATTAACAGAAAGTTCTGCTGGTGTCCCCCAAATTCTTTCTGTAAACTAGACCACTGCTCCTGCACCAAGTCATGAAACTTGCTATTACTGCAAAATTGTTAAAATGAAAATAATATACTAAAATTCCTGAAAAATAATAGAAAAGAACAAACGCTCTCAAAGGCAGAAAGCAACAGTGGTCTGCAAAGAGAGATTGTTAAATCCACAGTTGATACAGGGTGCTATTAAAGTTGGAGACACAGGTCTGTGTGTTCCCAATTACGAACACCTGGTGGCGCTATAGGATTGCTAATGTCGGGATAAAGATTAGTTGAGAATTGTCCAACTTTGCAAGGATGGATTATAACTGAAAATGTGAAAGGATAATTAAATTCTATGACCTAAAGAAAGTCTGAATACTGAATTAGTTACTCAGTGCCTCATTTAATAAAAGCAATTAATTATTCCTGTACTTTGCTGCAAGCAAATCAACTTTGAAGCTACTTTTACACAGTTAATGACTAGATACAATGAGTATAATTTAGTGCCCTCCCAGACTATAGAAGTGAGGAGTTTTTGAGGCACCTCTCCTTTCTTCTTATTACGTCTGGGGCAGGAGGGCTTAGGCAGTCTTTGAGGGAGAGCAAAAAACAATCCCAGTCCCGTTTCTTTTTTTGTTGTTGGCAGTAGAAAAAAAAGAGATGAGGGTGGAAGCAATCCAGGGGTCTTACGGTGCCATGAATAACATCCCCAGTTCTGAACCAGAAGCTCCAAGTCAAAATTTCACACCATGACTTGATGGCCAGGGAAAGTGTGTTCACAACAAGACCAAACTGGTCAACTACCAACTCTTTCAATATATGTCAAGACAGGCAGGACAGACTACTGGCAAGCCATCCTTCATTCATAAAAATATCTTTACATAAATACACAGTCACTAAAGCAATTCAATTCTGTACTGTAACATATGAAGAAACAAACAAACATTGCAGTTTGACTCTATCCAACAAACAAATCAAAGGCATTTCTCGTAGATGACTATATTTACATATATTTGAGGCACAGGGAGGGCCGGATAACTGAATGGAACCCCAGTTAATTTTGGCAGAAAGACCTTAAATGGTGGTCTTTCTCCAATGTGCGTTGGCAGCAGCTGCCCCAAGCTTTAGTGCGTCCCTCAGCATGTAGTCCTGGACTTTGGAATGTGCCAGTCTGCAACATTCGGTCAAGGTCAACTCTTTGCACTGGAAGACCAACAAGTTTCAGGCAGACCAAAGAGCGTTTTTCACTTAGTTGATCCTCCAGGCTCAGTCAATATTTGTCTCTGCATGTGTTCTAGGGAATAGACCGTAGAACACAGAATCCGCACCATGGAGCTGCTCAGGATGAACCTCGACAAAAACCACTGCATCTCTCTCCAGACTTCCTTTGCAAAGGGACATTCCAGCAGGAAATGTATGACAACCTCTACCCCTCTGCAACCACTTTGTGTGCAGAGTGCAGTGGTATAGAGAGCCCAGGCGTGCATAAAGGATCTTACAGGAAATGCCCTCCTCACTACCAGCCAAGCGATGTCTTGGTGTTTGTTGGAAAGTTTTGGTGATGAGGCATTTTGTCAAATGACTTTGACAGTCTGCTCAGGGAACAACCCAACATGATCCATCCTCTCCTTTTCCTGCAGACATCCACTGAAGGAAACAGCAGACCTCTGCACGTTGACAAACATATTCATGAAGTAACACAGAAGGCCACTTTTGCCAGTGCAGACTATGGCAACTATAGGGACAGCGAGCTTGAAACAGTCTTATCACAATGAGTTTTATATTTGTGACCTTCCTTTATTAAATTTATTGGTGATATCATAAAAATAACATCCATAAACATTACACAACATCGCGTTAGGCATCTGCTTTGATCTTTTATAGACGAAGACTCCAAAATTAGGGACTTGCATTTAATTAACATTTATTAAAGACACAACTATTGGAGAAACATTTAACAAGAGCTTGTTAGCTTTTGCTAACCATTTTTACTCCAGACACGGTATACATGATAAACTTGAAATTACTGAAACTTTCTCAATGCTTCAATGAGAATGAACATGAAACTTTAGTCACTATTCCAAATAGTCTATGCACATATCCATAAAACATACATTCCAAAAAAAAAAATGTGAAGTAGAAAAAAAATGCTTTGCAGGATTCAAAATTAGTACGCAAATGATTTGCAAAAGTTATATACACTATCAACAGTACTGTTGGCACAGTACAGCATTATTACATTAGTTTTAATCTGTTAAACAATTATGTGGTATTGAAGACGGACTTTTGTAAATCATTTCCCATTAATAATCAAATCACAACTTTCTACAAACTGAAAGTATCTTACAACACAGACAGCACAGCCCCAATTGCTAAACAAAGAGGTTTGATTTAACAAAATAAATTTAATTACATTAACATTCAGGTAGAAAATCAACCATGCCAAGTTATCCTAACATACTTAGATTCGCATCCTTCATTTTAACCAAACATACGCTATTTCTATCTGTAGGCTCAATAACACAAGCTGATGATTTGTTAAACTGGGCTGGGAATTATTTTTGATTCATTGTGGATAGATTATGAGCATGATTAGTAATCGGGAATCACTGAGCATACAATAGTTTTAATGTCAGCATTTCAAAGTAAGCACCTGAAATTTCTGAGCAAGCCTTTTCAGCAGAGTGGACACAAAAGAAAAAAAAATCAATAAATCCAATTTATTTAAAATGCATACTTAATATAAGCAATTAATTAGTCCTCTACTGTACTGCAAGCAAATCAACTTTAAAAGATGCTTTGATGACCAGATACAATGTGTATAGCCTAACGTTTCCCCTCCCCTGGAAGTGAGGGGCTTTTGAGGGGACTCATCCTCGTGCCTATTAAGTCAGGACAGGAGTCCTTGTAGGTGGTCTCTGAGGAAGACAGACAGAAATTCAAGGGATCATTCCAGATACAATTGTACTACCGATGTAAAAATTTTGAACAAGTATATTAAATCTAAAATGTATTCACATTCTGCAATAGTTGTGAATTTAAAAAAAACAAATTTCACACCATTGAACCTTAGGACCTGCCAAGCATTACTCCTCAGCCAAAGCTGTTCGTCAACTCTTGCCTGTTTTTCAAAAGTGGGTTTCATGGTTTAATTCTTCTGGTAAATCCCCTGGATTGCTCGCTTTTTCTACATAACGAAACAAAATCCCATCCCAAAACATACTGTAATATTAATTTGCTGGTCTGGTCAAAGGTTCTAACAATCTACATAATTACTGCAGACCCAATTTACAATGCCTCATTACTAACAGACCGGAACTGCTCCATCTCACTGCAAACATACCTATTCCATTCCAGTACATTGTTAACAGACACAGTTCTATCTCACTGTTTACACACGCAGTCAATTCGCTCTAGTTTTTAACTCTTTGGGTCAGTTTCATCCTATGGCCATCAGAAATCATACCACCACTTACGCCAGCAAAAGATCAAAAAGGATAGGGGGAAAAATAGGAAGGCAGAAGAGAAGAAATGGGCAAAAGGTGAACTTAATGAGAAAGTTAACTCAAAAACAAAATTAAACTAGGAACTACAAGAGGCCTAACAGTTAAGGTGGATGAACGCAGGGCATGGTTTGGAACATGTAACTGGGATATTATAGCAAATACAGAAACATGGCTCAGGGATAGACAGAACTGGCAGATTAATGTTCCAGCGAAGAGATGCTATAGGAAGGAGATAAACGGGGGCAACAGAGCAGGGGGAGTAGCATTTTTGATTAGGGATAACATTCCGGTTGTACTTCAGGAGGATATTCCCAGGAATACATGCAGGGAAGTTATTTGGGTGGAACTGAGAAATAAGAAAGGGATGATCACCTTTCCAAATACATATAAATCCTGTCCCTCAGGATTCCCTCCAACAACTTGCCCATCACCGATGTCAGGCTCACCGGTCTATCGTTCCCTGGGATTGTGCTATAGATCCCCCAGTAGTCAGCGGGAAATTGAGAAACAAACTTGTAAGGAGATCTCAGTTATCTGTATGAATAATAGAGTGGTTACGGTAGGGGATTTTAACTTTCCAAACATAGGCTGGAACTGCCATATTGTTAAAGGTTTGGATGGAGAGGAATTTGTTAAGTGTGTACAAGAAAATGTTCTGATTCAGTTTGTGAATGTACCTACTGGTTAAGGTGCAAAACTTGACAGACTCTTGGGAAATAAGGCAGGGCAGGTGACTGAGGTGTCAGAGGGGAGCACTTCAGGGCCAGGTACCATAAATCTATTAGTTTTCAAATAGTGATGGAAAAGGATGGGCCAGATCTAAAAGTTAAAGTTCTTAATTTGTAGGAAGGCCAATTTTGATGCTATTCGGCAAGGGCTTTCAAAAGTTGACTGGGGGCGGGGGGCAGATGTTTGCAGGTAAAGGGATGGCTGAAAAATGGGAAGCATTCAAAAAATGAGATAACAAGAGTCCAGAGGCAGTATGTTCCTGGCAGTGTGAAGGGCAAGGCTGGGAATGCTGGATGACTAGAGAAATTGAAGTTTCAGTCAAGAAAAGGAAGGAAGCATATGTCAGGTATAGACAGCAGAAATTGAGTGAATCCTTAAAAGAGTACTAAGGCAGCAGGAGTATACTGAAGAGGAAAATCAGGAGGGCAAAAACAGGACATGAGATAGCCTTGGCAAATACGGTTAAGGAGAATCCAAAGGAATTTTATAAATACATCAGGGACAAAATGGTAACTAGGGAGAGAATAGGGTCCCTTAAAAATCAGCAGGGCTGCCTGTGTGTGGAACCGCAGGAGATGGGGAAGATACTAAACAAGTATTTTGCATCAGTGTTTACTGTGGAGAAGGGTATGGAAGGTAGAGAACATGGGGAAATAGATAGCGACATCTTGAAAAATGTCCATTTTACAGAGGAGAAGATGTTGGGCGTCTTAAAACGTATAAAGGTGGATAAGTCCCTGGGACCTGATCAGGTGTACCTTAGAACTCTGTGGGAAGCTAAGGAAGTGATTGCTGGGCCCTTTACCAAGATATTTGTATCATCGATAGCCACAGGTGAGGTGCCAGAAGCCTGGAGGTTGGCTAACATGGTGCCACTATTTAAGAAATGTGGTAAGGAAAAGCCAGGGAACTATAGACCGGTGACCTGACATTGGTGATGGGCAAGTTGTTGGAGGGAATCCTGAGGGACAGGATTTACATGTATTTGGAAAGGCAAGGACTGATTAGAGATAGTCAACATGGCTTTGTGTGTGCGAAGTCATGTCTCACTGACTTGATTCAGCTTTTTGAAGTAATGAAGAGGATTGACAAGGGCAGAGCAGTGGACGTAATCAATATTGACTTCAGTGAGGCGTTCAACAAGATTCCTCATGGTAGACTGGTTAGCAAGGTTAGATCACATGGAATACAGGGAGAACTAGCCATTTGGATACACAACTGGCTTGAAGGTAGAAGACAGAGGGTGGTGATGGAGGATAGCTTTTCAGACTGAAGGACTGTGTACCACAAGGATCGGTACTGGGTCCACTGCTTTTCATCATTCATATAAATGATTTGGATATGAACATAGGAGGTTTGGTTAGTAAGTTTGCAGATGACACCAAAATTGGAGGTGTAATGGACGGCGAAGAAGGTTACCTCAGAGTACAACAGGATCTTGATCAGATGGGCTAATGGACTGAGGACTGGCAGATGAAGTTTAATTTAGATAAATATGAGGTAAATGTAAATGCATTTTGGAAAGACAAATCAAGGCAGGACTTGGACACTTAATGGTAAGGTCGTGGGGAGTGTTGCTGAACAAAGACGCCCTGGAATGCAGGTTCATTGTTCCTTGAAAGTGGAGTCGCAGGTAGATAGGATAGTGAAGAAGGCATTCAGTATGCCTGCCTTTATTAGACACAGCATTAAGTATAGGAGTTGGGAGGCCACGTTGTGGCTGTACAGGACATTGGTTAGGCCATTTTTGGAATACTGTATGCAATTCTAATCACCCTGCGATAGGAAGGAGGTTGTGAAACTAGAAAGGGTACAGAAAAGCTTTACAGCTGTTGCCAGGGTTGGAGGGTTTAAGCCACAGGGAGAGGATGAATAGGCTGAAGCTATTTTTCCTGGAGGGTCCAAGGCTGAGGTGTGACCTTATGGAGGTTTATAAAATCATGAGGGGCATGGATAGGGTAAATATACAAGGTCTTTTACCTGGGGTGGGGGAGTTAAAAACTAGACAATATAAGTTTAAGGTGAGGGGAGAAAGATTTAAAAGGGACCTAAGGGGCAACTTTTTCACATAGCGGGTCTTTTATTTTCTTCTTCTTTATTCATTCACAGGATAAGGGCATTGCTGGCTAAGCAGCATTTATTGCCCAACCCCAATTGCCCAGAGGGCAGTTAAGAGTCAACCACATTGCTGTGGGTCTGGAGTCACATGTAGACCAGACCAGGTAAGGATGGCAATTTCCTTCCTTAAAGGATATTGGTGCGCGTATGGAATGAGCTGACACAGGAAGTGGTGGAGGCTGGTTCAATTACAACATTTAAAAGGCGTCTGGGTGGGTAAATGATTAGGAAGGGTTTAGAAGGTTATGGGCCAAATGCTGGCAAATGGGACTAGATTTATCTAGGATATCTGATCGACATAGACGAGTTGGGCCGAATGGTCTATTTCCGTGCTGTATGTTTCTATGACTCTAAATCAAAGTGACCCAGAAAAAGAGACCCACATAAGAAAATGAACTGTTTATCAACCAATTTGCCTAAACACAAGTGCAAGTATCTCTACATCATAAACTATTAAGATAATTGGCCTTTTTGGCATGATGTAGGGCAGAGTTAGTAACATAAATCCCAACCATGCAGGAGGCTTGCATTCCATCAACTCCTTCAATTCTATTCCTTGTTAAGATCATTCTACTGTGTAATATATCCATTTGGTTAATTAAATTAATGTAATCATTAACCAAATGGCTATATTACACAGCAGAGTGATCTTAGAAAGAACAAAAACACTTAAATCATTTGACATCTACATTAACTTACCAACAAGCAGCTTTTTCACTACAACTGCACTTCTGTATCCAACAGGTCAGGGTGAAAGATAGTCTCCCTCAACCCCATACAGTATATGTTATTTACAATGCTGCAAATTGAAGAAGCGACTTTAACATGTAAAGTTAGCAATGTAAATAAAGCTTGGTTTAAAAGCATGACTTTTAGCTGAAACAGAAGTTACTCAGAACACAACTCAAATTTATAGCAAGCCTGTGATAATTGATTTAGGTCACTAAATATTCCTAAAGTAAACTACTGGATTACATTAGCACTGTGTGTTTACACACACTAGGCAAATGTTTGCTCATTTAGTGGACATTCATCATCCATGTACAAAATGCTTAGTGTCCTTATTGTCAGGAAGCTTTAAATAAAGGATGAGTTTTGAGAATGAACAGTTCCAGGAATAAGAAATAAGGGAATAGCACTACATGAAAACACTTTCTAACCATAAGGTCAGCAGTACAGTTGTTAAAATCGACAGGTAACGCTTGACTTATTGAAAATCAAACACTAATATAGTTGTACTTTTTACAATAAACAGTTAGTTTGCAACTGCTTAGAAGACTTTCAACATTGTCAGTTTATAAGTTTAGATAGGAATCTTCTGTAATTTCCGTCAGTTCCAAAAGAAACTTGCTGCAGTATTTAAGTAATCTGCTAGAGGGCATTAAGTCCTACATTCCAAGATGAACCTTTCACAGGACAACTGCTGTGTTTGTGGTTGGTTGGTCTTTTGCATGTATACGTTTAAGCTCAGATTCCCACTGCCATGATGAAGGCTTTACACTAGGTCATAGGGATCAATTGCTCCTGTAATTCAAGACCCTAAAAAGCAACTAATACCCAAACAATGAAGTAGGGGTGGCCCAAGCTTTAGGGAAATGGAGACCCAGGAGACAGTCAGCCTGGCTGCATCTAATCTCATCACTGAAACTATACTCTGTTTCTGTTTTACGTCAGTACAGGCAGAAAACAGCTTACTTTTAAGTAGATCATGAAAAAGATTTGCAAGTGAAAAGCCAGGATTTGATCCATATTTTTAAACCCTGTCACTACAGTTGTATTCCCTTGCTAACATTAACAATAAGTCAAGGAATTATACTATGCTGGTCATCCTGCTCCTTTATAATGTCATCCAAATATTCTGATACTTAAACCAGTCTCAGCACTCCATGGAAGCTGCCTCCAATTTAAAAAATACATGCTGAAATAATATCTACGGATTTGGGGACCGATCTATTCCACTCAGTTTGATCTTCAGTCATCAAGAACACAAGACCTCACTGTTCTGGTGCTGCCAGATCATCAATATTTGATGATGTGTGGCTCTTTCATTGGTTTTATGACAGGCCCTTACGGTTGTAGATCTGCTTTAGCACTATCTGCATCAGTGTGTTGACGTAAAAGCTCTTGCCATATTGTAATGTCATTATCTGAAGCAATGTCAGGAGCAACACTGTCATGATCTGAAACTTTTTTCTATATACTGTATTTTACTGATCCCTGGAACTCAAATTTCCCATTTAGTCTCAAACATTTAAGAGACATAAAACAAAAATTAAATTAGTTTAAGTTACTTAAGCCTACAAGGGTCTATATGGATATGTTACTCAAGTCCACTAATCACGCACAGGATCACAATCCAAATAAATTTATTGGCAAAATGCATGCATAGATGTTGTGGCATGGCAACTGGCAGTTATATTTCTCTGTATGCTGCCAACTATTTGATCAGGAAGAATTGGCTAATTTAAATGAAAATTGCTACCCGCTATCTACTCCCCCAACAGCCAAAGGCTGGTTGCCTATCTGAGACAACAAGGTGCAAGGCTGGATGAACACAGCAGGCCAAGCAGCATCATAGGAGCAGAGAGG
>NC_063332.1:162061747-162088966 GCF_021869965.1 Rhincodon typus | reverse complement strand
CTTGTTGTCTCGGATTCGCCAGCATCTGCAGTTCCTACTATCGCTGGTTGCCTATCTGCTGTCTTATTTAAATGAGCTAACTTCAATATATTTTGCAAAGCTGCGCTGCTACAAGGTATTAAATACACAGCTATCAAAATAGTTTAAAGTCATTGTGATTTTCACTAGTTAAACTACATACACATTTACAGCATTATTCATATTATTCAGATATTACAGACTAAAAATGCAAGCTTTGACCATAAAGATGCTGCAAAACCAATTGTCAAATGGTTTGCAAATGGACATGTAGACAGAACTGTAGAACAGAAGGAACTATATACTCATTATATTGTGGCAGGGCTGTACACATATAAATTTAAGATTTTGTAATATTACAATTAAAACAATAAAAACAAGAAGAATGACTGCATGTTTGAATGCTTCCATGACAATGTTTTTAAAAATAGCTGGATTTTAATGTGCACCAATACAGATTGTAATGAAATGTTACTATCTAATCAATGTGTTTGTATGGGATCAAATGTTAACTGATCAATATTTGATAATCAACTACTGATCAACTACTTAAGCCTTAATGATGATAACTGGCAGAGAGTAAGGTCCAGAAGATGGAAGACGGAAGTCTTGTGAAAGCTTGATCATTGTATCAGAACACCAGGGTCAGGAAAAAAAAAACTCTGCCTCGATACCAATCGTATTTGTGTAAGTCACTTTATGGCATTCTGTCAAATCAAAAGTATTGTTCAGGAGATAAAATGTCTACCTGAAACTGGGAAGAGTTGGGAGGGAATGGAAAATGAAAGAAACATAAATCCATGCCTTGTGCCAAACGGTCAGACTTTCTCTATTGGATCCTCCTACCACCACCACCTTCGTTACTTAATAACCGTCGGGTGAAGGAACCCAAACCAACTTCTCTCTTAGGTGTGCAGCCAATGAGATCAGGTATAACATTTCACAATCGTTCTGATGAAATCCGTCAGCTCGAATAAACCATGAGCTAATGAAGAGATTTTCATTCTGTTCACAGAGCTGAACAGAAACACACCTCAAGAGTTGAAGTGGCATATGTGCTACCTCATTCCACGATCTAGTATTCCACAGCCAAACATTTAGAAACAAGTTTTTTTCAAGTTCATTGCACAGGAAGAGCACTTTGTGGTTTGATGCCCCTTGGGGAGTTGAAATCAATAAACAAACAGCATACCTTGTTGTTCGTTGCTTGCAGAGTGATCAACTAACATGCCCCACAGAGCACGTTTTTGTTGGGCCATCAAAGGGAGGCAGAAAGTGGAAGGCAGATAGTCATTTAAAGAAGAGGAAGGAAATACCAGTACTCTGGGTTTCTCTCCCTTACAACCAGAAAGAGACTATATATAGCAAAGTGTTGCATACCTTTTTTACAACAGTAGCAACTATGCACAAGCTGCAAGATTAATAGGAGTGCTCTTACAATTGGTGTTTATTGCAAACAACTGTTTTTGGGTCACATTTACAATTTCTAAACCACAATAGTAAATTCTAATAGGTTGCTTAAAGAGTCTAAACTTATGTTAAAATCAAATAATTTTTCAGAGTTTTGGAAAATCAACAGTGAATGGGATTAATGTGATAGCTCTACCAAAGAGCCAGTGTGGGTACAATGGACTGAGTGGCCTCCCTCTGTGCTGTAGCATTCTATTTTAATTAAGTCTACAAATGACACCTTTAATTATCCAGTCATGCTCACAATATTTTTCTCATAATAGGTTTAGTTTCATCACCACTGTAGATATTGAGGAAGGAGGATAAAGGGAAAATTTACATAGAAGCTAGTTTTAACATTATTTAGCTTTTGCTAAAAGAAAGCTGAACTTTGATGTAAATTTCTAACCATCATACTACATACAGAACTCATTAGCTTTTCTGGCAAAAGTACATGGGGTAAGGCAGATGATGCCACATTGCAGTAATGTTTTGGGTAATCACACGATAGAAGAAGAGTAGTTTACAAATGTGTATTAAACTACTGATTGTGTAGGGTCAGAAGAATATTAATTACCAATTGGTGCGAGCCATTCCCATATCTGTCCCTAGGGTATATCTGTAATTTATCTTATAGCTATATCACTATAGTACAAAAGGCATAATCAAGACTACTGATACAGAGAAAGCCTTAGCTGGGACTTGGGAAGGCAACAATACATCTGGCTGTCTAAGCAATGGCATCAATTTAATGGCATCTGGCACAGGCAAAACAATTGCCTTTTCAGCCCTTGTCTCAAGTGCTAAATATATCTAAATTTCTCAACTGCCATGATGCCAGCTGGTTACTGAACTGTAATTTTAAGAAACACAAAACCAGGATAAATTAGTGCAAAAATCCAAAGTGTTTTAGAAATTGGTGAGTAAAGTAATTGTTTGACTGCTATAAATACTAGCAATAATCATTATAATTAGAAAGGGAAAAAGTATAAAATCTGCAATTTACACATCGCACTTTCCCAAATCCCTTGGTACCCTCAGTAAAAAAAATCTAGAGATCTATGTCTAGAGTATGCCTTTGCACTCTGCAGTAGAGAATTACAGAAATCCACAGCATTTTGAGCGATGAAATTTCTCATCTCAAACTTAAATGGCAAAATCCTTATTTTGAGATTTTGACATCTAGTTCTAGGTGGAAACATTCTCTCAGCATCTACCTTATCAAGTCCCTTAAGTAATTGTACACTATTTCAGTTAGACCTCGTCTCATTCTTCTAAATTTAGAGAACATTGATGCAGTCCATTCAATCTCACCAGGTAGTAAGGCTTCTTTACTCTCTTCCTCCAATCCCTCTGTAATAAAGGCTAACACATTATTTGATTTCCACTTGCTTGCTGTCTCTCCATTTTAACTTTCTGTGATTTGTGTGCAAGGACACACTGGTCCTTCTGGTCACCAACATTGTCGAGGTTCCAATAATTTGAAAAATGGAACCTTACAAATAGAACTTTTCTACCTACCTTGCCTGTCAAAGTGGATAACTTTGCTCTTCTGTACAATATTTTAAACCTACTATGCTCTTCCTCTCACATTTCCTTGTCCACCCTTCACATCTAATGATAATCCAGAGCCCTAGGAAACTGTCCTGGTGACATGGCTTTGAATCTCACTATTGCAGATGCAGTAAAAACATGCAGTAAAAAACATACAGTAAAAGCTCGCCTTATGCCAATCGTGAGACCACTCATCCATTGTAAAAACCCAAGTAGTTCACTTCTGTCCTTTAGAATGGGAAATAAGCCATCATTACCCGATCCGACCTACGTCTAACTTCAGATCAACAGCAATGTCATTATCTCTTAACAGCCTTCTGGCCAATTTGGACAATAAATGTTGTCCTAGCCAGCAATTCATCTCATGAATGCATAAACGTGACTTAGAAGAGGGGAACAAGTGTAATATAACCAAGTTTGCTTGATCCTAAACAATAGATAATAACATTTTCCCTATTTCTGACATCTGAACATCTGGCCTAGAATTTTTCAGTACTTTGGGGTGTTTTGACAGGCTCCCCTAGCCCAGATGGGTCCACTGTGCAGAAGCCTTATGAGAAGGTGCCTATTAATTCCATTTTAATTCACCTACTTCATTACTTTCTTCCTCATTGAGTGCCAAATCCACACTCTGCTGCATCTAATTGTTTCTTAGATTTGTCACCAACCATTCTAATTGGAAGGCTATTCCGAGAGTTGGTCAACCTTCCAACCTAGTTCTCCCCCTTCTGTCCCAGCCAGTCCAGTCTGGGCCTCCACTGTCATCATCCAGACCTGTGAGCCTGGCCAAGAGAGATGCCAAAGTTACCACTGGTCTCCTTGCAGGTCCTGAATCCACACATCTGTTGCAGCTGCTGGCTCCACATCTCCTTGCAGATCTTGCTGCAGTACTGACATTGCAGGGGAGTCTTGCCTCTAGCCATGTGACAGCCAGTCCACCTTAAAATGGCTGTGGGGTGGGTGGGAGTGAGCCTGCCAAGTTTGTGGGGTGGGGCTTGCTCCTGAATTTTTATACTGCCTCCAATATAAAGTCCAGCCTCTCAAATTTTTAATCCGCATATGTACAACTACTATGTCTCCAACTCCATTGATTAAATTTTCTATCCTCAAAAATGAGTTGGTTAAGTGTAGTCGAAAAGGACAAATTTGTAAAGAAAATAAACAAATCGCCAGCGCAGTCTTCAATGCTCTATGAATGCTGTTTAAATTTCTTTTCCTTTTAGAGGAACACAGGTCCAATCATGCTGCTCAGGAATATTCCAAGGTATGTCTGCAAGGAACGATGGGATCTGAAGCACAAACTCATATTCTACAATAACATAGTTGATAAATGTGGCATATTAAAAACAAGCAATAAATGGTAACAGCTTCTTCCTAAAAAGGAAGTTTTCCTGGATTAATCCTGCCACTTAATAATATTCTTTTGTTTTCACTCACTGGAGAGTAATCAAAAGAGAATGAAGAAGACAGAAACCCTCACCTATTAATACCTTTCAAGTGGCCAGGGGGCAAATGAGGGACTGGCACACGTGGAGCAACAAGGCTTCCTGAGAAGGTCCGACAAAGGAGAGGTGAGTCGTACTCCAGTCTGCATAGAATAAATAAAACTACTATAGTCTATGCTGCAATCAATGCAAATTTATCTGTCAGTGATTTATAAAAGAGCAACACCGAGTTGGCTCTTTATCCAATTACACATTTTTAACAGACAATTTCCCATTCATTTCCAAAGTACACAAATCCGCTAATTTAGAGTCATATTTTCAATTTATTCTTTTGCTCTTCCAGAATTTCTTCTTGTATAAAGAACATGTGGATGAAAGTGCCTTCTAATGTCATTTTAATTCACCTAACTCAAAATTTTCTTCCTCATCTAGTGCTTAGAAATCTGTTCCAAGAATTGATCACTCCATTAAGATCTATCTCCTTCTATCAATTCTAGGAAGGAGTCTGGAGATCTCGCACAAGTCCACATATCCAAGGCAAACTCCCTTCTCGACCACCACATATTGTGTTTCAGTGTCTGATAATACTCATGAGGTCTAGTAGATTGGTTCACAATACTCATTCAGTTGCTCCTAGAAAAGCATTTCTGCTAAGTCCATAGTTGAAGCATTGTCTGATACGATCTGGAAAGAAGGTATTATATTGTGCTGAGACATCTGCAGGTGTCAACGTGTCCCTGATCCTCTGAAAAGCTTTCTCTTGGTCTCGGTTCCAACATTATCCTTGCTTCTTTTTTGAGTAGTCGTCACAGGGGTTCTCTAGTGGTTGTCAAGTGATGCAAAACTTTTACCAACTGTTTTAACATCTCTAAGAATCTTTGGAGATCCTGGACTAATTTGAGTGGATCACTGTGTAATCACTTCAGTCTTCTGAGGATCCACATATCTAGCTGGGAATTCTGATCCTTCAGAAATGCAGAGCAAAGCTGAAATTATCACGGTTCCATCATAGTGCAGGATAATCAGAGGTTAAGCCAAAACAACTTTTGTTGTGGTCAGTGTGTTGTGTTCTGAGATTCAAATGTCAAGCACTGCAGACAGAAACTTTGATGTGAAAGGGTAGGTTTGTAAGTTAAGTTAGGATGACAGTTGGTTTTGGGTTTGGTGGAAGTGGTTTAAGGATGCAAGTGTGTTATTTGAGTAGGGTGGCTAAGCAACATTCACTTTAGCAGGAGGTCTTGAACATTCACTCAGAAGGTGCCAAGGGGGTGCTGGGTCAGCAGCAGCAAGCTTTGGCCAGCAAAGTGGAGGGTTGGGAGAGACACTGAGTGGAGAGGTTTGATTGAAAGGGATGGCTGTCAGGGGTCTGGGGAAAATTAGAGATTGGATGAGGTGTCGTCGGGAGGTATTTGTGGGAAGTTGTGGGATGGGCTTAATAGTTATCCAGGGGTTAAATTAGGTTTTAATTGCCTAAATTGTCTAATTCCTGCATAGCCAATTAAGTCAAATTCTCTGTCATTAGATTTTTTGTGTCGCAAACGTTTTGTTACCATGCTGGGTAACATCCTCAGTGCAGCCTCCAATGAAGCGTCGGTGTGTTTTCCTGCCTGGTTTTTAAACTCTGGAGTCCGTTGAGCTGGATTGCCTCACTTCCAGTTTTCCTTTGTAGTGGAATGTATATGGGGTCGAGTTCAATATATTTATTAATAGCATGCTTCGTGGAGTACCAGGCTTCTAGGAATTCTCGTGCCTGTCTCTGCCTAGCTTGTCCCAGGATTTTGGTGGTTTTCCTTGTCCATGTGGATTGAGGATTGACCAATACTCACTCATCTCAATCCACTGAGATGGAACACTACATGTAATTTAGTATGGCCGATCCACCTAGCCTGCACATCTTTGGACTGTGGGAGGAAACCGGCGCACCCAGAGGAAACCCACGCAGACACGGGGAGAATGTGCAAACTCCACACAGACAGTCACCCGAGGGTGGAATTGAACCCGGGTCCCTGGCGCTGTGAGGCAGCAGTGCTAACCACTGAGCCACCATGCCGCCACTAACACAGAGATAATACAGTATGGAGCTGGAAGAACAAAGCAGGCCAGGCAGCATCAGGATTGGACAAAGTCAGCACAGATTTACAATACAGGGAAAAAAATTGTGAAAGCAAAATCACGCTTGACAAATCTACTGGAGTTTTGAGAAGATGGAACTAGTAGAGTTGATCAAGGGATGCCAGTAGATGTGGTTTCCTAGGACTTTCAGAAGGCTTTCAACAAGTTCCCAAATCATAGATTAACATGCAAAATTAAAGTGCATGGATTGGGGTTAGTGTACTGATGTGGATAGAGAATAGGTTAAGCAGACAGGAAACAAGAAGTAGAAATAAACAAGTACTTTTCCATGTGGCAGGTAGTGACCAGTGCAGAGTTCAGTGCTAGAACCCCCGCCATTCTGAATATATATTGATAATTTAGATGAGGATACTAAATGTAATTTAGTAACGTGACACAAGTATACAGATGAAACAAAGCTTAGTGGGAAAGTGAGCTGTGATCAGGATGCAGAGATGATTTTGATTTGGACAAGTTGCATGAGTAGATAAATGCAAGGCAGTTAACATATATTATGGATCAATGTGAAGTTATTCATTCTGGTAGCAAAAGGAAGGAGGGCAGTTTATCTGAATGGTAATAGATTGGGAAAGAAGGAAGTGCAAGAAGACCTGGGTATCTTTGTACACAAGTTGTCTGAAATAAGCATGGCAGGTGGAATAGGCAGTGAAAGCAGCAAATATTATTTTGACCTTCAACAAAATTTGAGTGCAGAAGTAGAGATGTCTTGGCTGCAATTGTATAGGGCCTTGGTGAGGCCACACTTGGAGTACTGTGTGCAGTTTTTGTCTCCTTATCTCAGGAAGCATTTTCAAGCTGTAGAGAGAGTGCAATGAAGATTTACCAGAGATAGTAGGAACTGCAGATGCTGGAGAATCCGAGACAACAAGGTGCAGGGCTGGATGAACACAGCAGGCCAAGCAGCATCATAGGAGCAGACTGGTTCCTGAGATGGCACTACTGACGTATGAACAGAGACTAGACTGGTTAGGAACATATTCGCTGGAATTTAGAAGAATGAGGGGGAAATCTTATAGAAACCTAAATTTCCAATATCACTAGTTAGAGTTAATGCAGTTTCTGATGACCAGATACTCAGAATAAGGGATCACAGTCTAAGGATATGGGGTAGGCCATTCAAGATTGAGACGAAGAGAAGCTTCTTCACCCAGACAGTGATGACCCTGTGGAATTCTCTGCCACAGAAAGTGGCTGTGGCCAAAACTTTCAATGTTTTCAACAAGTTAGTACTTAGGGCTAAAGGGATGAAAAAGGGTATGGGAAGAAAGCGGGAACAGGGTACTTGGTTGGGTGATCACCCATGATTATTTTGAATGGAAGAACAGGCTCAAAGGGCCATATGGCCTACTCCTGCTCCTCTTTTGTACGTTTTCTATGTGCTAGATTTTAGTGAAGAGTGTAAGAAGGTTGTATGTTTTAAAAGTGTAGGCACTTGCATCTAAAGACTGTATCTGTTACACATTTTTATGTTTATCTGCAGTTTGAATGGTTGAATAAATGAACTTATGGGCTGTGGCATTAATATTTGTAAACTGTCTTTGTTTTATCTAAATCATTTTATTCAAGCAATAAAAAACGTTGGCAAACTATTTGTGTTTATCAGAATTCAGCTGTACTATAAATTGTTTCCAACAAAGCAAAATTTTATACTTTGAAAAACTAACAAACCAAGAACTAGCTACAAAAACAAAATTAGAAATAAATTAAAATGTTAGACTGTGGTCTATTTGCGGTCTAGACAAAACCTTAACTTCATGCACTGCCCAGTCTCCAGCCTACTCCAATACTGAAAAGGTAATTGAACTTGGTCTATAATTACTGGATTAGACACAGATGGGCTGTGTGCACTTCACAAAAAGAACTGTTTTGATTCATTTTCCTGATTGCCTGGAAGGTCAGACTTTTTCAAAATTTACTTTCATCTACTAAATAAGTTCGCAACTCCTCGGGGTACATCTAAAATGATGGTTTTCAACCATTTTGACTTGCATCATATCATACGTCCAATTATTAACCTAGCTACTTAGGCAGAGCTGTCACAGTGTAAATATAGTCCAGCAAATTAAATACCGCTTTATTCAGAATACAAATGACAGGTAATAAGGGAGCACATTAATCAAATTTAGCAAGAGACATGTATCTCTAAAGTATAGAATTCTATTAACACACTAATTTCCTTACAATTTCTACCCTTTATAGGCAGACAGGATGCCAAGTGAAGACACATTGTCTAAGAAGTGACAGAAAAAGGATATCATAGATTACAAGGAATAAGTTGACCACTGGAGATAGACTGACACACTGGCTATAAAATGTTAACTGTAGATAGTCACCATTCTGAAAACATAACTCTGGTTATTCAAGTTAATTCATTGTGACATGTTGTACTGAATGAATTAACTCTACAAGGATATCTGTAACTACAATCAGGATGTTCTGAAAATCAAATTCATTATCTTCGGCATCCAATGAAAAGAGTATATTGAATTCATCAAGTCACTTTGGCTATGACATCTTTGTAAGGGTCCAACCCTGGACCAAATTTGGCACACTCAATTTCAGAATCATCCCTCCATGTCAAAACATCTTCTGCATCAACAAAATTGAATACTCTTTGTTTTGTGAAGAATTTGATGGCTATTTGTAAATTAATAGCATCTGATGCTTCGTTGATGGAACCACACAAAACATCTGACAGGGGAGGATGCACAATCCCACCCTTTATAAAAGGAATTCTCCTCCATCAATCATCGACCTATTCCATTCAAATGGGAACATGACCTTTGAATGGCATGCTGATGTACACATCCGAAGATTGACCCATGAATGTTAGACCTCTGGGATAACTGCAATTTGGGCATTATTTCTTCATAGATGTCTCTTGATTTTAATGGTTATATGTGATCTTAACATGACCTGCACAATATGCTGTGTTCTTTGTTTAAAACATGAGGGTCCTCTCTGCTGAGAGAAAAGTAAAGCTGGTGCAAACAAGACAATGCCATTGTGGTAGACACTGCAAGATAAATGAAGGACAAATATCATGTAGTCAGGCTCTGAAGTTGTGAAATTCAATGTCTGGAGATGGACTCAGTAATCTGTTTCCCTTGCTCCACGTCTGTTTTTCAAAAGTTTTTTAAAAAAACACCATCATCCAGCCTCTTTCAGTTATGAAAAAGTCATATCAGACTCAAAACGTGCAGTTCGTTTTTCTCTCCAAAGACACTGCCAGATCTACTGAGTTGCTCCAGCACTTTCTGTTTGTGAGAATTTTCAAAGGCATTCCATAAAATGGTTCTCAAAAATCAGGCTTCATTGTTCTCATGGTACATTTGCTCTTGGCGATACTCTTCAGGGTGGATTACTTTTCCTTCCATTCTCAAATGATTTTTTGAAGAACAAAGAGTTGCCTCACTGCAGCAAAATTATTTGCTAAGTTGGCACATATTACAAATTTTAGCTCAAATCTAGCTTCTCACTATATTTCTTTTGTAGGGGGATCAATTTCAGTTTGCCATTCATCATACGTTGCTTAATATGTATAGATATGTCTTAAACTCCCATCCATCTTTTGGCAATACGACCCATAACACACGCTTGATCTCATTTGTTGATTTGTAATCTCAAGGACTGCAGTGGCTCAAGGAGGCAGTTCATCACCTACTGCATGGCAACTACGACGAGCAAAAAACGCTGGCCTAGCCGTGACGCCCACATCCCAGAAGTGAATATAAAAAGGCAAATAAAACATACATTTGAGGTAAAAAAACTGAGGCCAAAATAAAGGGCAATCTTAAATATCATAATCTACAGTAGTGAAATTTCCCCTTCAAAGGCATTCACTAAAAGCAGAAAAGAAAAACTACAAACAGTGCACACTTGTCACTTTTTTTGAAGGTAACAATGCATAAAGAATGCCACGGTATTTAAAAAGTCACTAAATTCAATGTTCCAAGACTAAAACAAAGTGTCGCACATCTCACCAGTAGCAGCTATATACCATGAATAGTGCATGTAAAATTATCAGCCCCAATGCCTCACTCATCTATCAATTATTTTTATCTACAATATAGATTGCTTCAGGAAATCTGGCCCTTCTGTTCTCTTTTCCTTTGCTACAGGCTCAGATTTAATGTCTTTTTGTTGCAATAATTGGGGGCTACACTATCCCCTGGCTTTTGCAACAGTTTTTCCATTGACATTTACTTTAAATATTTTTATAAACAGCTCCTGACACAGGATCAAAAGCCTTTAAAGGAAATAAAAGTCATTAAAAATTTAATCCTGCTCACGAATCTAGTGTTTGTCATACTTTCACCAGAGTAAATTTAGGAAAAGTTAGATTGCAATCTCTGTTGAGGCTAGTAGTTATTTCTACTATTTCAAATTGAAAACACTACAAACTGTGTGGATGGGTTTTTCCTATTTTGATCAGTTAACTGTGAAGCATATGTGAATACGCTGCTTAAAGTCTTCCTACAAAGCTACTGAGAATTCTGCAGTGTGACATTTTTGCTTGCCCGATATGGAATGCACAGTCCCTCCTAGCAAAGGACTCACCTTGCATACCTAAATCTAGACAGCTTAGATAGATAAGAATTAACACTTACAAATTAGAGTCATGGAGTCATACAGCATGGAAACAGACCCTTTATAGTCCAAGCAGTCCATGTCAACCAAAATCCCAAACTAAACTAGTCCCACCTGCCTGCACATTGCTCATATCCCTCCAAACATTTCTTATTTGTATACTTATCGAAATGTCTTCTAATGTTGTAACTGTACCTGCATCCACCACTTCCTCTGAAAGTTCATTCCACTCACGAACCACCCACTGTGTAAAAAAAGATGCCTCTTATATCTTCTTTAAATCTTTCTTCTCTCACCTTAAAAATATGCTCCCTAGTCTTGAAATCCCACACCCTAGGGAGAAGGCATCTGCCATTCACCTTATCTATACCCCTAATGATTTTATAGACCTCTATAAGGTCATCCTTCAACCTCCTACACTCCAGAGAAAAAAGTCCCAGCCTATCCAGCCTCTCCTTATAACTCAAACCCTTCATTCCTTGGTAAGTATCTTTTGAACCCTCTCTTGAGAATCACAGGGGCATGGCTGACCAGAAGGGAACTGCTTAAATAATAAACAGTTGTGTCAATGTGAGTGAATCCAAAAGCCACCTCTTAGAACACTGGCTTTCAGGATTGGAAAATATCCTGTATCTACCTCTTCCCTACCCAGTGAAAGACATAGACTTGCCACAGCTGAATAGCCAACAGTAATTAAAATCATAGCATAGGATGAGATGCAAATAATATTTTACCCAAATACCAAAAAAATGAAAATATCCTAAGATATGCTGTACTTTATCAAGAATCAACAGTGATTCCTTGTGTCTCCCCCATCAACACAATTGTGACTTGAATGTATTGGTTTATGCAAAGATACAGTTCCATTGAGACTGACAGCCGATAGAATGAGGTCTGGGGTACAGAGAAGAAATTTTCTGATATTCAAACCATAAAACATAAAGCATAAAATCTATTCCAAAGACATCATACCGAACTCAAAATGTTACCTCTACTTCTCTCTCCACAGATGCCGCGAGACCTGCTCAGTTTCTCCAGCACTTTGTTTTTATTTCAGATTTATAGCATCCACAGTGTTTAGCATCTTATTGCATTACATGCAACCCATTCTTAAGAGTGCTCAATCCAAATACTGAAACCCAGATATTGAAATTTCTCATATAACACAGTGTGGAGTTGGAGGAACATAGCAGGCCAGTCAGCATCAGAGGAGCAGGAAAGTTGATATTTTGGGTTGGGACCCTTCTGAGGAAGGGTCACCAGACCCGAAACGTTAACTCTGTTTTTTACTTCACAGAAGCTGCCAGACCTGCTGAGCTTTTCCAGCAACTTTATTTTTGTACACTGCATTATCTCTGACTTGAGCATTGGCAGTTCTTACTATTTCTATTGAAATTTCTGCTTGCTTGATAGGGATTGTGCACGTTTCTCATTCTAAAAGACACACCTATTCAAATTCAGGTGTTGTAGATAAATAAGAACTTTCTATACATTTTATATTACACAATGTTTAACATTGTTTCTGAAATAATGCCAGCAATAGTTTTTTTCCCTTCTCCCCGGTTTTGTCATCTTCCATTCACAGAAGTAGAGGCTCCCTCACTGCCATGCAATCACACAGAGGTTTCCTAATATCTGTTTAAATAACATTGTTCATGTACTTGTCAGTGATCACTGATGCAAGGCATCATAACCAAGATCAATCCTGTCCATATCCAACACTGGCACATACTCATTTCACAACAAATGTCATCAAATGGCAATCCCTTGAGTTAAACTAACTGAGAAGAGACCAGGGAATCTAGGATATTTTTGATCTGCATTCATCATTACATACTGGGCAATATATAGCATTTTCTGTGACCTCAGGACATATTAAAGCATATTAGAGCCAATTATTTTAATGGAATCACTGCTGTGAGGGGTTTCTTGAAATTGCAACTACTTATCATCTATATGCCTTAAAACTCAAAATCTACTTTTCCTTTTAATGGCCTGTGGATATTCAATGCACTACATTGCATACACGCTTTGAAAAGATGCAATCAACAGAAACCAAATACTGTGCAATGGAGCAAAGTTTGCTCCCTAGATAAAGCCAGACCATTTGGGTGCTCTTCAGTCAGGTATTCCAGTGAAAATAAATCATCTGCACCCTGCAGAGCATGTCATATATGCAATTAAATTATTGAAAAATGAATACACGCAATTCTGTTTCCTCAATTAATTTAAATTTGCATATGAATACTATTGGTATAACTAAACATCTTTATTGAAGAAAAAAAGTGCAAAATAACATTTATGAGCATTCATGATAATATATTAAATACGAACAAAAAAAATCTGGAAAACTTAACATGTCAAGCAGAGACTACGGACTGAAATACAATTAATGTTTCAGGTCCACGAAGAAACTAGAAAGAAAGCTAGAAGTTAGATATGCAAGAGTTTTAATTGAATCAGAGATAGTAGGAACTGCAGATGCTGGAGAATCCGAGACAACAAGGTGCAGAGCTGGATGAACACAGCAGGCCAAGCAGCATCATAGGAGCAGAAAGGCTGACATTTCGGGCCTAGTCCCTTCATCAGAAATGGGGGAGGGGAAGGGGGTTCTGAAATAAATAGGGAGAGAGGGGGAGGCGGATAGAAGATGGATAGAGGAGAGGATAGGTGGACAGGAAACAGACAGGTCAAAGAGGCGGGGATGGAGCCAGTAAAGGTGAGTGTAGGTGGGGAGTTAGGGAGGGGATAGGTCAGTCCAGGGAGGACAGAAAGGTCAAGGGGGCGGTTTGAGGTTAGTAGGTAGGAGATGGGGGTGCGGCTTGAAGTGGGAGGAGGGGATAGGTGGGAGGAAGAACAGGTTAGGGAGGAGGGGACGAGCTGGACTGGTTTTGGGATGCGGTAGGGGGAGGGGAGATTTTGAAGCTTGTGAAATCCTGGGCCTCCTGCAGTGCCACAACGATGCCACCCAAAGGTTGCAGGAACAGCAACTCATATTCCGCTTGGGAACCCTGCAGCCCATCTCCTACCTACTAACCTCATCCTGCCCCCGTGACCTGTCCGTCCTCCCTAACTCCCCACCTACACTCACCTTTACTGGCTCCATCCCCACCTCTTTGACCTGTCTGTTTCCTCTCCACCTATCCTCTCCTCTATCCATCTTCTATCCGCCTCCCCCTCTCTCCCTATTTATTTCAGAACCCCCTTCCCTTCCCTTCCCCTCCCCCATTTCTGATGAAGGGTCTAGGCCCAAAACGTCAGCCTTTCTGCTCCTATGATGCAGCTTGGCCTGCTGTGTTCATCCAGCTCTGCACCTTGTTGTCTTGCAAGAGTTTTAACCTAGTTTTTTCAGTGGGAGGAGGAGGAAGAACAAACGAGAAGTGGAGGTCAGGGAAGATTAAATAACAAAAGATTTCATGAGGCAACAGACAGAGAGCAGTAATGGAGACAGTAAAGAAACAATGGTTGTGTGTAAATGAGGCACAAATTGCCACACCAAATCATCTGAATGCAATATGAAGGGAGGGACAAAGAAAGATCCAAGAGATAGACTGACTCAGCAAAACAAAAAAAGTACAAGACGAAGACATGGGTCAGGAACATGCCGTTCCTCAAACTTTCGCAGGGCTTCTCTGGAACAAAGTAGTAGGCAAGGACAGAAAAGTCAGTATTGGTAGCAAGATAGACGATTAAAAGACAAACAATCAGAAGCTCAGGGTTACATTTGCGGACTGAAGGGAGGTGTACCACTAAGTGCACACTCAGTTTGCATTTAGCCTCCCCACTGAGGAAAAGAGGGTGCAAGATACTCCTGGAATACTTCATTTTCTCATTTTCCAAACATCTGAACACACATTTTAATTTTGGAAACCTTTCAACGTTTGGCATCCAATTCAACCTAAGCCATAAATTGATGCTTTGCTACATGGACCCTTTCCTTTCAGACATACCCAAGGGCCAATGAAGAGTTTGGGTGGCACCTGCTAAATCCTGTCTCATTACAAACCAGGAGCTCTGCTAAATAAAGGCAATCCTCCTCTTCCAGACCATGAATTTGTCTATTGCAGTGTTTCTGAACATTGTTGTCATTCAGCCCTTCTATTAAACATTGTAATTATGGATTTTGTCACATAAAACAGCTTACTGCAATCTGCAACCCATTCCCCCAATTTTTCCTTCATTAGCATCTTCAAGTTTGGCCAAGCTAAATTATCCACAGTGTTCAGAGATATGTGTAGGTTAGGGTGCAGGGTTAAAGGGATAGGGTAGAGGGATGGTATTCAGAGGGTTGGTGTGGACTTGTTGGGCCGAATGGCCTATTTCCACACTGTGGGGATTCTACTCTCATCAAATTAATGATCTCTCAAAATTCTACTATACACACAGAACTTATATTCACTAAAAGAAACAGAACTGCACCATACTTAATGAAAAAAGCAACAACAAGAAATAAGAATCACAAATGTCTACACAAAGAAATTGAAATATAAATGATATTTAAGATTATGTCCAAAGAGTCTTTGAGATGATAGATGATACTGAAGTGAAATGATCATTAAGCGATTGCAAAACACTGCAGATATGTGGAGATTTTCCCAATAAATTAGCTCCTCTGCTAAAATTTAAACATCCAGTTTGCCGAATGCATACATTGAAATTTACAGCAAAATGCTCAATAAAAGAAGTGAACAAACTGACCATCAAAGTGAGATACAGTACACAGCAATTCCTGCAAAGCAAACAACTTCACTCCATACCTTAACTGGGATATAATTTTCTCAATTTTCTGTCTCTCCTATGGTCTGTCTGAACAATGTACCAACTATAGCCAATCCAATCTCAAGCCAGCCTGCACCAATGCCCTCCTAAACAGGCCAATAGTACAGACTAGTCGAAGTTAAAAACTTGCTCTGAATTTTCCCTGCTGAACACTCCACAACAAAGCAATAAATAGTTAACATACTAGAGGGTGTGTCAACGCATGCTAGCTTCAACACTTTCACAATCCAACCGTCAGCCAAATGGTATTTGGACAAAATCAGAGAAAAATACACCTACTACATGTTTATTCTGCAAGGTACAGCAGGAGGGTAGGGCATAAATAGGGAAAAGGTGAGGAAGAAAGAGATTTATAGAGAACTCTCCTCAAAGAAATACAGAGCCAGACGTTAATTTAAGATTTTGAGTGCAGAATAGTGTTAAAGGTATGTGCACCATTACAAGGTGACAACTAAGGTTCTAAATAGGCCCCAATTAAGTGCAATAGCTAGGCTTTCAGCATTATGCATGGTATTCATTGATAGCTCATTCAATGGAAAACATCAGTTTTTATTCTGTTGACAGCCTCCCAAAAGGGTTGCTGGCAACTACAACCAAAGAATATGCTCAATGGCAGGTGCCAATAAAGTTCCGTCTTTCCATCCTCCCATTCCCCCCCACTCCAACATAAGCAGAGCAGTGCCTGTCCAAATATGGAGCCCCAATTATTGTCCCAACAGCAGGCTCTGGGAATTGCACTATACAAAATATGGTACTCAGGCATGACGTTCTGACTCTGAATATCTGCATGTTGTATTTGCTTTTTCTTCTTCTCGGAGCCTATGCAAGACTTTGCTGTCTTTTGTGTTATTCCTCTTCCTGATTCAGGAGTCTCAACAGACAAGCTGCAGCATAGCGATATTCAGCAACTGAAACCAAGCAAATTCCGTGAAAATCTAGCTCTCAAGCTCATGAATACTTCACGAACAAAAACTTGAAAGAGCCACAAATTCATCCAAAAAGGGAGACGAAATGTCTAAAACAGGGATACTTTTATGGAGGCGACAAATACTTTAAATACACTTGTGAACACTGCTTGCAGGTCGCTCTTGTTGCAATTTGCTGGATGGATTAACAAAGCAGTGATTCAGGCATGCAAAGACAATAATTTCACAACGTTTTTGGATCATATGTAAGACCTTCATTAACATAATTAAATGACATCCTGCTTGATAAATTGTCTGCAGCAAGTGCAAAACCAACATAGTTTAATTGCTCATTTAAGGTCCTCATCTGGCACAGGACAGGAAGGCCATCTTGATGGATCAGAAATATTCCATGTCAGTTTTGTGACTGCGCTTATAATTTTTAATAGGTCTATCTCTTGACTCGAGGAGGGTTGCATCAGATCATTTTGAATTGAAGTTTTAACAATGACAACATTGTCAGATTGTTGTATTACCTACACAACACACACTGTGATACCACCATTCTGGAACCGTCTTTCTAACAGCATCGTGGGTAGGCCTGCACCAAACAGACTGCAGCAGTTCAAGTACGCAGCTCACTGTCACCTTCTCAAGAGCAGTTATGATTGGGCATCAAATGGTCCGTCCAGTAATGCCCACAAACCAATATAGAACAAAAACAGAAACTAATCCAAGGGACTGAATTTACATAATGCTTTTCAGAATTTCAGGATACCCCAGAGTGTTTTACAGCCACTGAAGTAGTTTTGCATTATTGGGCTGAACCTTCACTACCAAGGCATACAGGCCAACTAGGGAATTTTCTGGATTTGGTTTGAACAGAGGCAGATCCAAAGTGATCACAGGGATGAGTGGGTGCTGACAGTAGGGTGGTTAGAAGGCTCATTTTCTTTCTCTGGGACTTTGTCTCAGTTATTTTAAAACTATTAGGCCCTCCAACCCTCATCCACCCTCCCATTCCCTCTATAGTAACTCATGTCCCCACCTACAACCCTTCAGTCCTCAGAACCCCATTGCTCCTCCACGCCAACTCATGACGCACCCATTCTCCTGTTCCCTCATACCCACATGTAAACTGTATAGCCATTCACTGAGTATCCACCATGGGCAGACATCAAGATTCATATGGAGATAAATACAAAAATAAACTAACAATTTAATACAGTTCATACTTCAACATACTTGACAGTGAGAACATTCTCATTCACTAAGCCCATTCAAGAAACTTTTAAATTCAAATGTTCAATATCTTATAAAAACAAAAGTTAAATTCAGACTCCAAGATAGGTAATAGCTGTTTTAATAGCTGTTCCAAGCTGTTAATGAAATAATTGTGATTTTGAAATTTGGTTAAACATTCATAATTACAGAATAATAGTCCTTGACAAAATGTCAACAAAGATTTTGATTGAAACTGTAATAAAAGAGAAACCTTTGTTTTACCCTACACTGGATGGTCTGTCCATCAAAGCAGTCCAGCTAGCATGTTTTCTTTAAAAAAGATCTCACTGATAACTGTAGCCTGTGTTTTTTTCAAGATTAAATACCAGGGTTTTAAGAGAAAAACTTCAGAAATCATGATACTTAGCAGACTTTATGTGCTATTCAAGACCACTTACATCTACTATATCAATTAATTACAGCTATCCCATGGGGTTAAGGCCCTTGAAACAGGCAAAACAGGTCTGTTTGAACTCAACATTATGTTCAAAAAGCCAGAGGTTTGGTGTTCCCTTCTGTGTGAATCATGCCTGTTATTTTTAAAAGATCAGTGAAAAACTGGACCTCAGGATGTGAACAAGCTAGTTCAGTCTAAGACATTCGGGAGAGGGAAGGAGTCTGTGGTCAGCCAACTGAATTTGTTCCAGGAACAAAAGCAATGGATCAAAGACAATAGTTTTGATTTTCCCAATTTAAAAGCAAAATTTGCACTTTGAAAAGTAAAATACATTAACTTTGAGATTTTCAAACTGACAGAACTGTAGTTTTGTAGAAAGGTGCACATAGCAAGCTTCCACAGACAGCAGTGTGATAAATAAAGCATTGATCTGCTTTGTATGTAACAACATAAATAGCAGCAGGAATAGGCCATTCAGCCCTTCAAACCTACCCTACTATTCAATAAAGATCGTGGCTGATCTGCCCCAGGCCTCAGCTCCTCTTTTGTGCTGGCTCTCACTCATCGATATTTGAAAAATCTATTTAGCTCCATAGAAAATTCCAGATATTGACTATGCTTGAAAGGAGATGTTCCTTTGTAACTCAGTTTTAAGTCAGTATCCTCTTATTCTGTAATTATATGTCCCCTAGGTTGAGATTTCACCCACCAGTGGAAACAGCCTCTCAACATCCACCTTGTCAAGCCCCCTCAGAATCTTGTATGCTTCAATAAGATTACCCCTCATTCTTCTAAACTCTATTAAGTAAACTGTTTAGCCATTCTTGGTAAGTCAACCGCTTGATCCCAGGAATCCACATAACAAATTTATTTTGAACCATCTCCAATGGCAATATATCCTTTAATAAAGCCTGTACAGTTGTAATAAAACTTCTCTATTTTTAACCTCCACCCCAGCAACACAGGCCAAAATTCCATATGCCTTAATTACTTAACAAAAACAAAACAGCACGGTGGCTCAGTGGTTAGCACAGCTGCCCCACAGCACGACTGGGTTTGATTCCACCCTCAGGCGACTGTCTGTGTGGAGTTTGCACATTCTCCCAGTGTCTGCGTCGGTTTCCACCTGGTGCTGTAGTTTCCTCCCACAGTCCAAAGGTGTGCAGGCTAGGTGGATTGGCCATGCTAATTGCCCATAGTGTTCTGGGATGCGTAGATTAGGTGGGTTACAGGGAAAAGGGTAGGGGGACGGGTCTGGGTGGGATGCTCTGAGCGTCAGTGTGGACTTGTTGAGCTGACGGGCCTGTTTCCACACTGTAGGGATTCTGTGCTAGGATGCTAGAAATCAGGAACAACATTAGAAATTGCTGGAAAAGTCTCAGGTCAGGCAGCATCTGTGAAGAGAAAGCAGAGCTAATGTTTCGGGTCCGTGCATTCTGAAGAAGGTTCACTGGACCCAAAATGGCAACTCTGCCTTCTTGCCACAGACGCTGCCTGACCTGTTGGATTTTTCCAGCAATTTCCGACTTTGTGTCTGAATGCCTTGCTCCTCCACCTGCATGCTAATTTTTTGTGTTTCTTGCACAAGATCCCACTGTGCCGTACTTTTTTGGAGTCTGTCTCCATTTAAACAATAGCCTGCCATTTGATTCTTCCTACCAAAGTACATGACTTCACACATTCCTACGTTAAACTCCATGTGCCAATTTTTTGCCCATGTCTTCCCAGTATCACCAGAAAATTTGGATACGTTACGCTCAGGGTCATAGTGGTCTCAGCACAGAAAAAGGCTCTTTGGCTCATCAAGTCTGTACCAGTCAAAAACAAACACCTGATTATTCTAAGCCCATTTTCCAGCACTTAACCCATAGCTTGTATGCCTTGGTATTGCATCAATCTGTCCCTCCCCCAAGTCATTAATATAGATAATAAACAATTGAGGCTATTGGGCTATTGTGGCACTCTACTTAGGTATGTCTTTCCAACTTGAAAATAAACTCATTAATCCCAGTTCTCAGTCTTCGGTGTGTTAACCAATCCTCAATCCATGCTAATACATTACCACCAACACTGAGCTCTTATTTTGTGTAACAGCCTTTTATGTGGCACCTATATTGAATGCCTTCTGGAAATTGTGGGATTTGATTGAGGAATAAATGTTTGTCTGTACCCTGGGTGATTTCGAATCCCCTTCTTAAAATAACAGAAATTTTTCACACCCAAACTGCAGCATATTTTAACATCTAACCAGAAAGACGACAATTCTGACGATGCTGCATTCCTTCAATATTGCACTGATATTAGCCTAGATTATGTACTGAAATCCTGGAACAAGGTATGTATGAACTTATGCACCTCTGCCTCAAAGAACTGATTACCTTCAACAAATAAGTGTTAAACACAATTGATCCCATTGAGCATTCAACTACAATTGACTGTGGCAGGAATTAAACTCAAACAAAACTATGAAAATCTCAGGGCTGCAATAAAAAGAAGGAACTAAAAGACCTTGAACATTTTCGGAAAGTTAAAGAGAGAGTATTCGCTGTTGGGAATACTCCTCCATGATGCCCCAATGTTCTTATGGGTAGGGTAACCAGTGTGGCGGAAAGCTGTACAAAATAAGTTTTATATCCAGTCTGCACAAAGTAAGCTGGTCAAGCAAGGTCAGGAGTTTAAGTGCTACAATTAGCCTCATTCACTCCCTAAAGAGAGGAAACAAGCACAGAACACTGGGAAAAATACATTACCCTCCATATTCTCTGCAATAAGAAAAGGCATCACTATCTTCAGTTAGATGATCTGGAGAATCAACATAAACTGAAAAGTACAATTCTAAAGGGAAGGCAGGAATAGACTCCTGCAATATATGGGCACAAATTATTGAAGGGGGCAGGGAAGGTTAAGAAAGCAAGTTTGAAAAGCATATGGAATCCTGTGCTTCACAAACAGAAATGTACAGCATAAAAGCCTCGAGGTTAAGATGAACCTAAATGAAATGCTAGCTCAGCTAGAACTGAAGCTGCCTGTTCAGTTCTGGTTGCTGCACTTCAGGAAGGAAGTGAAGGCATTAGACAGGGTGCGGAGAGATTCAACAAAATGGTCCACAGATGCAGGGCCTGGGTTCCAGTCCCACTCCAGGGCTCAAGTACAAAAATCTTTACTGACACTTCTATACAGCTCTGAGGGAGTGCCACACTGTCAGAGCTACTGTCTTTCTGATGAGATGTTAAACCGAGGTCTCATTTGCCTGCTCAGATGGATGCAAAACATAATGACACCACTTCAATCAAAAGCAGGAGAGTTACCCCCAGTGTCCTGGCCAATGTCTATTCCTCAATCAACATCAAGAAGATATCACTAACACATTGCTTTAACGCTCATATGACCTCGGCTTGCCATGTGGATGTACAGAGAAGTAGCAATGGTGTAGAGTTAGCCTTTGTTTTTGCTTGGCAGTTCAGACATTGCTAATTGGTGTACAGAGAGAATAAGCAATGCTCTTTCCAAATGGAAGTTTCTACTTGTAAGCCTTCGAACAGATCTGGCTGTTGAAGCAGGTTTCTGAAAATAGAGCAAACAATGTATTACTGTGTATGATATACACTTGGAAAGGGCAGAACACTGATGACAAAAAGAGGGAGGGATTGGGCAATATTCTTTGCTGCTTTTTGGGAGTGGTTCCCAAGCCCATCAGGATTGTAATAATCCAAGTGACAGAAGGGTTGTAGACATGCGAGGCTTGCAATGGAATATGGCTGCTGGTGAATGCAACTCGAGAGACAAAATGATTGAACAGGAACCAAGATAGTTTTTCCAACTTAGTTTCTGTTTTGTAAACCGAGTTTGCTGTGGTCGCATGTTTGAGTGGGAAGGACGAGCATTTGTCACCATGAGCTGTCACTTTTTTGGATCGATTATTTAATGTGAAATTTACCTTCTGTAACCTTAAAATATTCTTTACCTAAACAGTTAATGCTAAAGTTATGTTGATTTTAGCTGGTTTGTTGCTATAAAAGTTTTAAAAAGTGAACTGTTGCCCAGCTGTTTTTGTTAGCAAAATGCAGATTTCTTTCTTTTTTGAAAAGTTCTTACTCTCCACAGGGATTGTAACACTGCACATGAAGGGCTGTGGGTGTCCAGTGAACTGCGTCCCAACATGAAACAAGGAATGAAAAGAGAAAGGGAGAATATATAGTGAAGGTGGCACCATTTTCTTGTTGGAAAAAAACACACTTGCGAAAAAAATTCAAATCCAAATTCATACTATCATTCTGGCAATTCTAAATGGTATGGCAACCCCACGGAAACACAAACAGGATATCATTTGGGCACAGCTGTACTGAAAGGAAGGGAACACAAATGTGTGATGGATGTGGTCTTGGTTTGGATTTTTTAAAACTGGTGATTAAAGAATTTTTGAATTTTTAAGAAGTGTTCCCCCGATTAGATTTTCCTTTCTGTCTTAAGTGTCAGACAAAACAGGACCCAAGATAACTGGAAAAAATGAGCAGCTTGCAAATCACAGGTACATTATAATACCATAGTGTCAGCGTAACATACACAAAGCAGTGAAGTGTTGAGTTGAGCTTGACCCTGATGCTATTAGTTCTAAACTTCAGTGTTTTTCCATTTTTCGGACAGTTGTTTAAAATGTTTTTGACAGAGTAACTTCAGAATCAAGGAAAAAGTGAATGGAGGCTTTTAAGTCTTTCTAATTGTCAAAAAATTTGTAGCTGTCCCTGAAACAGTGCACAGCAGAGCATGGAATAAGAAATACGATCTCAAAAAAGGGCACATCTGTTCAATATTATAAGCAAACTATTATAACTTCACTTTTAATTTACTGTTTACTTCTTCTGGGGCGGTTCCTTTAATCACAGCCTCATGAGAGTATCAGTTTTCTAACAGAAACTGTTAAATATTAAGAAAATGTTATTGCTGAGTGTGTCTAAAATCATAGCTGGAGAGCTTTTACTTGAGCAAAAATTGGACCATATTTTAATTGCTTGCAGGCCATTCCTTGCCAATTTTACACCATGCTACAATATGAGTTGTGTTTCAAACATGCAGAATCTTAAAACATTTCCAAAACATAGGATCAGATTTTTAAAAAGGGGAAGGAGTGAAGGTGAGGGCAGAGTAACTGACCGTTGATAAATGTTAATTAATAGCACTGAATAATCTTTCACATATTTACTGAAGCATCACATTTAAAGAGACCCTACCATTTTAGCTGGAATGCTGGATAAGGTGAAAGACTGCATTGTATGTTTACTGTACATGGATGGTGTTTAGTAAGGGAAGGAAATGGAATCGGAACATAAAGTAATTGATTACAGTTATAGTACCACAGGCAGGGAACACAGGTAAAAAAAACACACACAGGAAAAACATCTGTACATTACTGCAGATCGAGAATAAAGCAAGTTTTCTCAGTATAATCTGTTTCATTTGTTAATTTAAAAACACAACGAAAAGCCGGTCATAAAACTCATTATTATTTAAGTACATAACTTATTACTAATTTCAAATTAGTTTAATTAGAAAGAAAAAGTCAGTGATTTTGATCCCTCCCCACATCTCTGCTGATTACACAGCTGGACCCTAAGCAACTATGATAGTTATGAGTAGTTTATAATTGATCAAGACAATTTGGCACATTTTTACTTTATCGTTAAATCCTCCGAAAATCATTCTAAAAATCATTCTAAAAAGGCACTGTAGGACCTACTACTGCTGCTGGCCCAATGAGGAATACAATGTGCACTGTCAACTTGCACACAAATTTGGGAAAATTACAAAAGAACGATCTTACTGTTTCACTGCAAAAACAGGAGAGTCCTGTTTTCCGAAGAAGGGTCCTGACCCGGTGTCAACTTTCCTGCTCCTCTGATGCTGCCTGGCCTGCTGTGCTCCTCCAGCTCCACACAGTGTTATTTCTGACTCCAGCATCCGCAGTTCTTACTATCTCAGAGTCTGGATCATAACTGTCTTTTATAGAGGTCGAAAATCACATAACACCAGGTTATAGTCCAACAGGTTTATTTGAAAACACTAGCTTTTTAAGCTCTGCTCCTTCCTCGTGTGTAGTGTGGAAAAGGAGGTATACAGACACAGAATTTATAAACAGAAAGGTAACAACCCTAAAAATGGCTCGCTGACCACCTCCTGTTGAATCTTTAATCAGTTAGAAAGGAGATGCAGTATTCTACTGATTAAAATGCAAATCCCAGAATTTCTTTCTAGACATTTAAAGATAAAGGTTTTATCAGTGTATGCCAAAGGTGACATCTCAGGTCGGACAATGCATTTTAGGTGTGAGCCTTGTTTGGAATCTGTCTGTGTTTTAACCTGGAGTCAGACTGGTTTTTTTTGAACAAAATAGAATGTATCTGCAAATACACAAACACCTTGGATGAAATCATTCACCCCATTGATTTATATGTGTGAGTGTGTGTTATCGATAATGATGAGCACCTTTCCACAATATTCTCTATGCCGCCACTTCTCGCCTTCGAACAACCGCTAAACCTTAAACAGACCACTGATCACAGCAAACTACCCAGCCTTCAAGACAACATCGACCACAATACCACACAAGCCTGCCATGGCAATCTCTGCAAGACATGTCAGATCATCGACATGGATACCACCATCACACATGAGAATACCACCTACCGCGTGCACAGCAGATACTCATGTGACTCAGCCAATGTAGTCTATCTCATATGCTGCCAGCAAAGATGGTATATTGGTGAGACCATGCAGACACTACAACAGTGGATGAATGGACACCGCGCAACAACTACCAGACAGGGGTGTTCCCTCCCAATGGGGGAACACTTCAGCGGTCTAGGGCATTCAGCCTCCAATCTTTGGGAAAGCGTCCTCCAAGTGGACTTCGAGATTCACAACAACACAAAATTGCCGAGCAGAGGCTGATAGCCAAGTTCCGTACCCATGAGAATAGCCTCAACCATGACCTTGGGTTCATGTTGCGCTACAGGTGACCCCACCACACTATACACTCTCTCTCTCTCTCACACACACACACACACACACACATATTCTCATACAAAAACACTCACACAGACCCTCTCTCTCACACACTCACTCACTCATACCCCCTCAAGCACACATGCACGTGTGCACACACATACACACTTAAATCTAAGGGGTGAATTATTTCATCCAAGATGTCTGTGTATTTGCAGATACATTCTATTTTGTTCAAAAAAATAAAACCAGCCTGACTCCAGGTTAAACACAGACAGATTCCAAACAAGGCCTCATACCTAAAATGTATTGTCTGACCTGAGATGTCACCTCTTGTATACACTGATAAAACCTTTCATTATCGCAGGCAATGACTTGAAAGAAATTCTGGGATTTGCATTTTAATCAGTAGAACACTGCGTCTCCTTTCTAACTGATTAAAGATTCAAAAGGAGGCTGTCAGCAAGCCATTTTTAGGGTTGTTACCTTTCTGCTTATAAATTCTGTGTCAGTATACCTTCTTTTCCACACTACACCTGAGGAAGGAACAGAGCTTAAAACGCTAGCGTTTCCAGATAAACCTGTTGGACTATAACCTGGTGTCATGTCATTTTTGACCTTGTCCACCCCAGTCCAACATTGGCACCTCCACATCATGTCTTTTGCAGACACAACTCTTACAACATTTACCAAAGTTTTAGACATTAGGGCAAAGAAATATTTAAGACTGCCCATCATTTATAGCAGCTTTTTCAGGGTGAAAAGGTTTCCAAAAGACTTAAAGGAAGTGCAGTAACATTTCCAAGGCTTTCTTAACATTTCAGAGTTAAGTAAATCCTCAGTATTATTATGGAATTAGTGAGTACCAGTTAGCATTTGTTTATTTCCACAAACAGAGGTTCTAATAAATATGCATAAAAAAGTGACTCCATTGCACACAATTAATATTCCTTTTGTCATATTTTTGAAGCACAACAGTACAATTTTGTATACATCACCTAATCAACTTGGAAAAAATCTCTTGAAAATAAATTTAACAAAAAGAGTTTAGCATGAATGTGTTGGATTTTTACTAAATGCACAAATTTAACTTCAAAATTTTGTGTACAGGGTTCAAAGTAAGATTATGTTTTCAAACTTATTAACTGCTTTATAATAGCTGTCCCAATTTATGCCATTAATTTAACTCAAAGGTTTAGGAGGTAAAAGCATAATCACACTGATGCCAAAAGGATCCTATAGCCTAATGTAATATCTGCTCTGAGCTTTGAAAGTAAGGGCAGCAGTTGGTGTATTACAGTTAGCTTCAGTGTACTTGAGTTACAGAGATGACAAGAAAAGATCCTGATGGTTAAATTATGCTGGAAGCACATGACCAATAGCATCAGGTTCCACTGGGTTGACAGTCACAATGGAAAATCTGTTGACAATGTTAAATTACATAAGAATTACTACTTCAGATGAAGCTCCAGAGTGTGACTATCATTCATAGTACATTCCTCAACAAACGGTCAACACTTTTTGGAAAGGAAATAGTGAAGAGGGGAAATAAATTCTAGCAGCAAAGGGAGGCAATGCAGTAAATAGGTAATAAATTGGTAGATATAACACAGTGTGGAGCTGGAGGAACACAGCAGGCCAGGCAGCATTAGAGGAGCAGGAAAGA
>NC_063332.1:162060381-162061347 GCF_021869965.1 Rhincodon typus | reverse complement strand
CACAGCAGGCCAAGCAGCATCAGAGGTGCAGGAAGGCTGACGTTTCGCACCTAGACTCTTCTTCAGAAAAAGATTTTCTGAAGAAGGGTCTAGGCCCGAAACGTCAGCCTTCCTGCTCCTCTGATGCTGCTTGGCCTGCTGTGTTCATCCAACTCTACACCTGGTTATCGCACACTGTGTTATCTCTGACTCCAGCATTTGCAGTTCTTGCTATATCCAATAAATTGATAGTACAGTGCAGCTTGTGGTATATGACAACATCAGACATATGAAACAGTATTAAAAGTTGTTACCACCCCTGAAGGGAATGCGTGAAAGCAAAATGATACTTATTGTAGCTGGACAATGATACAGTAGTGTCATCCTTATCATCAACAAGACAAACTTGGATATCATTGCTGATCAAATCAGAAAGGTACAAAATTTCTTCTGCCCCAATCACATGATAAATACAAATAGCCAAGTACTTCCATGATACTACAAAAGGTAAAAAAAAACAACTTTGGAAATAGTCACTAGATTTTCGTAGTATCACGGAGAATCACAAGCTCAATTTACCTGGTACTGTTGGACTGAAACATTAATAAATTAATCCAATTTTACTCTTGCAGTTTATGGCATCTTTTGAATGACTCAATATTTTGCTGTTCTGGAACACACTGCATGCTGTACATTTTCCTGTTCATACACGGCAGTCCGAAGTAACAACAAAAAGTATACTTCTACCATGATTATAAGACAGCAGAATGGTTTATACATAAGTTTTTGAGTAAGTTGAACAACGGACACAAAGACTTCTTGCAGTAAATAGTCCTTTGTGTGTTAATACTTTTTACAACATTTGAAGTAAAAAAAATTGTTAAATGGCAAATATCCATTTCATTATTTTTTATGCTACTGTCTCTAATTACAATTTGAATGCACACCTGGGGACATTTTCTGAAGGTTAATCAGCCAGTACAAGAG
>NC_063332.1:162051627-162059881 GCF_021869965.1 Rhincodon typus | reverse complement strand
TCCTTCTGATGCTGCTTGGCCTGCTGTGTTCATCCAGCTCTACACCTTGTTATCTCAGATTCTCCAGCATCGGCAGTTCCTACTACCCCAGACACACTGTCTAGGTGAAGCACCAATTTACCTGCACTTCTCTCAATCTAGTCTACCTTATTTGCTGCTCATAATGTGGACCCCTATACAGCGGGGAGGCTGAAATACAGACAGGGCAACTGCTTTGCAGAATTCAGTCCATATTCAGTCCGCAAAAATGACCCTGAACTTCCTGTTGCCTGCCACTTCAACATATCACCATGTTCCCTGACCGACATCTCTGTCCTGCTGAGTTTCTTCGGCAATTTCTGTATTTCATTGTTTCTCATTTTCAGCATCCACAGTTCTTTGTTTTTAGTTTGTACAGAGTGTTAGGTGATCAATTTATTTCTGTTCTGTCTTTTAGAATGACTCCATGCTCTCTGTCAGTTATGCATTTATTTATCGATGTCAATGGCACCTGTAACAGTGCATTGGCTGGAGATACCCATTAGTGAGGCTTACCTCCTCCATTCTCCTAAGAAAGTTAGAGCCTTTATCATTACTATCAATAGCTCCATTTGACAGCATGCATGCAAATATGTATATTGCCATAGCAGCTCAAATCTCCTGAACTGTAACGTATCACTGTCATGCTTTCCCTATGTTTTGTTTTCATTTTAAATGTGGTTCATCTGTCTTTTGTTTTTCTTATTTTGATGAAAGCTCCATGCCTGAAACATTAACTCTTCCAATCTCTCCACAGGTACTGCCTGACCTGCTAATTGTTTGTGGAATTTGGTGTTGTTATTTCAGATTCCAGTGTCCGCAGTGATTTGCTTTTTAGCAATTTGCGTTTTCCTGAGCTGTGCATTTGCCAGTGGCCTGCCTTCAAAGCAGATTAAGAACACAAAACAGAATTAATAATGCGTCATTCAGAATTTTCTTTCTCCAATGGTTCCCCATTACTTACTGCTTTTCTCAAAATAAAATGTTATGCTTTCTACATTTGAAGGCTGTTTGTGCTAGAGAAATGACTCAATATGATCCAAGTTTCACACAAAAAGGATTAACATATTCAGCTAAAGCTCTGAGAGAAGAATTTTTTTTCTCATCTGTTTTCAATGGACGACCACTTACTCTGGTCCAAGACTCTCCCACGAGGAGAAACAACCTCTCCGCATCTACCCTGTCAAGCCCCCTAAGAACCCTAATTGTTTCAATCAGGTACCTCTTATTCTTTTAAATTCCAATGAGTAAAGGACCTACTCAATCTCTCCTTATAAGAAAATCCCTCTATATCCAGGATTAACCTGGTAAACTTTCTCTGGACTGCCTCCAATGCCAGTGTATCTTTCCTCAGGTAAGGGAGCCAAATCGTTTACTGTAGTGAAGATTTGGTCTGGCTAGGGTCTTAAATAATTTTAGCAAGACTTTCCACTTTTACACATCATTTTCTTTGAAATGAAGGCCAATATTTCACTTGCCTTCCCTCTCACCTGCTCAACTTGGATGCTACCTCTTAATGCATGGAGGAACCCAAAACCTTCTGTTTTGTGGATTTTGGCAGTTTTTCTCCATTTTAATAATATTCAGTACCTCTATTCTTTCTACCAAAGTGCATTGCCTCATCATGTCCTACATGATATTCCATCTGTCAAGTTTTTGCCACTCTCTTAAACTATCCATATTCCTCTGTAGAATCTTTGTTATTCTCATCATTTGCCTTCCCACCAATTTTTGAGTCGTCTGCAAACTTGGTGATAGCACCTTCGCTTCCCTCATCCAAGTCATTAATATAAAATCATACCAAATAGGAAGAGGCCATTCAACCCCTTCTGCCGACTCTGTCATTTAATAGGATCATGGCTGATGCAACATTCCTCACATCCACTTTCCTGCCCTGTCCCCTTAAACCTTGATGCCCCTATTGATCCAGAATCTATCTGTCTAAGCCTTAAATATACGCGAGGACTCTGCCCCCTCAGCTCTCTGTGGCAAGGCATTCCAAAGGCTCACAACACTCTGACAGAAGAAATTTCTCCTCATGTCATTCTTAAATTGGCACCCTTGTATCCTGAAACTATCCCCTCTGGTCCTAATCTCATGCATGAGGGAAACTATCCTCTTAGCATTTGTGCTGTCAAGGCCCTAAGAATCCTGTATGTTTTGATGAGATTACCTCTCATTCTTCTAAATTCCAAAGAATAGAGCCTCAACCTGCTTAACCTTTGTTCATAAGACAATCCCTCCATGCCAGGGATCATCCTAGTGACCGTTCTCTGAACTGCCTCCAATGAAATATCTTTTCTTAAATATATATCATAAATAATTGTGGCCCTAGCACTGATTCCTATGGCACTCTATTAGTTATAGGTTTCTATCCTGAAAATACCTCCTTTATGTCAACTCTCTGTCTTCTAATAGTTAGCCGATCCTCTATTCAAATCAATATACACTACCCAATAGAATGGGCACATATTTTGTTATGTAGGCTTGTGTGCTGTACTTTATCGTACTCCATTTGGAAATGCAAATATATTACATCTGCTGGTTTTCTTTTAACTATTCCACTTGTTACTTGCTCAAAGGATTGTAATAAGTTTGCCAAGCTAACACTGCTTGATTATATTTTGCTCTTTTAAATACTCTGCTATTCATTATAATCTCTAACATTTTCCCAATGACTGATGTTAAGTCAACTGGCTTATAGTTAACTGTTGTTTTTATTTTGCTCCCTTTTTGAATAAGGGTGTTGTCTTGGCAGTTTGCCCCTCACCTGGGGCTTTTCCAGAATCTAAGGAGACTTGGAAGATTAGTGCCAGTGCATCCACTATCACTGGAGCTACTTCTTTTAGGATCAAAGGAAGAACCCATAGGGTCCATGAAACACATTGGCCTTTATTGCCATTAGTTTCCCTGGTATGTTTTTTCTGGTGATGGTTATATTATTTATTTTCTTTCTGTTTTTCATTCCTCGACTATTTAATACTTTTGGAATGCTATAAATGCCTCTGCTGTGAAGACTAATGCAAGTACTTCTTCAACTCCTGTGTCATTGCTTAGTTTCCCTTTGTTATTTCCCCACCTCATTCTCTAAGAGGCCCACTTTGGCCTCTCCTTTCATTTTATGTATTTAAAGGAGCATTTACCGTCCATTTTTCTATTACTTGCTAGTTTACTCTTACAGTTTATTTTCTCCATCTTTGTTGTTTTTGGCCAGCTTTTGTTGGCTTTTACAACTTTCCCAATCCTCTAGTTTATCACTCATTTTTTCCACATTGTTATTTTCATTTTAATTTGATACTATCCTTAATTTCCTTGGTTAACCACAGTCAGCTTATTCCCTTCATGGAATCCTTCTTCCTCACTGCAATATGTTGATGTGAACCATTAACTATTTGATGCTGACATAGGACCATTACAACCAGAACAAAGAGGTTCCATGAATGCTCTCAATTTAATAGCAATTCAAACCATTCTCCAGAAGTGAAGTGATGGTGTGCCAATGCACTAATCACTTATTTCATATTGCTAAATCAAAACAAAGACCTTGTACAATTAACAGTAAATAACTTTTTTTTATTTAACAGTGTAAAAGGAATAAACCTCAACAGCCACTTGTCAGTACACAAAGGGAAATCCAAATATATCAGTTCTAGATACATTAGAACCTTTGTTTATCTGCGGATGCTGGAAATTAGCAGATATTTGAGAGTGCTCAGAAATTTGCAACAAAGGTAACTACAAAACAAATAACAAAATTACGTGCAATTAGGCAACATCTTACACAATGGTTTGTCCTATACAAAGTCTAGTGAATAATTGGGAGGTTTCACTGCATACAAAATAAATTATTCCAAATAAAAACAGTCCACACATTTTTTACAATCTCCCAAACAAAGGGATTTTTTTTAATCTGAGATTAGATTAAAAATACATTTTTTACACATCAAATTGCAATCACAGCATTTTCACAGTGTTCAATCATCATTGCTCTTTCATAAGTGTCATTTCAATCACAGAACCTACTGCTAGGCAGTTATTTCACAAATCTTCTTGCTCTTCTTAGACCTGGGCAGCGGTGCCTTTATAGCAATGTACCTGCATTACATCTTCTTGTAATTCACTGTTCACCCCTAAATCTATTAGAAAATCCCAATGGAACATCTGCTAAAATTCAGTTAAATCAATGGATTAGAGAAACGGGGGCTGTTTTGTTTGAAGAGAAGGTTTACAGATTCAATACAATCTTTTGAAACAAGGGATGTGGAGAATATAGACAGGGATCAACTGTTCACTTTGGTGGAAGGATCAAGAACTGGAAGGCATGATTTTAAGGTGAATGGCAAAGAACCAGAAGTGACAATGGGATGCAACTTTTTTAATGCAGCAAGTTATTGCATTTGGAATGCATGGTCTGAGAGTGTGGCGGAGACGGACACAATTGTAAGTATCAAAAGTGAATTGCCAAATTATCTGAATGTGGGTGAAGATGGTAGAAATGGCAATAGTTGAATTGCTCTTGTGGCTTGCTGACACAGATACAATGGGTCAAATGGGCCTCCTCCACTGAGGGAACTGTCCTACGATTCTATGATGAATTAAGTCATTGTAGGGTGATAGATAGCAGCTATGTGGTGTTTCTGTGACTAGTTTCACGGTATTTGAATCTCCAAAGATATGGAAGGCCATAATTTTTGAGGACTTCAAAGAACTGTAATCACAACGCTTTACCCTGAAAATTCTACTGGTCCGGATTTTCCTGGTTCCCTTTTAAAATGGGGAACCCTACGTCGTGGGATGGGACCCTTGAATAGCGCAAAAGAGGGAATTATGGAGCAAGTGACCTCTGGGGTCACTTCCTGCTCTCTACATTCATCTCAGTCTTCTGCACCACTCCACAGTTGCCCTTTACCTAAAATAGTTGGAAGCTTATGTGTGTAAGTGGCAATCTTGCTGGATCTCATCACTGGAAATGTTTCTACTACTTACATTTAAAATACTGGTAGGGATGTGATTTATAGATGGTTTTGTTTTATGGAAGAAAACTCTCACACAGTCCTTTTGAGACTCATGACCAGGTTCAGCACATGAGTAGAACAATTATACTAAAAGTCTATTACATTTCAACATTGTGGGCAGGCCAACTGTTTCCACTAAGAGATCACCCTAGTGCGAATAATGCTTCTGGCAACAGTCATAGTTTGACTTGACATTGATACCCAGGTTGTTTATTCTTCAATTCATTGGGAGAAAATGGCTACACTGCTCATAGCTGCACATTTTGATAAGAAACGTTGGAAAATGAAGAGACTTAGCGATGGTGAGGTTACCATGTTGGATTGCTAAATGAATGGTGTTCATTGCTGATCTTATTGCTGCAGGACATTCTAGCCCAATGGGCCATTCCAGGCAGCAATCAAACCATAGAGTGGAGGAAGATTCCCTGTCAATGTTGAGTAAGTCAGTCGCAGCTGGAGGGGCGGTCAACAGGCAGTCATTGTCCTCATATCTCTAGATTAGGGAAAGAGTAATCAGTTTAGTCTGACTGCTATTCAATGATCCCAGGCAGTAATGTTTGTCTATTTCTGTATGTGTGTGAGTCAGAGTCTGTATTTTGTATGTGTGTGCATGGACATTCAATGAAGACTGAACTGGGCTCATTGCAAAATATTCTCAAAGATACAATAGTCTGTGAATGTTCACTATCTGAGCTCAGATGAATAATCACTACTTGGGAAGGATACTGGAAGGTGGGTTGCAGCTGTGTTACCATACCACAGCAACAGCCAGCATCTTCAGGATGGAAAGGAACACATTGGCAGGAAAATAACAACAGAACAGTAATTGACCGATTTCTAGAACAGTCAGTGAAGAAGCGCGCTTTGTGATCCTGCCACTATCGAGGATGGGATACTAAGGGCGAGTCCACCTCCATTGGGATGATTTGCCCTACTTTGTTGCTTCAGGGGGAGAGGTGGGGGACACACTTAAATTAGTACGGGGAGGAGCTTCTATCTTTCTCCAGGAGGAATTCCTGCTTCTTAGAGCTGCCAGCAGCCAATGGAAGATCATCAGCTCAACACTGCACCAGGATCCATGGCCCATTGTCTATATTGCAGCATGGAAGTGGAATCATGGACGCCCTGAAATCCAGGTTAGTTCAGAATCTTGCTGGGACAGATAGTCAGGTCTTGGGGTGAGGGGGTCCTGTGGCTGGGGGGATGGTGTTGGACAGGCCTGGGGGACACAGTGAGGCTAAACTGTAGGGAAGGAAGGTTGGCCATCGATGGGCACAGAGTGACCCAACAAAGGGGCACCACCTCATTTCAATGCTGACCATGCCAGACTACACATTGGCACAGATCTTACCCTTTGAACCCAAGCAAAAGTATGCTGACACCCTTCATTGCATACTTTAGGGGCTTTGATGGAGCCATTGGTGGGCAGCTACCTCTCAATGTGCAGGCAGACTGGGTGACTGGCAGTTGGCACACTGCCGATGGCTTGTGGGGGAGATTCCTAATTTACAGGTCTCCTCACACTTATCCACACCCCTCCACCCTCACAGGTGTCCTGCTAAAATTCAGTCTATTGTAACAAGACCAAGGAGTTGGAAGTAGCACAGACCATGACATACCAGAAAATATTGAGTAACATCAACTGGGGAAAACTTAGCAACAGATACCAGGAAACAAGGAATAAAATGGACCAGGACAGTCACAAGGATAATTTGTGGGTGGTGCTACAGTAATAAGTAACAAAATCCAGTAAACGGAGTCACAGACAATACAGGAAATTGAGTAACACATCAGGACAATAACAGGCTCATATCTGCGTGCATGTTGCTATGACTATTTAGAGATAGTATCTAGTCCCTTTGCTGGTAAAATTAAGACCTTAAGTGACTAAGAATTGAAAAAGCTTTAAACTCCTCTAAATAGAACTTTTCAATTCAAGCACAAAAACAACATTAATTAAGGAACCATTTTACATAAATGTTTCCAAATGTATTCCTAGCTTCTTCAATAAGCCAGCACATGTATCTGTGTTCAGTGAATTACTCAAGAAACACATACTGGCATCAGCTGTATTAAGGCAACTGCATAAAATCATAACATATTTCACACAGCAGCGTCTGGAATTCATTTAGATTGTTTGCTCAAACTGCCTGCTTTAGTATAGAAACAGGGTGCCAGTGAATAATTGGTGTCAGAACAGTGATTATGTTAAAATTAAATACATGTTGAGGACTTATTTGGTTCAGCTCAATCTAACAATCGCAGATTGTTTTTGATTGCTATATATCTGAATATTCGACTTGTCAGATAAAGTGTGAATGTTTTCAAGAAACCAGCTGACAGCGGGCAAAGCAGCAGTCTGTCTACATTTGTGCATTAGCTACTCAGCGTGAGGCAAGGGGTGTAGATGAGCTCCAAGATGGCTCCTTAATATTCCGAACAATTCAGAAGGAAACCCCATGATAGGGCCGACATTAACCTTGCCAGGTTGGTCCCCGGGTAGTGGACCAAGAAGATGGTGATGTGATACTGGCATAATCCCACTTCCACATCCCTCCCTGTCACAACAATCCGGTTTTAATCAACTCATATAAAGTCCGGGGACAGGGGAGACTACTTTACATTCGAAAATCACAGTCAGACGACTGCAACACCATTTTGACTGTATTTTAAAATACATGCAGTTCTGGGGGGCTAAACTTGTTAGCAGGTGCTGGTGGCAGTCAGTAGAGAGGCAAGAAAAGACCACTGAGTGTATTGATGTTGAACTGATTTATTTGACAAGGGGTGGGGCAATGCTTCCCCACCAAACCTTGGACTTGAATAGATCCTCAAGGCACTCCTGACCAGTGTCCTACCTCTTTGTCCCTGCATCAACATCAATCATGTCTCAACCAAACCCTCCCCCATTTCCTTGTATCCTCAAATTCATCATGCTCCTGCCACCCAATTTCGGCTCTTCCCAGCTTGCCCTGACCAATGTCCTGGAAACATAGAAAATTGGGGGAGCAGGCCATTCAGCCCATTGAGTCTGTTTCACCATTCAACATGATCAGGACTGATCATCCAATCACGTACTCTAAATCCTACCTAATTATGCACCCGTCCATATGCCTTTTAAATGTAATTGAAACTGACTCCTCCCTCAGATATCAGAGATAGGAGGAACTGCCGATGTTGGAGAATCTGAGATAACAAGGTGTAGAGCTGGATGAACACAG
>NC_063332.1:162040504-162051527 GCF_021869965.1 Rhincodon typus | reverse complement strand
CTGCTGTGTTCATCCAGCTCTACACCTCGTTACCTCCCTCAGATATGTTTTGTTAATTCTGTTTCACTGCCCAAAGATGTTGTCCAATCTATTTCATATTTCCAGCATCTGCCCTGTCAACTTTGGATGGAGGACAGTGATGCAATATCCAAACTGGTCAAATAATTTCACCTTCCCCTGCATTTTGCCCAGCCTAAACACACCCCCAAGTTAAAATCAACCTTAAAGTGGAATTGGTCACTGAGTCATGGCTGGTTGTTCCTTTTGCATACTGTGTTTTGGAATATTTTGCATGCTGTCAGTAAATGTTCTTTTCCATTCCAGAAACTAATTTCTGCAGTGCTGGCAGGATGTGGAGATTACGGTGAACAAAAGCACTGTGTTAGAAATTAAAATGCTCACAAATATGAGCTATGGCCAAACCCAATTGAACCAGGGCTCACTTTTTCCAGTTCCTGATATTCATAGTTGTTTCCTGGTAGCCTGCAGCATCTTATTCCCAAATTGTATTTCTAACAAAAACACTACCGCAGCCCATTTCATTTGCCTTCCTTGTTTTTAATCTTACACTTACAGAAATTCCTTGCATATAAATTTGCCTCTGAGGACTTTACAAATGGAATTGGATTGGCATAAGCAGGAGAAGGAAGGGAAAATTTGAAGACAAGGCAGGAATGAAAAATTGACTGGTGGTTTTTCAAACAGGTTGGAAATGACTGAAGGAAAGTCGGTTTCGAAGATGGTTCCAGAAGGTGGAGGCACATTAGCTGAAGGAGCCATCTCTGCTAGTCCAGTGGTGGATCAGAATCAGTGTGAATGGGGCTGAAACACAGACTGAAGTGCACGACAGATAATGCTTTCTGAGCAAGATTATTGGAAGTCTACTGCAAGCTGGGTAGGTAAGCCATGGGAAATGCAGGGTTACAGGGATAGGGAATGGGCAGGGTGGGTCTGGGAGGGATGCGCTTTGGAGGTTCGGTGTGGACTTGATGGGCTGAATGGCCTGCTTCCAGACTGTAGGGATACTGTGTAGTGAGGTGGAACAAAACCATGGAGAAATTTGGACATGAGGAGAAGAATCTTCAAATCAATCTCTTGGTGCACGTTCAGGGCTTTGGGAAAAAGATTCAGGCAGCAGCATCTGCTGTAGTTTGTGAAGAGTGTAGATATAACATCCTATTTCAAAATGAAACTTAATGAATGTTTACATCAATGTAAACAACTTGGGGGCGCCTCGTCTTGGGCTTTAAAATAATCATTCTTTTACAACGTGGAGTCACTTAGAATCCCTACAGTGCAGAAAGAGGCCATTCAGCCCATCAGATCTGCACTAAACCTCCCACCCAGACCCAGACCCCTACCCTAGCATTTCCCAAAGCTAACCCACCTAACCTGCACACTCCAGGGCAATTTAGCACGGCCAATCCAAATAACCTGCACATCTTTGGACTATGGGAGGAAACCGGAGCACCAGTCAGGAACCCACACAGACACAGGGAGAACATGCAAACGCGTAGATGAATTAATCAATTTATCTTAGCATGAATATATTGTTTATGTAACTATGCGGTAAGATTGAATAACACACAGAGTATTAGGTGTAACAGTGTGCGAGGAAAATGAAGAGTTTGGGCTCCCATGTGAAAGAACAAAACCTACAGCAGCAAACTATTTGAATCTTACCTGGAATGCATAGTCAGGAACAAAGTGTTGTACAAAACTGCACAGAATCGGACAATACTGAGCTTCTCACAATAATATCAAATTTAAAAAGAGCTACTTATATTGGAATTTATTGGCTTCTTCAATACTCTTCCCACTCTCTCTTGCCTCTCATTGTTCATAGAATCATACAGGACAGAAGAGACCCTTTGGGTACTACTACCTATACTAGTCCCACTTTCCTGCACTAGGTCCATAGCCCTGAACATTATAGCATTTCAAGTTTTCATCCAAGTACTTCTTAAAGGTTGTGAGGTTTCCTGTCTCAACTATCCTCCCTGGCAGTGCATTCCAGATGCCCAACACCCTTTGAGTGAAAAAAAGTTTTCCTCAAATCCTCTCTAAATCTGTTGCCTTGCACTTTAAAATTTTGCCCCCTTGTTACTGACCCTTCAACTAATGGGAACAGCTGCTTTCTATTCACCCTATGTATATCCCTCACAATCTTATAGTCCTCTATCAGGTTCCCCCTCTATCGTATCTACTCTAAAGAAAACAGCCCAAGGTCAGCCAGCCTTTCTTTACAGCTGAAATGCCCCATCCCAGGCAACATCCGGGTGAATCTCCTTTGCAACCCCTTCAGTGCAATCACATCTTTCCTATGATGTGATGATCAGAATTACACACAGTACTCCCTCTTTATTCTGACCAAAGCTATGTACAGCTCCAACATGACCTCCCTGTTCTTATAATTTATGCCATAACTAATAAAGGTAAGGGTCGGTATGCCTTCTTACCTACCTGATTAACCTGTGCTACCTTCAGGGATCTGTGGACAAGTACCCCAAGATTCCTCTGAGCTTTCTAGTGTCTTGCCAATCATTAAGAACTCCACTGTCTTGTTCCTTTTGCCCAAGTTCATCACCTCATTTTTATCAAGGTTTTCTTCCATCTGCCACTGATCTGCCCATCTGACTAATCCATTTACACGTTCCTGTAACCTAACACCTTCCTCCTTAGTGTCAACCACTCGGCCAATCTTTGTGTCAAACAATTAAGGCTTGTCCGAGATTTGAACCCAGGACCTAATCTGTACCGTGCACTATAAATTCCAAAGTGAGAATCATACCTCTAGCCCAATGAGCCAATCATATTCCTGTCATTTTGGCTCATGCTGCAATCATGGGTCAGTAGGTACTGTTAAGGCTTCTCCCCACCTGTCTAAAATCTCCCTCTCCCTCCTGGTGCAGTGCTACCTCTTGTCTTTCCTCTAAAACACATAGAGACAAAGGTGAATTGCAGCTCTTCTATCTCAGTATCCACTTCTATTCAGGGATAATCCTTGCCCTTTACCAGCCACTGTGCCGACAGACAGGACATTGAAACCGCTAACTACATCTGTTCAACTTCAAACACAATCTACTTATTGCTGTAGCTGCAAATAAGGATTAAATATTGTTTTGCCAACTGTACTGCAGCATTGCCGAAGATAAAGTTCGGCCCATTCCCTGTTTTGTACGGGTCCTGATTCAGTTTGTTATAGTTAGAGTGGATCAATTTTTTTGATTAAATTTAACGCAGGGAAAAATAGCAGGAAGGTCTTATGGCAGGCAAGGTGAATATAATCAAAAGCATGGAATTGTTCAAAATAACATTCAATAGTTATGATAGCAGAGAAAATGAGATCGAGTGAAGTGACAACACAGGGTTAGTTGTGTGTCAAACAGCAAAGGCAGCGTGCAATTGACAGATGATCTAACTTCAACAAACCAGATCAAAGCTCTGCAGAATTGACCCATCCCTGTCTTGAATAACAGTGGACAATTATATACACATTATCAAAGGAGGAGGCTCCACAAACGTCCCCATCCTTGGTTATGGGGAAACCCAGTACATCAGTGCAACAAGTAAGGCTGAAGCATTAGCAAGCACTTATCTTCAGACAGAAGTGCTGAGTGGATGATCCAACACAGCCTCTTCCTGAGGTCTTCAGCGTCACAGATGCCAATCCTCAGACAATTTGGTTCACTCTATATGAAGGCAAAAAACAAGGGCACTGTAAAATACAAAGGCCATGACAACATTCTGGCAATAGGACTGAAGACTTGTTCTCCAGACCTAACAATGCCTTTAGCCAAGCTGAGCTAGTATAGCTACATCACTGGCACAACCTGGCAATGTGGAAAATTACCCAGACAGGATAAATCCTACCTACTGTTCCATCAGCCTCATCTTGGTCACCTGAAAAATGCTGGAAAATGTAGTCTACATTGATCAAAGTGGTACTTACACAGCAATAATGTGCTTACTGATGCTCAGTTTGGGTTCTGTCAGGGCCGCACAATTCCTGACACCATTATTGTTTTGGTCCAAACAGGGACAAAAAGGCTGACTTCAAGAAGGAAGGTGAGAGTGACCGCCTTGACATCATGGCAGGGTTTGACTGAGTGCGGTATCAAAGAGCTCTGGCAGAAATGAACAGGAATGAGTGGAAAAGCTCTCCACAGGTTGGTCAAACATGGCCCAACGAAGATGGTTGTGTTTACTGGAGGCTAATCTTATCAATCTCAGGAAATCTCTGCAGGAGTTCCTCAGGGTGGTGTTCTAGGCCCACCCAGCTTCTGCATCAGCAATGACCTCTCTCCATCATAAGATCAGGAGTGGGATGTTTGCTAATGATTACATAAAGGACAGCGCCTTTTGCAACTCCTCAGATACTGAAGCAACCTGTGTCCATATGCAGCAATACGTGGAATATAAAGGGTTGGGCTGAGAAGTGCCAAGTTACATTCATGCTACACAAGTGCCAAGCAATGACCATCTCCTTTTGACATTCAGTGGCATTACTGTCAATGAATCCCCAAACAGCTGAAACTTAGGGTTACCACTGACTTAAAACTGAACTGAAACCAGCCAAATAAATACTTTGCAGGTCAGAGGTGAGGAATTCTGAGGTGAATAACTCGCCTCTTGCCTCATCAAAGCCTGTCTACCATTTACCAGACATAATTTAGAGATGCCATTGGATATACCACTTGACTGCATGTATGCAACACTCATGGAGCTCAATTCCATCCAAGATAAAGCAGTCCACTTGGTCAATACTATATCCACCAAGTTACATGTTCACTCTCTCCACCACTGACAAATGGTGTCAGCAGTATATGCCATTTATAGGATGCTCTGCAGCAACTTAGAAATCCTCCTTTAACAGCTCCTTCCAAACACACAAAGTCTACCATCTAGAAGGATAATCACTGCAGATACTTGGGAACAACACCACCATCAAGTTCTCCTCCAAGCCCCACACTATTCTGACTTGGAAATATATCACTGCTCTATCTCTGTCACTGGATTGAATTCCTGTTCCTCCCTTGCTAACAGCAATGTTGGTGTATCTAATCCAGGTGGACTGAAGCACTCAAAAACGTGGCAAACCAATACCTTCTCAACAAAGGCTGGCCCCACCAGTGACATTCACTTCCCATGAAAGAATGAAAATATGAAATTCCCATGAAAAAATGAAAAAATAGAGAGTGGACTTTGATGGTAGAATGCATGTACTAGAGGTTGATTGTATAGCAATTACGTTTAATTATATGCAGATGGAGGGCTTTAACTGAGGGTTCATTTGAGCAGAAATAAGGGGGCCCTCTGATGGTACAGTCGTCATGTCTGAATATCTGTACAAGTTGATTGAAACTATCTGCAGCAGATACAAAGAGACACTCACAGAAACTCGGTTGATAGTTGAATTATGTTTTTTAATGTTAGACCTCAGTAAAGCTTGAATCATGATATATCTGTTACCAGTAGGCATTTTGGATTATAACAGTGAGGGGTATGCCAGAAGAACAACAGTTAGTCAAGAGAGCGAAGACTTCAAAAAGATGAAGCTTTTTGGAAGTGGGTGAGGTTAGTTAATGGACAAGAGGGATAGTTTTAGTTAGAAGATAAGAGGCATTTTCTCAACCTTGAGACGTTTCCAGTGTCATTTTAAATTCATTGCCACTTCTACCTCAGCATCTACTTCCAAACCCTGACAGTTCCACAAATGCTGGGAGACACCTGTAACTGCAAAATTCAGAAAAGATCAGCTCATCTTAAACATTATCTGCCTTTATTTTGTGTGCAGTCGATGGTGGAGGAATTTGTGGTCAGCTCTAACCTAATTGGTTTATATTGGCAGATTGCAGTTGCAAAATGCTGATAAACAAGAGAGATAACTCAAAAGCTGATGTATGGAACATCAGCATCGTGATTGGAGGGTCTTCCCAAGACAGAAGCAGGTCTCGCTACATAATTAAATAGAGGTGGAGGAGTTGCCTTAGTGCGATAGTTCTGAACTTGGTAAATGTTGGATTCTGCGGTACCGTAATATCAACAAATTGTTTCTCAGTTATAAAAAATATCCACAGATAAACTTCAAGTCGAATACGATATTAAAGAGCGCAAGTTTGTCTCGGAAGAGCACAGTGAAAGTCATTGCATGCTTTTTCTTTTCCCCAACCAGCCTTTTGAAACTTAAAATATAAACAAAAATAAAACGATGGAAATACTCAGCAGGTCAGGCAGAGTCTGTGGGAAGAGAAAGAGGGTTAATGTTTCAAATTGATGACCAATCATCAGAACTGAAGCATAAAGCCTTTCTGCTGCAAGGGTTGACCCCAAAACCTATTGCTGAATATGTTTCATTCACGTGTAGAATGCATTTCATATATCTGAAACTCAAAATACTGCAAATTAACTAGAAAATTCAGCACTTTGACAAAAGACCAGCATGATAATGGTATAAGATTATATTAATACTATATTTTCTCTCCATAAACTAGCCGTGTACATACTAAATTTAACCCTTTTCCTTTGCAATTATGATATTGTCAAAACAGTAGAATCTGCAAGTTCTCCTATGGTAATATTACGGCATCACAATCTGGGAGGATGACGGGGCTTCGAAGGGAAGCAGTTATCTGCTTCTGAGCTGGGCAGCTCTTCTTCTGGTCTTGGCACATGATGCACAGCAAGCTGTTTTGTAGTATGCATAGACACAGAGTCTGGCTTGTACCACAACATTACAGTTGAAGTACATGTCTCTGCAATTTTCATCTGCAAAAGAAAAGCATAGGAATCAGTTCCGAAAGCTCAAGCCACAAAATACCACTGGTTGCTCATCTAGGGAACAATCATGACCACAGCAGCTTTAAAACAAATAAAAAATGCTTGCACTGATGTAGCACTGAAATAAAAGTACAATACTGTGGATACTGCAGACCTGAGATAAAAACAAGAAGTGCTGGAGAAACTCAGCATCTGCAGGTCTGCCAGACCAGCTGAATGTCTCCAGCACTTTTTGCTTTTATTGCATTTATACCACACCGATTCTGACCACTGGATGTCAAAACATGTTGTCCAGCCAACAAAGTTTTGAAACATGGTTGCTATTGTAATATAGGAAATGTGACATCTAGATTGTGCACAGCAAGCTGCCGCAAGCAGCAAGATGATACTGGCCACGCAGACAACTTGTTTTTTATAATGTTGATTGAAGGATGAATACTGGTCAGAAGACAGGGATAAGTGCCCTGTTTTTCTTTGGAATAGTGCCATGGGATCTACTTCTGTTCACCAAAGACAGGTCTATAATTTGATGTCTCGTTTAACATGCAGCACCTCTGACAGTGCAGCCTTCTCTCAGTCCTGCACTGGATAGTGTGACTTGGTTATTGTATTCCAGCTGGACTGGGAATTGAACCAATTACTGCATGACTCAGAGACAGAAGTGCAAAAAACTGAGTCATGGCACCATTTTATGAACAATAACTGCATTTATATAGTGCTTTTAGTGTCGTAAAACATCCCAAGCTGTTGTACAAGAGTGATTAAACATTAAAATAATACAAAGAACCGCAGATGCTGGCAATCTGAAAACAAAAACACAAATTGCTGGAGAAACTCAGCAGGTCTGGCAGCATCTATGGACTGAGAAACAGAGTTAACGTTTCGAATTCATTGACCTTTCTTCAAAAATGATGGTAGGTAGGAAAACAATATATTTGTGCTGAATACAGGGAGTGTGCTGGGAGTTTGGTGGAAGGCAGTAGTGAGAGGATAGGTAGAGATGGAGTCTGTAGAGACAGAATGACAGTTAAAGAGACAAAGGATGGGATAATAGTATGCCGTTTTGGGTCGGGACCCTTCTTTTCTGAAGAAGGGTCCCGACCCGAAACGTCAACTTTCCTGCTCCTCTGATGCTGCCTGGCCTGCTGTGTTCAACCAGCTCCACACTGTCTTATCTCTGACTCTAGCATCGGCAGTTCTGACTATCTCTGGGATAATAGTATATCCTGGAGAATGAAAAGCTGCTAAGGACCATAAGTAGATAAAAATGGGTTGGCTACGTTGAAACAGGGTCTGGGGGTGGACAAAAGACATGGAAGGGGGTGTTCAGGACCTAAAATTATTGGACTTGATACTGAATCCTGAAGGGTACAGGGTCCCCCATTTGGAAAATGGGATGCTGTTCTTCCAGCTTGTGCTGAGCTTCGCTGGAGCCCAGTTGCAAGCCTGAGACAGAGATGTTGGCCAGGGAACAGGATGGTGTAACCAAGCAACCGAGAGCTTGGTGTCATTCTTGTGAACAGAACGTAGGTGTTCCGCAAAGTGGCCACTCAGTCTGTGCTTCATTATCCAGTGTGGAGGGGACACATTGTCAGCAGTGCATACTGTAGACCAGATTGAGTGAAGTGCAGGTAAATTGCTGCTTCACCTGGAGGGTGCATTTGGGGCCTTGGATAGTGAGGAAGGAGGAAGTAAATGGGCTTCTGCGATTACAGAGGAAGGTGCCGTGAGGATGTTGGGATGGAGGAGGAGTGAATCAGGGTGTCCCAGAGGGAATGGTCCTTGTGAAATGCTGACAAGGGAGGGGAGGCAAATATATGGTGGCACCCCACTGGAGCTGGCAGAAATGGCAGTTTATTTGATTGCTCCTGTCTCAGGAAGACTTCACATCTGGTGTTCCCAGTAGTATCAAAACAATTCAAGAGATGATGAACATAAAAAGACAGGAAATTTTTAAAAGATGACGTCTCACCAGCAACAGGGGCTAGGCAAGGACCAGTCACCAATGAGAAGGGATTGGTAGCTTACGCACAAACAGAACAGCTTTTAATACAAGACAAATCCTAAGGTGCCTCATTCACACTCAAATGGTGGGAGATGACTATACAGTAGTTCTTTGTAGAATGTGGCTAATTGTTTATCTATTTAGTTCGGCTAGTGCAGCAACGTTGTTGTTTTACTACTGTGCTGAAATCAACTTTTCTTTGTCATTGTTTTTTGGAACTTATATCAATGGAGGGGGTTCAGGGTTGAGGGCCCTTTCAGGGTCCATGTTGCCTGTTGCTAACAGGCGCGGCTCACATTCGCAATGGCAGCATATGTGTAGCCCCTGGGAACACTATTACTTCCTATTTTAGCCATCTAAATGACCAGATGATAACTTCAGAACATCATCATTCCCGGCAGGTCCTCGTACTGGCAACAGGAGCTAGAAACTGAAGAGTAAGTGGGATCATCAATTTGGCAGTTGGCAAACAGATAATCCATGCTGTCATTTAAAGCTCTTGGGGTTGTGGGGGGGAAGGTAGGGGAAAGGGATATAAAGTTGGTGTGGGAAATAAAGGGCATTGAGATTTTTGACCTGTTCATTCTGACAGCTTTTGGCACCAGGTTGCAGTGCCTCTGCATTTATTATATAGAAGTAGGAAGGCCATTCAGCCCATGTAGTCTGCTTGACCAATCAACTAGATCATCGCTGATTTTTTTTATTCATTCACGGGATGAGGGTGTAGCTGACCAGGCGTCATTTATTGCCCATCCCTAATTGCCCAGAGGGCAGTTCAGATTCAACCACAATGCTGTGGGTCTGGAGTCACATGTAGGCCAGATGAGGTAAGGATGGCAGTTTCTTTCCCTAAAGGACATTAGTGAACCAGATGGGTTTTACTGACAATCAAGAATGGGTTCATGGTATCATTAGATTCTTAATTCCAGATATTTTTATTGAATTGAAATTTCATCATCTGCCATGGTGGGATGAACCTGGGTCCCCAGAACGTTGTTTGGTCTCTGGATTAACAATTCAGTGATAATACGCTGGGCTATTGCCTCCCCTAACCTGATCTTCTATGTCAGTGCTGTTTTCCATACTGTTCTCATGTCCCTTAATACTTTTGATACCCAGAAATATTTCAATCTCGGTTTCAAACATACTCAACGACTAAGCCTTCACAATTCTCAGGGATACAGAATTCCAAAGATTCCAATAAGACGCCTCATCTCATTCCTAAATGGCCAACTTCTTATCCCTAGACTGAGACGTCTAGTTCTAGACACATCAGACACGGGAAAAATCCTTCCTGCACCTCCGTATTGAACCCTGTAAGAATTCTGTGTTCTGTACTGAAATTTTCTCTCATTCTTGTAAACTCTATAGGCCTCATCTCCTCAATCTCTCCTCGTAAGGATATCCCACCATGCCTGAAATCAGTCTGGAGATCCTCATTGCACTCCCTCTATGACAAGGGTTCAGAAAAGATTTACCAGGATGTTGCTGGGATTGGAGGGTCTGAGATATAAAAATAGACTGGAAAGCCTGGCACGTTTTCCACCAGAGCCGAGCAGGTTGAGGGGTGACCTTACAGAGGTTTATAAAATCATGGGGGGCATAGATAAAGTGAATGACAAGGGTCTTTTCCCTAGGGTTGGGGGGTTCAAATCTAAAGGGCATATTTTTTAAGGTGAGAGGCGAAAGATTTGAAAAGGACATGCGGGGCAACTTTTTTTACACAAAGAGTAGTTTGTGTGTGGAATGAACTGCCAGGAAAAGTCGTGGATGCAGGTACTGTTACATTTAAAAGACATTTGTATAAGTTCATGGACAGGAAAGGTTTGGAAGGATATGGGCCAAGTGCAGTTAGGTGGGACTAGTTTAGTTTGGGAACATGGTAGGCATGGACTGGTTGGACTGAAGGGCTCTGTTTCCAAGCTGTAAGATTCCAAGACTTAAATATATTTTTCCTTGGATAAGGACAGCAAAACTCTGCACAATACTCCAGAGATAGTAGGAGCTGCAGATGCTGGAGAATCCGAGACAACAAGGTGCAGGGCTGGATGAACACAGCAGGCCAAGCAGCATCATAGGAGCAGAGAGGCTGACGTTTCGGGCCTAGACCCTTCATCAGAAAAGGGGGAGGGGAAGGGGGTTTTGAAATAAATAGGGAGAGAGTGGGAGGCGGATAGAAGAGGGATAGAGGAGAGGATAGGTGGAGAGGAAACAAACAGGTCGAAGAGGCGGGGATGG